>NW_020664446.1:51986374-51996068 GCF_002925995.2 Terrapene triunguis | reverse complement strand
CTCTAATAAATTTGTTAGTCTCTAAGGTGCCACAAGTACTCCTGTTCATCTCTATTTTGTTACTCAAGATTCACCTGTTTTGTTGTTGTTGTTGTTGTGGTTTTTTTTTTATTTTATTTTTTTGACCACAGCCTTGCACTTGGAGTGTAGTAGCAGGATTTTATGTTAGTATTTTGGATAATTTAGAATGAAGGATATAAATAATGTAGCATGTATTGATGTATGATTTGACCATATCCTGCCAGCCACTCTTTTTGAATAGCAGAAAGGAATGGCCTAAGGGGCCATTGGTAAAAACGCATCAGACAGGCTGCCTGAGTCTGAACTGATGTTAAGACGGGAACAGACCAGAACAGTCCTTATGGCTGATTATCGTCACCTTTTGTTTTAGGATAAGTTTTCATTACAGTATTTGCTATAACGTCTTGTTTCTTATCTGCATTGCAAACGAAGTTGTGTAAGGTTCCTTTGTAATCCCTTTAGTAACCATATAACCCTTTCTAAAATGTAATCCTGTCTGAAATTCTCTGTAAAATTGTTTGGTGTGAGTAAAGGATGTGTGCATGGTTAAGGATGAGTGTGAAAGCCATCACAAATGTCCAGATGGTGAAGAAGAAGTGAGAGACTTGGAGAGACAGCAGGAGACAATCAGAAAACATCCATTGCATCTGATGCTAAATGAGTTAGCAGCATTGACAACCTCAGAGGTGAGGCAAACACCCCCCCTCCCCCCACTCCCCGGAAGGCAAGACAACAAATAAAAGATAACAGCGGAAAACCCCAAGAATAACACCACTTAAGGACTAACAATTACAAAATGACATTGCAAAAGCTATAGACTAAAGTGGGAATTTACAAGTATAAAGCTAGGGTGTTTTGCCATAGAACTCTGGGTTCAGTCCTGCAAAGCCTCGGAGCATCGGATCGCGACCGACAGAGCCCAGCTCCTCACTTGTGCTCAATCTATCTGGCCATTAGATTGACTCGAACTACAACAGACTGGTAACTATAAGACCATCTGTAGGACCTGTGTGTGTGATAACTGTTGTATTTTCAATAAAAGGGGTGTATTGCCTTTTCCCTTGAAAAGATCCTGTGTGCTTTTTATAAGCATAACATTTTTGGTGGAGAAATGCAAAAGGGGGAAGGAATGCACTGTGGTTATTGATAAATGTTTCTAAAAGCGCTTGATATATGATATAACTGGTAACTGATCTATGTATAAATTGATCGATCATTCAGGTGTGCACATCCCTGGTTGTAGAAGCTCAGGTAAAGAGAGGAGAAGAATTAGATTTCTCACTCCCCCTCACTTGGCAGGGGGGAAAGGAATTGTCTTAAAGGTATACACACCATCAGTCGTAGTAAAGTCGAATAAGGAGAGGGGTTTAGTATTCCGCTCTCCGACCCAGTCACTGGGAAATATACTCACCTTTAAATTACCCTCGGTCATAGCAGGATGGAGCCCAAAAGATAGGGGGCTTGGCATTCCCCTCTCCTGCTCTCAGGCAGAGTTTTTAGTGGGTATAGACTTTTGTAAGTCCCAGCACAAGCATAGGCAAATAGGGAGTAGATTTCTGTAAGACCTCACTCTGAATGATGTTGGAGTGTGGGATATTGTTGTGATTTCACAATTTTAAGAAAACATTTAAGAAAAGGGACCAGGAGGTGTGGGGGCTAGTTGAGGAGCCCACCCTCCTTGCTAAATGATTAGTGGGACAAAGTCTGTGTCCATGGAAAGAATGGTTCAGCAAAGAAAGCAGGATGGGGTATAACAGGAGCTCACTTTCAGATAATTATCTACCATGATCTCCAAATCTGTTTCAGGAGTACTGCTTCCCAGATTAGCGTCTGCCACCCTCTAAGTATGCCCTACATTCTTTGTTTCATATCTGGTGTTTTAGCTAGGGCTCATCCTTAATGAAACCCCTCTTTGTCTCTTGCAAGTGATATCTGCATATCAGAGGATATGTATGAATGGTGCTTCATATCCAGAAGTCATTTATTTGACACTGGCAATTTGTACATCTATACAGAACAGCTGGAGAGCAGCTCTGATTGAACACAGAAGCAGCTTTCAGCTGCAGCACATAACCTCCTAAGTCATTCAAAAGCAAACATAGCATGGTTTTCCATACTTTGTACCCCTTCATACAGAACTGTGGCCTTGTTATAAAATGTCTTGTGCTCAGACTAGATTTAGGATGAATTTTTGTACATGATCATTCTAAAGCCAGAAGAAAAGAAAAAAAAAGAATCTTGCTTTCTAAAATGTGTTTTTGAAAGTTTGCCACAGGCTTCATTGCTTTGAAGAACAATAAATAAAGTAAGTCAGAAGAGCTCTAAGTTGCAGAAACTATATGAAGCCTACATCCTAAGCGGGGAGTGGGGGGGAATTCATAGAGACAGGTTGCTGACCAAACTGGTTGAAGAAGCATCTCAAACAAGTTAAGAGAAAGCAGAAAGCCTACAAGGAATGGAAGAAGGGATGGATTAGCAAGGAAAGCGATCTCTTGGTGGTCATAAAGTGTAGGGAAAAAATGGAAACTGCCAAAAGCCAAGCAGAGTTGGACCTTACGAAGGAAATTAAAACCAATAGTAAAAGCCATATAAATAAAAAGAAAACAAGGAAAGAAGTGGGACTGATAAGCACTGAGGATGGGGTGGAGACTAAAGATCATCTAGGTATAGCCTAACACTTAAATTAATACTTTACTCCAGTGTTTCCCAAACTTGGGACGCCGCTTGTTTAGGGAAAGCCCCTGGCGGGTCGGACCGGTTTGTTTACCTGCCGCATCCGCAGGTCCGGCTGATCGCGGCTCCCACTGCCCACGGTTCGCTGCTCCAGGCCAATGGGAGCTTCTGGAAGTGGCGCGGGCTGAGGGATTTTTCCCAGGTGCCTGGCTGATGGGTCTTTCCCACATGCTCTGGGTCTAATTGATAATCATATTTGGGAAGGAATTTTCCCCCATGGCAGACTGGCAGAGACCCTAAAGTTTTTTTTTCTCTTTCCTCTGTAGTGTGGAGCATGGGTCGCTTGCTAGTTTGAACTAGAGCAGGGGTCAGCAACGTTCGACACGCGGCTCGCCAGGGTAAGCACCCTGGCGGGCCGGGCCAGTTTTATTTACCTGCTGATGTGGCAGGTTCGGCCGATCGTGGCCCCCACTGTCCGCGGTTCGCCGTCCCGGGCCAATGGGGGCGTCAAGAAGCCACGGCCAGCACATCGCTCGCCCGCGCCGCTTCTCGCCGCCCCCATTGGCCAGGGACGGCGAACCGCGGCCAGTAGGGGCCGCGATCGGCTGAACCTGCCGCGTCAGCAGGTAAATAAAACTGGCCCGGCCCACCAGGGTGCTTACCCTGGCTAGCCGCGTGCCGAACGTTGCCGACCCCTGAACTAGAGTAAATGGTGGATTGTATGGAACTTAGTCTTTAAATAAAGATTAGAGGACTTCAGTAACTCAACCAGAAGTTATGGGCCTGTTACTGAGTGGGTGGAAGAGGTTCTGTAGCCTGTGATGTGCAGGAGGTCAGATTAGATGATCATGATGATCCTTTCTGGACAAAAGGCTAAGTCCTTAGCCAAATTATTCTACCGCATGGTCTATGAACTCCAATAGGCTGTCCCACTTGATGCACAATGATTTCTTGAGGTGAGAAGGCAGAATTGCTGTAGTTTGAAGGCTGAATTTATGGTAGCACTTCTGAAAGTGCGGAATCCAGGGATATGAATTATACAGGCAAATACTGTACAAACTTCTTCCTTTCCCAGCTCTACTAATGAAAATCCTTTATTACTCCAATCCTGCTATTCCAGCCAATACACCTTCAGTTCTGACCTGTAAATCTCAATCCTGGGCTGCTCTTGAACGGAGTGTCTCAGTCATGTTGAATTATTGCAAATGGTGCAGTATTTTTATGATGCACACAGTTGGGAACCAGACTGAGATCACCATGCTTATAGTCTAGAGCAGGATTTGAACTTGGGGGGTGAAAAGCCACTGCACCACTGCCTCTTCTCCTCCTCACCCCAGCAAGTCTGTGGGTCAGTTATTTGTCCTGTGCACTTCTACTCAGCTGTCCCTCCCGCCTCCCTGATGTAAGTTATTTTTGTTGTTCTGCACCTGATTAACACAGTTAACACTTGAGTTTTTACTCACACATATAGCTTCTCCTTTGAAAAAGCAGAACAAAAGCAAAGTCCTTGATGGTTTGACTTGTGGGCCTGGTCAGAAGGAAAGTGATGACAAAGGACTGTTTACTGGTAAAGCTTTCATATTTGACAGCACCATCAAATCTAAGAGTTTTTCGTCAACAGCATCTTGCAGTCTCAAATGTTCCCTTGACATCAAGGATCAACAATTGTTAGATGAAATGGAATGGCAACAAGTGATACAGAACTTCAAAGTGGTGTTCCTGGAGGTGCAAAGAAAAGAAGCACTAAGTGAGGTGCTTCAACTGTGGTCCAGTAAAACCAGTTACTGATGTGATACTCATTACACTTTTTTTTTTTAAAGTGGTATCACAAGTGGGGACAGAAATGGCAAAATATGTGGGCTGAGGTATAAAAAAATAGTTAGAAGTTAGGCACCTATATATAGGTATCTAAACAGCTTGCCTGATTTCCATCAGTGTTCCAGACCTAACAACTCCCACTGAAGTCAATGGGTGGTCAGCACTTATGAAAATCAGGCAAGCTTTTTAGGTGCCTACATATGTATTTGGAAGCCTAATTTAGTGTCCCTCTATTTATTGATATATATATATATATAGATAGATAGATATATAAAGCCTCTGCCAAGGAGTCTTTTACTTCCAGGATCCTTGCTTGTGCTCACTTGCTTGCTCTCTTCCTGCCCCATAATGATTCTTCTATTATTTTTCCACAGTGGAATGTCCTCAATCTCTCCTGTTGAAGGAGCCCTGTAGCGGGGTGGTCACCCCGCTCTGGCCCTGAAGGGGTTAAAGCAGCCCTGGAGAGGGCTGCAGCTGGGAAAAAGGTAGGCTGATGGGGAAAGCAGTCACAGCTGTGGCCAGCTTAATCAGGGCCCAGCTGGCCCTTATAAGAGGGCTGTGGGCCAGAAGCTAGTACACAGACTCTCTCTCTCGCCTCTTGAGAGAGAAGGACCTGGCTGCCTGGGAAGCTGAGGAGGGTGGAGCAGTGCTGGGGAAGGGCAGAAGGAGCTGGGGAGCTCCAGCGTAGCTAAGCCCCAGGCTGCAGGCCACGTTAAGGGCCCACAAAAAGGTACTAGGGCTGCAGAGGGGCAGCCCAGGAAGAGACAGACACCCCCTTGCCGATGATGAGTGGTTTACAGATTGCAGTCGGTCTCAGGGAGCAGGGGCTAGATGATAACTGGCAGTAGCCACTGAGGCAAGGGAGAGACATGGGGCCAGCGGCAGGTGAGACACTGGCCTGCAGAGGGTGCTTCAGGCTGGAAAGAGCTAATTCCCAAGACGGCCAGCAGGAGGCGCTGTGCCAGTGAGTTGTCACCCCACCACATGCCCCCCCATCAGAATATCCTATAGCTCAGTGGTTAGGGCACTTGCCTCAGAAGTGATAAGTCCCCATTCAGATCTTTTCTCCCCTCTCAACTGGAGGGGGAAGTGGGATCTTCCATATCCCAGGTGAGCATCCTAACCAGTGGGCTAAAATTCAAGAGAATGCCCCCCCCCCACACACACACCAGCTTCTTACAAAATCACTGTAGGCAGCTGAGAATCCCAAGCAGATGGAGGTACCTCTCTGCAGCCTGAGTGACCTAGACTGAATTTAGGTGCCAAACTCCCTGAGGTGGTGAGGCTTAGGACACATCCCTTTCCTGGCATCTCTACTGGCTAATTTAGGTAGGGAGCTGCCTAGTATGTTGGCTTTTGTGCTTCCCATTCTGAGTTGCCTCTCTCTTCCCATTCATTGTAGAGAGAGTGTAGGCCCCTAACTCAGGGCAGGGCTACTCTATCGCTTAAGTCAATATATCTTATGTCACTTAGGGGTCCGAAAAAGGCCCCTCCAAGTGATGCATGTATTGCGCTGTGCACACCGCGCTATGTCGACAGGAGACACTCTCCCGCCGACATAGCTTCCGCTTCTCCCTGAGGTGAAGTAATTATGCTGATGGGAGAGTGCTCTCCCCTCTGATGTAGTGCTGTAGTGTAGACTTGCCCTCAGGCTTTATGAATCACAGTGATTTTCTAGCCACCTAAACATTAGCCGTGGTGCTAGGCAAGGTGATGCTGAGTAAGGGCTAGATTCACAAAGGAAGAAAGTGCCTTGCCCAAGGTCACACAGAAAGTCTATAGCACAACCTAGGTCTCAAGTTCTAGGCTAATAGATCTTGGCCAGGGGATCATCTCTTCTCAGAGTAAGATATTACTCAGAGTGAGTAAGGGTGATAGAATTGGACTCTTACTTATTTCTCATTGTTAAACAAGCTATCTGAAAACCTGTCTCAGATCTTCCTGAATTACATACAGCATTGTAGCAGAAGTGAAAGGCATGGAGTGCTGAGGAATCCAGGGAAAGAGCCAGCAGCCTGCATATGTTGGTGAATGTACTGCTGACTACAAAAATAAAAATAAAAAATGCTGCTGTGGCACCTGTTTGATTGCACTATGTAAATCCCTCACTAGCCTTAAAAAATATGGAGAAGGCTGAGCAGATAAGGCAAAGCTTTAAACAGCAATTTGAACTGTAAATGAAAGCCACAGGGGCTAGTAAAAGGGATGAGGAACAAAAAAGTGCACAGTTTTCAACAGTGCCTGGTACAGAAGCAGTGCATATATACATATAAAGCATTTTGTACAGTGAACAAGAAAGCTTTCAATATGTAATGAAAAAGTGTGTGGCTCACTGTACCCCTTGAAAAAAATGCTATCTATACAATATTTCTTGCCCGAAGAAGGGAAAAGAGTAGAGGAGTGTGTCCCATACATAAAATTTAAAAAGTGGTGTGAAAAGACTCCTTCACTAAAGACCCTGTAATGTTGTTGAAATAACAGTAAAAAGGTACATGTAAAGCTACTTACAAACATGGATTTAACACTTTAAAAGGTTTAAACACTTTAAAACAATATTGATATGCCAAGCAGCAGAACAGATAAATGTTCCCCCAGTGATAGGAAGAGCGCATAGGAAAACATCATAGTTAAAAAAGTAAGGGGAAATGAAGAAGGGGAAAAAAGCACAATAAGGAACAATAACAACAATATGGTAACTGACAGGTGTAGAGAAAATGCCCAGAATTCAGGTAAACATATGGGAACTATAATAAGACTCAACCACTTTTCAGAAGTATGTAGGCAAAGCAGGAAAATGCACGGGTTAAATCAATCTGTGAGGCTTCCTCAAGGGAAGGGGATGAGATGTTCATAAACACAGTAAGAAAAGCTATTACAAACGCAAAGGAATGGCTCATAGAAGCATGCAAAATGGCCTGCATGAGACATACAAAAAAAACACTGAAGCACAAGTGATTGTAATAATAAATGTTAAGATACCATGATTCAAAGACAGTATAGGGCTAGAAAAGTCAAAGGTGAGATTGAACTTCTATGGGAGGAATAAATTAAATTTACGGGATAGTACAAAGGCAAAACAGTACTTTAAAAAAAAGGTGGTGGAAGTAAGTGAAGTAAACAAAGTGAAGCAAACAGTCCTGCACTTGTACATCTGTGAAGTGCTTGACCAAGGGTGGTAACAAACCTGAACCAACACGAAGGCTAATTGCACTCTATGAAGATGTCTCCTGGTGACATTCAAGATATGGTGATAAGATACAAAGCCTGTTATACGAGCTGCTCAGAGAATTCCACAAACCTTGAATAAAAGACTTGAGGAACAGTAGCAAAACACCAACGTAATCAGCATTTTTAGAACAGAAGATCCAAAAGCTTGGGTTCCTTCCTGAGTAATGTTGGGGGTGGGGGAAAGTGGATGCAGACATTGAATTGACTCTTAGAAGCTTAAGAAAAGCATCAAGAGGAAATATTTCCACTTGTACACAAAGAACACATTATTACGCAAGACTGCAGCAATAAAATTCTTCAGCACTCAGAATTATTGGCAGGTTCTCCTAGACCAGTTGGTTTCAACCTTTTTTTCATTTGCAGATCACTAAAAATTTTGAATGGAGCTGTGGACCCCCTTGGAAATCTTAGACATGGTCTGCGGACCACAGGTTGAACACCACTGTCCTAGACGCACAAAGCTCCAAGATTTGCTCTTTCAATGCACAGGTTGGTAGATATTACTTCTGGAGAGTGTATGTCAGGATATGTTCAGCACTGGAAATACCTCGCCACACAATGTCCCAGATGCTGGAAACTCTGACAGGAATGCAACTGCATATTGACGACATAAATAGCTGGGGCAGCACTGCTTTTGAGCATGAGGGATGATTCTGATGATTACTGGAATTTGTAAGAAAACATGGCCTTAAATTGTGCAAGTCCAAGTTCAGCTTCAAACAACTGAACTTATTTGCTTAGGAGGTAAACTGACCACAAAGGGAATAGTGGCTGATGAGCCTAAGGGTACGTCTATACTTACCTCCGGGTTCGGCGGTAAGCAATTGATCTGGGATCGATTTATCGCGTCTTGTCTAGACGCGATAAATCGATCCTGGAAGTGCTCACCGTCGACACCGGTACTCCTGGTCCGTGAGAGGAGTATGCGGCGTCGACGGGGGAGCCTGCCTGCCACTTGTGGACCTGCGGTAAGTACCTTGTAGTTCGAACTAAGATACTTCGACTTCAGCTACGTTATTCACGTAGCTGAAGTTGCGTATCTTAGTTCAAACTGGGGGGTTAGTGTGGACCAGCCCTAAGATTCAAGGGTTAGTGAACATGGAGAGACTCAAAGATGTATAGGAAACTGGAGACTGAAAGAAATGCTGAACTCTGCCAGTAATGTTATACCTAACTATATAATGTGAACAACTCACTTAAAAAAATCCCGTTCCTAAAGATGTAGAATGGGTATGGATGACAGAGCATGAAAGTGATTTCATGGATTTCAACCATATACTGAATTCTTTGACCTGTTGAAAGAGTTCAGGCTCTCCACAGATGCTTCGAAAGGTGTGTTGGAAGCTGTACTGTTGCAGAGCTATGAGGCTTAGGGTCTGCCTGTTACATATGTGTCTAGCCCTATAACCAGGCCAGAGCAAATGCATTCAGAATTTGAAAAAAGATGGTGGGCCTTGCAACTGGCTGTAGCACATTTCACAATTTTCATAGCTTCAGAGCTGGAGCTGACCATAAACTCCTGACTGCAATACACCACAAAAAGGATGCCCAAGGGTACAGTGTGACGGGTTGGATCACAGAAACCCCCTTGGGAGCCGCCACCCGATGTGCCAAGACTACCCCTGCTTCTGTTTTCCCTGCCAGCTCAGGACTCCAGCACCCCGTCTTGCTGAGCGAGACACTCCAGTCTGGCTCCAACACAGACCCAGGGTCTGAATCACTTGTCCCAAAGCTGCAAGTTTACCTAAAAACAGCTCACAGGAGTGTGCTTGTCTTTAGCACTCAAATGCCCAACTCCCAATGGGGTCTAAACCCAGATAAATCCGTTTTACCCTGCATAAAGCTTATGCAGGGCAAACTCATAGATTGTTCGCCCTCTATAACACTGATAGAGAGATATGCACAGCTGTTTGCTCCCCCAGGTATTAATACATACTCTGAGTAAATTACTAAA
>NW_020664446.1:51920167-51986364 GCF_002925995.2 Terrapene triunguis | reverse complement strand
GTAAACAGCCATCTGCAGACAATGGGAGTCATCAAGATTCCAAACCATCATTAATGGCCCACACTTTACATAATTACAATAGGCCCTCAGAGTTACATTTTATATTTCTAGTTTTAGATACAAGAGTGGTACATTTATACAAATTAGATGATCATACTCAGTAGATTATGCACTTTGTAATGATACCTTACAAGAGACCTTTTGCATGAAGCATATCCCAGTTACATTATATCACTTATTACCATATTTTCTCTAAATCTATCCCAGTTACATTATATTGACTTATTATTATATTTTTATAAAACCATGTAGACTGCACAATGTCACATACAGCATTTCTTTCTTTGAGTACCAGAGTATGGTATGACCCTAGAGTTGCAGTCAGGACATAAGATAATTATTACAGACATGCTTTCAAGAGTATGTGCTCCTCTTGACACACAACCAGCTAATATTGAACAAGCTGTAACAGTACACGTGAACCAGACAAATGCATTCATGTGCTGTATTACCAGGCATATGGGATGAGCTGGAAATAGAAACAGCTAAGGATGAAACTCATCTCAAGCAGTAATACCTAAAAGCAATAAATGGAGAAATCAACATTTCCCACCTGCATATTCCCAATATAAAGATGAACCTCAGAGAATTTTGTGAGAATTCTTGAAAGGCACAAAATAACAGTTGCTGCAGTTAGCCAAATGTTTGAAAGAATTCACTGAGAGAGCCTTGCAATAATGGAGTCAAAAAGACACACTGGAGAAGGTGTATTCTAGGCGCAGATGAGGAATGTTATTGATGAAGGTGAATAAGGTGAGGAATTTGCCTAAGGTTCTGTAATGAACAGTGGAAAGGAGATGTGATTTCACATGCACAGCCTGCAGCTCCATGGAACTACTTCCCAATTGATTTCTTAGCTCTGATAATAATGAACTCTTAATCATTTTCCAGCAGTAGAGACTCTTGGAGATGTCATCACAGTCTCATGGTGACCAGGCATGTTATTTCCAGATTGAAGTCCAAGGTCTGTAAAAACAGACAATGGACCACATTTGAAAACTAAGGAATTCCTGGATTTTGCTAAAACATATGCATTTCAACCTAACACATGCAGTCCTTGATCAATACAAATGATAATAGGTCTAATTGATGGGCAAAATAATGAGGGCGTGAGCTATGCTGCCCATTTGTAACTCTTTAGGAAGTCTTAAAAAGAGACTTTGAAAAAAAAAAACATTTAATCTCTCTCCCATCCCACCTTGCATCCCAGCTCTCATTTCCCAGATCCTCTTGACTCATTTTATCTTCCCCAAACCCAAGACAAAAGGAAGAGACCAGAGAAGGAATTTCTTTCTGAGAGAAAGGGCCAGCAAGCCTCCCTCCTATTCAAGGAACTTTGTTTTCACCTATGAGTTCTGAAAGTCATCATATCATGACATCATCAGCCACTCATTGGGGATTCCTAATTGCCAGCACCACAGAGACAACACATAAGCTCATGTTCTGTTTCCTTCCCTGTTGCGTTACTTTTTGCTCCATGCTTTCCTCCTATCCTGTCTCCCACTCTCATTTCTTCATCGAATCCTGAAATCAGCTACACTGCATTAGCACAGTGAGATGAGATGACTACTGTCTTGTCCTGTCTAAGGAGAAAAGGCCCAACTAAATAACATCCCTAACCAGAATTTGAACCAGGGTCCAGGCAACAGGTGTTATTGTTGACTTGCAGCTGAAGTATCCATTCGTAAATGACCAGCCTTCTCTTGTTCCAGAAACATCAACAAATGCCACATTTCTCTCACCTTTTCTGTCTTCTCTCTCCACCTTGTATCTGTCTGTTTGTTAAAAACAGGAGAAGTAAATACCCTTTATGCATCAGGACTGGCAATAAGATTAACCCTTTCCTTTTAATCAAAGAAAGGTTGTTAATACAAATAAGACTGATATTTTGCCTCCAAAGGAAAGAAACTTTAATATAGTCTTTGATTATTTGTTTTGCATAATCACTCAATTAAAGTTTCAATATAAATGCTTGTTTTCATTTTTTGTTCTTTTTTGTGTTTGATAAATCCACCTTCAACTTTAAAATGAATGCTTTTCAGTGTTTGCCAACAAACGGAGTAAACCAAGCCTCTGTAGAATGAAACTCCAAACTTAAGTAACGCTGTTTTAATGTTGGACAGCAAGAAAAGTTTATTAACACCTTTAACTCTTTTTAGCCCTTAAAATCAATACACCAACTCTTTGGGGGCAAGGACTGTCTTATTGTTCTGTATTTGTACAGTGCCTAGCCCCATGAGGTCCTGATCCATCAGTGGGGCTTTGAGGCACTATGGACTTAGGGCCGGCTCCAGGGTTTTGGCCGCCCCAAGCAGCCTCCCCCTCCCCCGCAAAAAAAGTCGCGATCTGCGGCGGCAATTCGGCGGAAGGTCCTTCGCTTCGCTCCGAGCAGCAGTGAGGGACCGTCCGCCGAATTGCCACCGAATAGCTGGACCTGCTGCCCCTCTCCGGAGTGGCCGCCCCAAGCACCTGCTTGCCAAGCTGGTGCCTGGAGCCGGCCCTGTATGGACTACAATTAACAAATAAGAGGCATATACATACTCAGTAATCAGGTGAAATGTAACCAAAGGATGACAGATAGTTCTGTGATCTAGGAAAAGAGATTATAGCAGTCAACAAAACTACCTATTGTGACCTTTACTACAGTTAAAGAATCAACACTCTGCTGGGCTTTTCAAGGGGAGGCATAAGGGAGTTATGTACCCAAAGTTCCATTGATTTTGAATCTGAATTGGAATTCTTTGAAAATCTCAGCCACGGATAGACTATAGCAAGAGGCGCACAGTCTCAAAGAAGCTACAGTGATTTAAAGACCTGTCACCTCATTTATAGATCAGTGATCATGAAGAGAGAAACTATTTTTATGATGGTTACAAACTGTAAACAGTTGCTAAAGGTATCTGATATTGAAGATGAGAGACAAAAATGAACAACTAGCAAAGGAGAGTGAGGTGAGATCAGACACATTTGAAGAACAAAAAACCACATGGAATGATCATTTGAGCTTGGGAAAGAGACAGGAAAGACTTTAAAACCATGGACATGACTAAAGACTGGGCTTTACACCAGAGTTAGAAGACTGTAAAAAAAGGGAAATCCTATAAAAAGTTAAGCTTCAGCAAGCATTGTAAAGTTGTCACAATGACAAGGACTTTTACTGGTTCTCAAGCAGAGACAGGAAGGAGCTGGAGAGGCTGAGACAGACAATACAGCCAGGTTAGGTTACAGTAGCATCAATACTATTTTGTACTTTATAACTTATTTTTAAGCTATCAAGAAATAGCTTGTCTGAAAACCTGCCTCAGTCACCTTTGAAACATTACGGATACTACTAAACAACAATGTTCTCAGAAGTGTGCAAACTGCTCTGCCAATCTGCTGAATAAAAAGCTGTATTTCGATAGCACTTGTGTTGGGAAATTAATTTCTTTTCAAATAGTCCCTTTAATGGGAAAAGGGGGGAAAGCACAGCTATCTTACAATGAGATATTTTATAGAGATAGGGATGGCTAACGTAAGCAACCAATTTGCTATGTCACAGATACTTGCTGCAGGAACACTGATGGTCTATAAGATTTGAACAATCCTTTAAAGAGGCTAATTAAAACATTCCATTTGATTTGTTTTATTTACACAAGGCACAATCACTTTCAATCCAGAGAGAATGAGACTGGCTGGGGATTGAGAGGGGAGAGAGGCGAAAGTATAATAATGGCTGCTCTCTGCCTATTCAGCCATTGTCCATTTTCAACTGCAGTATTTTCTGTAATGTCCTTCGAAATATTCAAGGTATGAAAGGTGCTACCATGTACAGAACTACATACTGTTCTTCATACAGTAAGTATAGAGTTGGTGACAAGGCTAAAGCCTCAATTTATTTCTGTTGTGAATAGGAATATATTTTTCACCCCCTGTTGAATGATGATCAGTTCTCTCAATGCAAAACTAAATGGAATGTTATTGGCTTTGTTCATTCAAGTACAGAAGTGCAATGCTGAGCTTCTGCTACCGCTCAGGGCTATTTATACACTGTGATAGGCTTCAGTAATCTCAGCTTTGGGCTAATTTCTGCCAAAATGTAGGTATTTGGTGCTGCATACTCACACTGAAGTCAAATTGTGTTTATCCATATCCTTTCTGGAAGCAGTCCAGCATGGTATTGCAATTGTGTGTACAATACATCATATGATGATTGA
This sequence comes from Terrapene triunguis, assembly GCF_002925995.2. Classification (NCBI taxonomy): domain Eukaryota; kingdom Metazoa; phylum Chordata; order Testudines; family Emydidae; genus Terrapene; species Terrapene triunguis. Next base: position 51,982,108 of record NW_020664446.1, on the reverse strand, counting down.
TATGATTAGCACCGTGTAACAGTATTGAGTTCATAGAATTTGCAATTAGTAGTTTTTAAATATGAATGTAATGGTTGATATATAGGTTACTAGTTTTGTACTGAAAGTAATAAATGAGACAATTAAGAGTACAGTAGCAGAAATGTGCTTGCTTTTTAGAGAGGCTGACAATAGTTCTTATTTGGATGACATCATGAGGAAAAATGATCATGCACTTACTCAAGTTGAGTAATGTCTCATGCCAAAAAAGCTCCCTAACTTCAACTGGATTACTCAGGGAGTAAGGTACTACTGAGGTGATGAAGTATATCCAAATATGCCCAAATACGAATAGATAAATGTCAATAAGAAATGAGGCAAGGGTTTTGTTTTGTAGTTTTTCCCCTCCCCTTCCATCTTGCTTGGAATTTTCTTATTTGCTTGGGAAGTGAAGAACTTTTTGTTAGAACATGGATCTGACACCTTGCCTCTGGCATTCTGACATAGAAGTCCCTGGTTAATACTCCAGCTCTGACATCTCTCCTCCGTTGGGAGCTGCTGTTTGGTTAAACACTCATGCTCTCAGCTGGGGATATGGATGTCCATGGAGGATTGTTTCTGCAGAGCCTGAGCTCTTGGTTCATGGGGTGACAACCATTAAGAGACCTGGCAGAGAAAATCTGGACCTTTGGTTAGATAGTTATTGATCCCATGGGAGTGTTTCATGTTGGGTGCCCAGGAAATCATCTGTCAAGGTCTAATCTCTTTGTGTTCATGATGTGTAATGTAAGCATATTGTTTTGTTTGTATTATGGTACTGCTTAGAGGCACTAAGCAAGACTGAGGGTCCATTGTGCTAGGCACTGCACAAACACATAGTAAGGGTATGTCTACACTATGGGATTAATCCAAATTTACAGAATTCGATTTTTGGCAACAGATTGTATAAAGTCGAATGTATGCGGCCACACTAAGCACATTAATTCGGCGGTGTGCGTCCATGTACCGGGGTACCGTCGATTTCTGGAGCGTTGCACTGTGGGTAGCTATCCCATAGCTATCCCATAGTTCCTGCAGTCTCCTCCGTCCATTGGAATTCTGGGTTGAGATCCCAATGCCTGATGGGGCCAAAAACATTGTCGTGGGTGGTTCTGGGTACATCCTCCCCCTCCCTCTGGGAAAGCAACAGCAGACAACCGTTTCACGCCTTTTTCCTGGGTGAACAGTGCAGACGCCATACCGCGGCAAGCATGGAGCCCACTCAGCTCAAGACAGCAGTCATGAACATTGTAAACTCCTCGCGCGTTATCATGCAGTTTATGCTGAACCAGAACCTGCAAAACCAGGCGACGAGGAGTAGGCTACGGCAGCGCGGTGACGAGAGTGATGAGGACATGGAATTCTATCAAACCGCGGGACCCGGTGCTTTGGAGATCATGCTGTTAATGGGGCAGGTTATAGCCGTGGAACGCCGATTCTGGGCCCAGGAAACAAGCACAGACTGGTGGGACCGCATAGTGTTGCAGGTGTGGGACGATTCCCAGTGGCTGCGAAACATTCGCATGCGTAAGGGCACTTCCATGGAACTTTGTGACTGGCTTTCCCCTGCCCTGAAGCGCCAGAATACAAAGATGAGAGCAGCCCTCTCAGTTGAGAAGCAAGTGGCGATAGCCCTGTGGAAGCTTGCAATGCCAGACAGCTACCGGTCAGTCGGGAATCAATTTGGAGTGGGCAAATCTACTGTAGGGGCTGCTGTGATCCAAGTAGCCAAAGCAATCACTGAGCTGCTGCTACCAAAGGTAGTGACTCTGGGAAACGTGCAGGTTCTAGTGGATGGCTTTGCTGCAATGGGATTCCCTAACTGTGGTGGGGCGATAGATGGAACCCATATCCCTATCTTGGCACCGGAGCACCAGGGCAGCCAGTACGTAAACTGCAAGAGGTACTTTTCAATGGTGCTGCAAGCACTGGTGGATCACAAGGGACGTTTCACAAACATCAACGTGGGATGGCCAGGAAGGGTTCATGACGCTCGCATCTTCAGGAACACTACTCTGTTTAAACAACTGCAGCAAGGGACTTACTTCCCAGACCAGAAAATAACTGTTGGGGATGTTGAAATGCCTATAGTTATTCTTGGGGACCCAGCCTACCCCTTAATGCCATGGTTTATGAAGCCATACACAGGCAGCCTGGACAGGAGTCAGGACCTGTTCAACTATAGGCTGAGCAAGTGCAGAATGGTGGTAGAATGTGCATTTGGACATTTAAAAGGTCGCTGGCGCACTTTACTGACTTGCTCAGACCTCAGCCAAACCAATATTCCCATTGTTATTGCTGCTTGTTGTGTGCTCCACAATCTCTGTGAGAGTAAGGGGGAGACCTTTATGGTGGGGTGGGAGGCTGAGGCAAATCGCTTGGCCGCTGATTACGCGCAGCCAGACACCAGGGCGATTAGAAGAGCACACCAGGAAGTGCTGCGCATCAGAGAAGCTTTGAAAACCAGTTTCATGACTGGCCAGGCTACAGTGTGAAAGTTCTGTTTGTTTCTCCGTGATGAAAACCCACCCCCTTGATTGACTCGTTCTCTGTAAGCAACCCAGCCTCCCCCTTCGATCCCAGCTTGCTTTCAAAGGAAATAAAGTCACTATTGTTTAAAAATCATGCATTCTTTATAAATTGATTATAAAAAGAGGGAGAGAACTGACAAGGTAGCCCGGGTGGGGTTTGGGAGGAGGATAGGAGGGAAGGAAAAGGCCACTAAAAAAGTTCAATATAATGACAGCCTTTTGGTTGGGCTGTCCACTGGGGTGGAGTGGGAGGGTGCACGGAGCCTCCCCCCACTGTGTTCTTACACGTCTGGGTGAGGAGTCTATGGAACATGGTGAGGGGGGAGGGAGGTTATACAGCGGCTGCAGCGGCACTCTGTGCTCCTGCTGCTATTCCTGAAGCTCCACCAGACGCCGGAGCATGTCCGTTTGATCACGCAGCAGCCCCAGCATTGCAGCCTGCCACCTCTCATCTCAAGCATCCCTCATGGTCTCACGTTCACTGGCATCTTTCTTGTACTTTGATACCGTGTCCTTCCACTCATTCAGATGAGCTCTTTCATTGCGGGTGGATTTCTTTTTTTTTGCCGCCTTATCTGAGATAGCCTTTGGGATGGAGGAGGGAGGCTTGAAAAATTTGCAGCTGCGGGAAGGAGGGGAAAAAGGGAGAGAAGTATTTAAAAAGATACATTTTACAGAACAATGCTTATACTCTTTCACGGTGAACAACACTATTCACATTACATAGCACATGTGATTTCGGTATAAGGTCGCATTTTGCATCTTAATATTGAGTGCCTGTGGTTTTGGTGTTAGAGAGCACAGACGCAGGTCCGGGCAACAGAATTCGGCTTGCCTGCGGCCATGGTAAGCCATTGTCTTTCGGCTTCTGCAGCTTTCCTACAAGCAGCGCCCTCCTTTCCCACATACCAAGCAAAGCCCGTTGAGTGCTGCGGTTTTCCTGTTAACATTCAGCAGCAGAAACCAAACTAACCCCCACCCCTCCAGTTCTCTGGGATGATAGCTTTATCCCTCCCCCCACCACGTGGCTGGTATCAGGGAAGATCCCTGCTAGCCAAACGCAAAAAGCTCAGCGCCAATGATCCCCCCCCCCCCTCGCCGCTTGGCTAACTGCAGGGAAGGATTTCTTTTCAGCCACAGGCAAACAGCCCAGTAGGAATGGCCACCTCTGTCCCCTTAATTAAATTCCCATATTTCAACCAGGTTACCATGAACAATATCACTCTCCTGAGGATAACACAGCGAGATAAAGAACGAATGTTGCTTGAATGCCAGCAAACACCGGGACCATATGCTGCCAGGCTTTGTCATGCAATGATACCAGATTACTTGCTACTAGTATGGCGTGGTCAAGTGTCCTACCATGGAGGACGGAATAAGGCTGCACTGCCAAGAAACCTTGTGGAAAGGCTTTTGGAGTACCTCCAGGAGAGATTCTTGGAGATGTCCCTGGAGGATTTCCGCTCCATCCCCAGACACGTTAATAGACTTTTCCAGCACTGGCCGCGAACGCATCCCAAGTCCAGGGCAAATTAATCATTAAAAAATGCTTGCTTTTAAACCATGTTTTATATTTACAAAGGTACACTCACCGAAGGTCCCTTCCATGGCCTCATTGTCTGGGGGTTGGGAGGGTGCTTCAGTCAGGCTGAGAAAAAGATCCTGGCTGTTGGGGAGAACAGAGTGCTGTGTGCTCTCCGGAAGCTCGTCGTCATCCTCCTCATCATCATCTTCCCCGTCTGCAGAATCCTCAGGCATGGCTGAGATTACCCTCGCCTCGGAATCTACGGTCAGAGGTGGGGTAGTGGTGGCGGTCCCCCCTAGAATTGCATGCAGCTCAGTAGAAGCAGCATGTCTGCGGCTCTGACCCAGACCGACTGTTTGCCTCCTTTGTTTTTTGATAGGCTTGTCTGAGCTCCTTAACTTTCACGCGGCACTGTAGTGAGTCCCTATTGTGGCCTCTCTCCATCATGCCCTTGGAGATTTTTTCAAATGTTTTGGCATTTCGTCTTTTGGAACATAGTTCTGCTAGCACGGAATCCTCTCCCCATATAGCAATCAGATCCAGTACCTCCCGTACGGTACATGCTGGTGCTCTTTTTCGATTCTCGGACTGCATGGTTACCTGTGCTGATGAGCTCTGCATGGTCACCTGTGCTCTGCACGATGGGCAAACAGGAAATGTAATTCAAAAGTTCGCAGGGCTTTTCCTGTCTACCTGGCCAGTGCATCCGAGTTCAGATTGCTGTCCAGAGAGGTCACAATGGTGCACTGTGGGATAGCTCCCGGAGGCCAATACCGTCGAATTGCGGCCACACTAACCCTAATTAGAAATGGCAATACCGATTTCTGCGCTACTCCCCTCATCGGGGAGGAGTACAGATATCGATATTAAGAGCCCTTTATATCGAAATAAAGGGCTTCGTTGTGTGGACAGGTGCAGGGTTAATTCGGTTTAACGCTGCTAAATTCGAGATAAACTCCTAGTGTAGACCAGGCCTAAGAGACAGTCCACTGAAGAGCTTAAATCTAAAACTAGCAAAGAATAGCAAAGGCCATAGAGGCACAAAGAGGTGAACTGGCTTAACCAAGGTCACTCAGCAGAGCTAGAAATATAGCTCGTGTCCTGAGTCCCAACCCAGCTGCCCTATCCACTCGATGATTCTGTATTTTTGCATCTGTCATCCATGGACTCTTAATATAACTGAGATCTGAGACTACTGGTTCATTCTTAGCAAATCTAACTTCAGATGAACACTTACTGTGGGATGAAAAAAAAAGGTGTGGTGGGTTATTTGTCTTATTTGTAGCTGACTTCTGATGCAGAAGACCTGTATCAGATTAACTTGGGTGTGTTCAACTAGAGTGTAACTTCAGTATAAGCATGAGATGGGAATAGTGGCCACTCCATTCTACTGTTGAGTTCCCACAGGAGCTAATCAATATTTTGTCCCATGACAGTGGGGTTGCCAATGCTTAAAATATAACCCTTGAATTTAACCCTCTTAAGGCTTTTGTTTGTTACCAAGAAAGGAAATGTTTTAGAGTGTATACTGCTTAATGTTTGTCAAGGATAATGCAGCGAACTGACAACTGTGGCACTAGGGTAAGGTTCAGCTGCGGACGACTGCCAAACCAGGCAGAAGGAAACTAAATATAACAAAGGAGAAGGGTTAAAAATAATTGTCTTGCTGAAAGGTAGATGAAACGCAAGACTGGTCTCTTCTTGAGACAGATGTGTACGCAGTCTTCCAGTTCCTCCACTTCCATAACTCTAGTTGCAGGAAGCTTTAGTTTTATCTAAATATCTTTGGGGCAAATTCTGCCCTTGTGTCACGTGATGTGAGGGGAGAATTTGGCCCTTTGGCTTTAGGAAGCAAATTTGGGGCCAGCTCATGAGCTAGTATAAATCAGCATGGCTTTATTGAATCAGCTATGCTGAATGACATCCGCTGAGGACCTGCTCATGGGGGTTCAATGACTTTAGTTGACATGTGTGATTGTTTTGAAACTCCAGATGCATTAAACCCTTTCCTTTGCATTTGGATTAGGGTGTTTGAATTTAGTTGTAACTGGTCATGACAGCACAGGCTAAATAATTCTTGTCATGGACTGGCAAGACCTTCAGGGTGTGAACTGAGTGCTAACATAATATAAATATTTACTAGTAGAAAATGAGAAGGAAAAAAAAGAGGAAATTCTGATCTATTATAAAATTGGACAAACAGTGGGCCAGATTCTCAAATGGTGTAAATTAATGCAGCCCCATTAACTTCAATGGACCTATGGCCATTTACACCACAAAAGGATCTGGTCCACAATCTCAGAATGAAGTAAGGACAGTATTTATTCATACTATCTTACATGCAAATAAATATACTTATGTTGTATATCTTAAAATTAATGAACAAGTTAGTTTGAAATCCATAGGTATCAATGTTAATTGCCTATACAAATAAATGCTTTTTATTTGAAATGATTAATTTTTGGAATAAGGTTTTTTGTCTTTATTTGGAAATGATATGGTCAAAATGAATAGTAGCCCTGATTATATTAGACTATATTAAGAAAAAAATATCTGTGTCCGGTATTAAAAGTTAGTAGAGACAAGCATATGGTATAAAACGCTTATAACTTCATTATTTATCAACCAAATTTCTTCACAGATGCCAAAAACGCTAATCCTTACTGAATGCTACATGAATTTTATTCTGTGTTTTAGAAAAGCCATAAGTTGTCTGAACACAAAATATTGGAAATATTTCTTAAATAAGCTCTTTGGTCTAAAGTTCATTTGAGATCTAACTTACAAAAATTAAAATTCAGGACCCTTTAGCTGAACTCAGACATGCTCACTCCAGTTACACTTCAAAACTCAGCTGATGTGTATATGTCAGAATGTGGAAGGTATAGTTGAGGTGCACACCTTCTCTGGAATAAGGAGGTATACCTGCATACATCAAAGGCTCATTTAAATGCTTACTTTGCTCAGGCCTATAGACGTATTAATTTATATAAATATATTAAATGTACCAAACTCATATTTCATCTCCATCTTTTTTCTCTCTTTGGAGCCACATTTAAGAATCTGTCCCTGGGGGGGGGGGGGCTTCACCTTCCTCCGCAGCATGGGTCACTTGCAGGTTTAAATTAGTGTAAATGGTGCTTTTTCTTTAAACCATGATTTGAGGACTTCAGTAACTCAGCCAGAGGTTGGGGGTCTATTAGAAGGCAGGGGGGGTGAGGTTCTGTGGCCTGCAGTGTGCAGGTCAGACAAAATGAGCATGATGGTCCCTTCTGACCTTAAAGTCTGTGTCTATGAGTCTGCCTCTGACAAGACCATAAAGAAGCAATGTCTTATCTTCAGGTTTTATCTTTTAAAATGCCTAATATATTTGATATATTAGTTTGATAGCCAAGATTTTTCTGTTAAGAAAATCAATGAAAATATTCCTCAGAATTATGTTTCAAACAGTCCTTTCTTTCTAGCCTGTTCAAGCCTTATGTCATGCCTTATGTTGTGTTTATAAAATGACTTTGAATGGAAAGTGCATTCTGATTGGCAGAAGAATATGCCGAATCCTTGTATTTATCTCCCAAACAGCACACACTGGCAGGGCGACAAAGTCTCTCCACAATTCAGATCATTTCATTAAATGGTGTGTACGTTCAAAAAGTTAGTTTGTAAAATAGTCTGAATTGAAATATGTCTTAATTTAATTTTAATTATTTTTGTATCACTATGAAATGACTGATTCAGATTTCCTGGGTCTCTTTTTACACCAGTTGACATCAGGAATAACAACATGGAAATAAAAAAATGGAGTCACACTGGCCGGGCTGGCTTTAAGCCGATTAGGCCGATTCCCCGGAATGGGGCCCCGCGCCTAAGAGGGCCCCGCAACGTCCGGGGCTGCCGGCGGAGCGGGGGGGGGGGAAAGCCCCGTCCTGCTTCTCCCTGCTCCCTCCAGCGTTTGCGCCGCCATACAGCTGATCAGCGCAAGCCTGGGAGGGATGGGTGAGGAGGAGGAATGCGGCGTGCTTGGGGAAGACTAGGGGCCAGGGTGGGGATTTGGGGAGGGATCCAATGGGGCAGGGAGGGGGCGGAGTCGGGGCAGAGTTGGGGCGGGGGGGGCACGAGACAATTCGCGTCCCGGCGTGGGGCCCCGCACCTGCTAAAGCCGGCCCTGCACACTGGTATAAGTGAGAAGAGAATCTGGCTCATTATCTGTTTCAAAGATTTGCCACTTCATTGGGGAGGTGGGTCTTGTACATGCTATTAATTGAATATGGGTACTTTCCCTTCTGTTGTTTCTCTTCACTTCTTACCTCATCATCTTTTCTTCTCTTCAGGTTCCTGTGCTGCTGTCCCAATCGTTCTGTACCCGACTGGTCAGGCAGCCTAATTCCCAAAGTGCTGCCCCACTGTCTTCCTCCCTCCCAGAACAAAAAACCCTCAGACTGAGTGGTGATTTATGTTCATTTCTGCTCCACAGCACAGTCACCTGACTATAAAAGAACCATCCTACTAATAGCATGAGTGGAGAAGAACTAGCTTTGGATTCTCAAGCTGGGATTCAGGTATCTGTCTGAGAAGTGAAAGTGCTGAACAGGGTTATATATTGAGCAGAGGCTGTGGGGAACAGACTGTGATAGTGAAGGATGAAAGCAGAAAAGAAAGCAACATGGACAGGCTTTGAAGGATTAGATTTGTAAAGGTAAATATCAGTAACTGTCAATTTCAGCATACATACACAAACCAATATGTCCATCAATGATGACTGAAATTTACAGATAGACAAATTAATAAAAATGCTGCTTGAGAACCTATTAGAGTTTGATATAGGATATTTACTTTGTATATTTTGATGTGATGTTGACAACTTGTGCTTTAATGGTTATGAAGCTTTAACTTTTTGAGTCTCAGCATCTACTGTCATTAAATAGTTGTCTGACCTCTCTTTTTGTCCGACACCACGGCCATTTCTTGCAACTGTGAAAATCTAAATAGATAAAAATTGAAAAAATGCCTAAAAATAAACAGATATCTGTTGAAATTATTAATAAATAAAAATTGAATTCCACCAACACTAAATAAGACTGCATTAGTGATTAGAGAGAATGCTATCAACTGGTTGTATCAGTGCAGTGACTTGGGTTCCTACTAGGAAAGAACAGACACACCTAAAACAGGTATTTTAGGAGTTTCAGTGATTTATTTTGCCTATTATCTTTAAATGTCTGAGTAGATAACTGAGCAGGTGTGCTAGTTTAAAACTACAGTGAATCAGAACAGGACTTAAGGTCCAAGAGAATCAGTCACTCAAATACAACAAGATGAGAAAAGCAATTCATATGAATAAAAGACATGAAAAGGTCTCAAACAACCATAGAGGGGATGCTGGTGAGCACCCTCAAGGAGGGAGTTTTATACATGAAGTACCTGACTGAAGAGGGTGGGGGCTAACAGTGAAGTGTCTCTCTAAAGCTCTACCAGTCCTTGCAGGGAGAAGCCAGACAAAGCTATTGCTCACCCTTCCAATCCCAAGGATCTTTAGGGTGGGGGAGACAAGCAGCTGAGCCCTCCACCTGAGCTATGGCTGCTGCCACAGAGGCTGGGCCGGCTCTAGGTTTTTTGCTGCCCCAAGCAAAAAATTTTTTGGCTGCCCTCCACCCCAGCCCTGGGCTCTCCCACCCCCCCACACCTGCACCCTCCTGCCGCCCCAGCCCAGGGTCACTGGTAACTCGCTCTCAGAGCGAGTCATTCAGCAGGAATTTTGGATGTGCACAGAACACAGACAGGATTGGTTCCCATATGGTTACAGAACTGCAGTAAAGTGGAACAATTTTCAGCTTGTGTGACTGGAGGATAGCTGGATGCATATTATAAGACTGTCCTACATAAATGAGGAAAAGTTGAGGTGCCTTTATTATTCTTTTGTTCCGCTCTTTGTTTCTATAGGGAATTTGCCAATGCAATCACTGTCTTCCTTTTAAACAAATAAAACTAAAAAAAAAGCAATGGCTGTTGAAAATAGCAATCCCAGTCCTAAAAATCACTGGGAAGCATTTCTTGCTCAATTTTATCCTACTTTTTCTACAGCAAGTTACAGTGGATCAGTATATTTGATTTGGGAGAAATGAAGTAACAGCTGCCCAAATTGAGCGTGAGCACTCCTGAATTTTGAGGGTGTTCAAATCTGGAAGGCAGGTGCTAGATTCCCTTTCTGAATATTAGCTATATCTGGAAAGGAAAAGTCAATTTCTGCTTCCATGGCTCAGAAGTGGAAATCCTCCTAAGTGCCTGGTACAGTATCTAAAGCTGCCCAGGTCCAGAGCCTCCCCTCCCTTACTTTTCATTTTAAATTCTAGTGGGATCCACGTACCTCCCTTGCTAGGCTTCAGATAGAGAGGTGCACCATCCATTTAGTCCCCCCAATTCCTTCTTTGGGGGAGAGCCCAGGGCTGGGGCGGCAGGAGGTGCGGGTGGGCGGGAAGAGCCCAGGGCTGGGGCGGCATGGGGTGCAGGTGGGGGCCAGAGCTGGGGCGACAGGGGGTGTGGGCGGGGGAGAGCCCAGGCTGGGGTGGCAGGAGGTGCGGATGGGTGCCAGAGCTGGGGCGGCCGGGGATGCGGGGGGGGCCAGAGCTGAGGTGGGAGGGGGGGGGGGGGGGAGGAAGAGCCCAGGGCTGGGGCAGCAGGGGAGTGCAGGTGGGGTCCAGAGCTGGGGCAGCAGGGGGTGTGGGCGGGGGAGAGTCCAGGGCTGGGGCAACACAGGGGTACGGGGGGGGGGAGGACAGCAAAAAACCTAGAGCTGGCTCTGTTCCTACCATTCATAGCAAGCTGCAGATTTCAGTTCCATACTCTTTCCCCCACCCTTTCCTGTTGCTAGTGGCCAAGGGAATGCTGGGAAATGTAGTTCTTTCCCTGCTCCAGGGCTGGCTCTATAGGCAGGGAGCTAACCAAGGAACTACAGCTCCCAGGGCCCCTGTTGGTTCTCAGCTCCCATGCTGGATTCTTGCGCCCCTTGCCAATCTGCCACCCCAAGCAACTGCTTGCTTTGCTGGTGCCTAGAGCCGGCCCTGCACAGAGAGAAATTTATCTGCAAACAATCACCTCTTTCTCTGTCCTGTTATGGGGATTGCATTTCCCTGAGTCACATGCGCCCTCTGCACAAGGATGGGTGTTGTGGCATTTTCAGTGGAGATCCCATACCTCTTTGGAATTTGGAGCTTTTTCCTGTGATCTACCACAGCCTATGTTTAGTGGGCATTAGGTTACTGTAATTCAGTGTGGTCTGGTACAGCCCTTACCATTATATCGTCTTAATAGCAAGGAGTCGGGTTTCTCTTCCAATGATGTCTTTTATTTTCAGGACTTTTAGTTGTTAAAAGTATCTTTCAGCCAGGCACCCAGTTACTGAGGTAATGGGCATTATTACACATTCGGAGAGAAAGGAAAAAAAGAGACTGTTTCTAATATTCTAAAATTCAGAAAAGTGGTAATGCTATGAGGCAGTATTTTGATATAAATGATTCAGACAGAATCATTGGCATAAATACCATCTGTGTTTATAGCAACAACATTTATATGCAGAAGTTATTTCTAGTCCCTAAATAACCACTGCATTCCTAAAAGGTTAGCATTCCCCTTATGTGCTCCCCCACAAAGCTCAAATGATCTGCTTTCAGTCCTGATGGCGACAATTCAGATTACGAAAACCAAAGAAAGAAAGTGCAAGTAAAAATGTTCCAAGACAAGAAGAATGCCATGACTCAGTCTGCCACTATACTGAATCTGAACTGAAACAAGAATGGCAGCAGGGAAGTGTCGACTCCGCTATAATATGGGGAAGTGTGCAGAAAAGAGAATGACCTCTACTTTGTTACACAGCTATATGCACCCCTGTTTTAATAACACAGACTTCCTGATTTACTCTCTGAAATTTATTCAGATCACATGGCAGTGCTGAGTAGTGCACTTTTTGCACAGTAGAGAGACGTGAAGTTAAATTGCATGTTCCAAACATGTCCCAGAAGTTTTACTCAGCTCTACAACATGAGCTAATATGTCTTACTGTGACTATAAAAAGGTTATTAAAAGTACATGGCCAGAGCTCTGCTTAGCACAGCTAAAGTAGGATTAAACCAGGGGTCTCAAACTCAAATGACCACGAGGGCCACATGAGGACTAGTACATTGGCCGAGGGCCGCATTACTGACACCTCCCCCCACCACCCTTGGCCCCGCCCCCACTCCACCCCTTCCATGAGGCCCTGCCCCCATTCCAACCCCTTCCCTGAAATCCCCACCCCAACTCTGCCCCCTTCCTGCCCCCAGGGAGGGCAGGAGGGGTGTGGGGTGTGGTGGGGGCTCAGGGCAGGGAGTTGGGGTGTGGGGTGCAAGAGGGGTGTGGGGTACAGCAGGGGGTTGGGCTGCAGGAGCGGCTCAGGGGGCGGGCTCCGGCCCGACATGCACCAGGGGCAGGGCAGGCCACCTGTCTGCCTGTCCCCGCACCGCTCTGGGAAGTGGCGGAATCTGGGGGAGGAGGGGCACAGGGGTCTGTGTCTTGCTGTTGCTTCAGGCACCACCCCCAGCCTCTGTGTAAATTAGAGCAGCCTCAGGGCTTCTCTGAATATTGTTTGGCTACAAACAACTCTCTTCCTCTTCCCTCCCCCTCAGAAGGCTCTTCTACAGTCAGGACTACAGCAACATACTGGCTGTCCTCCCCTTCCCCCCAGCTCAGCATCTCCCTATTCTGGGGAATCACCACTGACTGCTTAAGGTATCTTTCTGCCTGCTAATGAAGAAGCACAACGCAGGAGGACTGGGAGACCAGGATCTGGCTCATAATAATTAGATTGTTTTAAATATTCTTTTATCACATCACATAATTCCTATGGAAGTAGCTTTTTGACCATTTATTTGAGTGGTACATTCACCTGTTTCTTCTTCTCCTTTCTCTTTCGTTTCCCAGCTGCCAGTGCACTTTTCTCCTTCCTATTTCTCTGAGCCCGTGCAGCTCTCTTCAAGCCCAAATGTGACTAAGGCCCTCTGCCTCCACTTCTGTAGTTTAGCTTAAATTTCTATAAAAACTGCCTAGCTGGGAGCCGGTGCATGCCCCCCACTGGAGTTTTTCCAGAGGAATTTAAATGAAAGAGCTAATGCAGCCTCATGATGGGTTCTGGTTGGGAGGTGAGATTTAAAGGTGACTCCCAGCCATGACCCCACTTTAGACAGACAAACAAAAACTGTTACATTTGAAAGGGATTCTAAAGCCAAGATTTCCCCTGCTGCTCTGCAGCTGCAATTAGTCCTTTGGTTTAAATTTCTACTGAAAAACCCAATGGTGAACATTAAACAGCTCCCTACTGGGCTTTTCATTAGAAAAAGAGTAGATTGCCGAGCAGGGAGGAGAGCAATAAAGGGCGCAGCAGTGTATAAAAGACACAGAAGAGGGTCAAGAGAAGAGACAAATGATAGAAGGGAGCAAGAAGGGAGAAAGGGCCCAGGATGAGAGACCAAGGATATGCAGAATGGAGAGAAGTTAGGGGATTCAAAAGGTACAGTGTAAACTAGTCTTTACAGTGTATTTGACATATTTTCCCACGATGCCATTTGTGACTGTGTTGTTGTCTTCTGCTTGAAAGTCATCCTGAATTGTGTGGTGTTGCTTAACACCTGCATGGGCACATGTTGGGTTTAACTGATCACCATCCAAGATCTGAAGACCATTTCATAATATAAATGACCAACCACTAGGTTTCAAACTATGTGTCTGAGCTGTCTAGCCAGCTTGCTTGTTCTCCCTGTCCCCACACACCTGCCTTGTCCATTGCTTTGAACTTCACATTTATTTCCATTTGCTGGTCTGATCTGCTGGGGAAAGTTGTCGGCTGTTCCCTTTAGCTAACAACACAATTTTGTCTGCTTTATTAAAGCTTAATTGCTTGGATTGCCTGACCAGTATGAGGCATGTGATGGTCCCAGCATGGACTGAGAGAATAAGCTGCCAAATCCTCTTTTATTTTTTTAATGCATTATGCTCTTTTTTATTACCTGTCATTTCTCAGCCTCTCTTGATTTACATGAAGCACCTTTCCACAGCAGGTTATCAGGTTTTCTGGCAGGAAGATGGAGGTTTCTCTTGACACAGAAATCAGGGGAACAGTAGGAGAGTGGCATAAATTTGGCATTGCTTCTTCCCCCCCCACTGTCTGCACACACGTTACCTTGAAAGTCAATGGGCTTGGGCTCTAGAAGCTCATTTAAGGGTCCCGGAAATTTGAAAGGCATCATTGCAGAAGGAAACTTTTGATTCCACCAATGACCTGCAGGCCTTTGTAAATTGCTGGGGAAGGATTTCATCATGTCTTGGAAAAAAACTTTTTTTTCTTTCTCTCCCCCTCCCCCCCCCAGAATGAAGAAGCCTACTGTATTCCAATCAGTTGTCTGATTATGCTGGAACTCTGCTAGCAGAGGGTAAATCAGTTCAGAAGTCAAGATGGGCATATCTTGGGTATTCCACTTAGAGATGGGCAGGAAACAGTTTTCCCATCCTGGGAATATTTTCAAATTCTTGAAAATATTTTCCACCTTGAATCAGGATGCAAAGTCAAAATCTCGAAAATTTTTGTGGACTGACAATCTGAAGAAAAATTCAGTCTGAGTCGATCAAAATGTTTCATTTCAATAATTTTGAAATGTTTCATTTTGATTTTGATAGCTATTTTTGATTATAATTGGCTTAAATTTCGAAACAAAATATCATATAAAATCCTCAAAATGGATTTTAATTGTTGTTGAGGAAATGTCAAAATGAGACATTTTGACAATTTCAAAACTTTTTAATTTTTTTTTTTTCAAAATGAGAAATTTGTCGAAACAAATCATTTTCACAAATGGTTACAAATTCAAGGAATCAGCATTTTCTGATAGGGGAAAAATGTTGATAAAGTTTTAATAATCTTTAAGTCAAGTGCAGCTACTGATATATAAGAAACAAACATACCTATAACAAATCGAAAAAGAATGTTGACTCTCAAGATTGTGGGGAATTTTCAGAGGTGGTTTAGGAGAGGCAACACCACTACTTTCAATAGTGCATCACCTGCTTTCACCAGGTACGAATTTGGGATCAAATTAACCATTGCCCTGCACCTTGTATGGCCATTTACACAGTGCAAAGTGGTTGGAAAATGCTATCAAATCAGAATATCACTTTATACCCACTTTTGCAGTGGTGTAAATGACTACACAAGTTTTAGCGCAATGGAGAAGATGGAGCTTTGGTGTTTAGATACTGTGAGCCAGTTGTAACTCAGTGTACCTCCATTGAAGTCCATTCCATTTTGGCCCTTTGTTTATAATTGTAAGAATACCCCACTCCAAAAGGAAAATCTTTCAGCATTTTAACTATTAAAATTGCAGCATGCAAATTGATTTGTTAGCTATACCACAAAACTGATGGAGGTACCTCCATCGATAAAATCCCACGACCCTGCATGGGATGGTTTGTGTTTGTTTAAAAATAAACACATGTACAAATAATCCCTGCATGGTGACAGATTACTACATGGTAAATTGCCTTTAACATGACTCTTTGACTGCCTTACCTGCACTCTCAGCACAAATTCATCTCCCCAAGACCTACCTGAGCATCTTCAAACAACTACTATTTCCTTATAAGATTTGCTTGACATAAAGATATATTTCTTACTCCTAATTTTGAACTTCTACCCTCTTCCAGAAAATTACAATGGGTGAAGGTGCAGAATGAGCACTATGCAGTTTGGGATCACTGATAGGCTTCCTATATTATGTGACCCGCTGAGGCTGGAAATAGAAGCTTTCTCTCTTTAGAAAGGGGACTGCTATTTTCCAATGGGATAGCACTTTTAGCTCTGAAAGTTTCCAAGTTGTGAGATATTTAAAGATGCAGTTGGTAATTTTTAGATGTGTTTTAAATTTTCTCTCCATCTGAGCCTTGTACAGTTAAGCTTGTTTTAATTACGGTACCTGGTTTACACTTAAAGGTGTAGAAATAGTCTCAATATAATTTTTTAAGATGCTCTAAAAAGTGTTCTTTCTTTCTTTTCTTTCATCAGTGGCATATGTAGAATACATAGAACCATGGGATTGGAAGGGACCTTGAGAGGTCATCTAGTCCAGTCCCCTGCACTCATAGGAGGACTAAGTATTATTTAGACCATCCCTGACAAGTGTTTGTCTAACCTGCTCTTATAAATTTCCAATGACAGAGATTCCATAAGCCTAGGCAAACTTTTCCAGTGCTTAATCATGCTGACAAGTAGGAATTTTTTCCTAATGTCCAACCTAAACTGCCCTTGCTGTTATTTAAGTCTATTGCTTCTTGTCTTATCCTCAGAGGTTAAGGAGGACAATTTTTCTCCCTCCTCCTTGTAACAACCTTTTATATACTTGAAAAATTTTATGTCCCCTCTCAGTCTTCTCTTCTCCAGACTAAACAAACCCAGTTTTCAGTCTTCCCTCATATGTCATGTTTTCTAGACCTTTAATAATTTCTGTTGCTCGTCTCTGGACTTTCTCCAATTTGTCCACATCTTTCCTGAAATGTGGCATCCAGAACAGGACACAATACTCCAGCTGAGGCCTAATCAACGCGGCTTAGCACAGAAGAATTACTTCTGTGTGTCTTGCTTACAACACTCCTGGTAATACATCTCAGAAAGATGTTTGTTTGTTTTGCAACAGTGTTACACTGTTGGTTCCTATAATGATGTGGTATGAAGGTTTTATATGCACTTGTAATGATCTTCATAATTAATAAAGTTACTGTTTTGTAAGTAATTTGATCATCCCAAATATATTCTGACAAAACTTTTATTCCATAGCACATTATGAGGTGTTCCATATTGTGGGTGAGTTGGGTAGGTAGATAGCTCCTTTAATTGCAGGATAAAAATTGAATTCTCTATTCAAGTGGAAAGGAAAAAAAGTGATTAGAACTGTCTAAGTTTGTAAAGACAAACTGCTACAATAAAAAAGGTGTTTGTTTTACTTGTGACCTGTTACAAAATGATACAATTTTTAAAGTGCTAGGATTATAAATACTTATAGATGAGATGTTGACATTTATTAACCATTGCTTTTTATCACTGTAAGTCACTTTTGTCTCTGACCCTGTTTAAAACCAACTGAGTAACTGTCAGGGCCGGCTCCAGCATTTCTGCCGCCCCAAGCCAAAAAAGAAAAAAAAAAAAAAATAAGCCGCGATCGCAATCAGCGGCGGCAATTGGAAAAAAAAAAAAAAAGCCGCGATCGGCGCCGGCCCTGCTAACTACCCAAGGCTACCTGCTGCTCCCACAAAAGATGAAGACGTCCGTCTTTGGAAAGCAAAGATTATAGTATTTATGACACTACATATGTAGCATAATGAGCCCTGAGTGTTGAATATGACATTTTATAACCAAGAGACCAGTAAGTGCTATAGCTTGGAGGTAGGACAGTGATTATCATTTATTTTATTTCTTTCCTGCTTAAATGCATGGCAGGAAATGTCTCCTATTCAATTCCTTTTTGTGATATGAGATAGCTTATGCTATGTATGTCCCCTTCAGAAAATATATCAAATAGCATGCATTTTTAGTTTCTTCTCTGTCACACGCTGTAAGATGGATATAGTTCATGCATCCACCTATACAATACAAAGTAGACTGTCTTATTTGAATGTGACTCCCCACCCATTTCAGGGACAAATGTTACCCCTACACAAAGTGGAACCATTGTGATTCTGGTGCACTGAGATGGCAGAGGCTGAAAAAGGGTTCCTCTTTCTTTTCTCCACTTGCATAAACCATATGAGGCCTGATAAAAAGCTAAATGAAGTAATTTATAGACTCACAGATTTTAAGGCCAGAAGGGAATATTATGATCATCTTTTCTGATCCCTTGCATAGCAGAGGCCTTAGATTTTTATTGAAAGATTTCAGTGGGCTTTGGACTATGCATTAGTCAACTAAAGTACCAATGATGATCCAAATGGTATAACACCCCCCCACCCCCGCCCGCGCATAGAAACCCCAGGAAGATTTTCATATAAATTAATTTGGTCACTTCTCTGATGGTAACTCTGGGGCTTAACTACTGGAATTTCATTGAGTCTCTTAACTATAAAAAGGCTCCCCCAGTGTTGTTTGAAAGTCTTGCATACAAAATAAGCCCTTAGCACCATGGCTTATCTCTCAGCTTTCAATTGTAATACAGAATTAATACTTTCTCTTCATTCCACTACAGTGTTAGCTTCAATTTCTATCCATCTAACCCCAGACATTCAGACGATCTGCATAGTTTGTAATTTGGTTACAGACAATGTTACATATTTAGAACTCTCTCTGATACTTTCATCGGGCACATTTTGTGTGCATAATGCATAAACAAACAAACCTTTATCATCTAAAATTCCCTCTGAGTTCATTCTCTCTCTCTCTCTCTCTCTCTCTCGTGTACACACACACACACACACACACACACACACACACCTTCATCTTCAAATACACATAACAGGACTGTTGTTATCTTAATGACATTTACAGTGGATGTCGTAGAGGCTGCATGTGTCATGCCCTCTTTCTGTTGAAAGGTTGTATGTAGGGTGATGTTGGATATCAGGCAATGTGTATATGCCTGTATAACTTTTATGGAGTTAAAATATGAAATAGCATTTGTAAGTACCTTAATTGTAGTGTAGTGTAGCTTAATTGTCTGTCTGACTTATACCGTTTGTCCTTGGCTCCCTACATTAGTAGTGTGTGTTTCTCATGGCTATTTGTACTGTACCTAACAATCAATTAAACTCTCCAGCACATCTGCATGGATATTGTGGAGCTCATATTTTCACACCCTGCTGTTATCATGATAATCTGATTGTCAGTCCTCCAACTATATATGTGTAATTTGCAAGTTAAAATGACTTCAAATTAAAGATGTCCTTGTAGGGGAAAAAATAGAGCCCCCATAATGCCTGGATCAGGAAACTGACAGCTCTGCTTTCTGCTAAAAGGATTATTAATTTTCACCTCCCCCTGCCTTCTGAACCTCTTCTAAAAATCATTAAGAATGATACTTCTTCCAACCAGTAAAAATGACAGTCCAAATAGGGGATGTATATTCATCTTGTTTCATGATTTTTCTATTTTGAATATTGTATTTTTAAGTGTGTGTGTGTGTGTGTGGGAGAGCTCATTTGAAAAATGTTTTTGTATTTGTGACTTGTAGGGACTCTGCTAAGACAATGATGTGGAAAGTGCAGTCAACTGATCTGATTGTTTAGCTAGTTTTGTACTGAATCTGGTAAGGGAAGTGTTGCGAGCATTCCAGTATGGTTAGTAGGAAAGAAATTAATACAATTTTCTAAAGGGCGTAAGTGGCTTAGGTGTCTAGTCCCATTGAAAGTCAGTGGAATTGAGGCATCTAAATCACTCAGGCCTGTTTGAAAATGTTACCCTCTGGTGATCCAAAACTATCCTTGGAATTGCAGCTGTTACCTTTGGGTAAATCCAGTGGTTACTGTATAAAACACCAGTTTGGCCTTGGTTCTTAACAGAAAGAAACCTGTGCAAAACTTGGTAATTTTTCTTTACAGGGGGTTTAATCTTAACCTTTTTTGGATTTCTGATGAGTCTGAAAACTCAAAGTGGAACTCAGGTGAAAACACATAGGTCTAGGTGGAAATAACAAACAGCTTTCTGGCCCTGTTGAGGGGGACTTTGCATGCAGGTCACTGAACCTTTCATTTTTCACTGTTTGAGTTTTAGGGTACGTCTACACTACCCGCCGGATCGGCGGGTAGAGATCGATCTATCGGGGATCAATTTATTGCGTGTAGTGTAGACGCGATAATTCGATCGCCGATCACTCTCCTGTCGACTGCTGAACTCCAGCTCGGCGAAAGGCGGAAGCAAAGTCGACGGGGGAGCCACAGCCATCGATCCCACGCCGCGAGGACGCGAAGAAAGTGATTCTAAATCGATCTAAGATAGGTCGACTTCAGCTACGCTATTCTCGTAGCTGAAGTTGCGTATCTTAGATCGATTCCCCTCCCCTCCCCCAGTGTAGACCAGGCCTTAGTTCCATACAGCTGTAAATGGAGCCCTCTTCATTTGGGTTGGTAGGAAAGAAAGGGTGCAAATACTTTAGGTACAAAGTCTGCATTACCTACAGAAAGAAATTACATAGTATTTTTTAGTTGAGTCTTTAGGGTACAATACGAAGGTGCAATACTTCTGCTGTTTTTCAAGTTCCTTGATGGGCACCATATAAATAGGCAGATATTCCTGCTTATCTCACTTCTGGTTCAGTTAAGTGCTACTGTAGCTAGTCTCTCACTTCCAAAGGAAATTGAACAGGTCTGGCTTTAAAGCCTTCTGTGCTTCCAACTGCATGTGTTGATCCTCCCCCTGGAGCCCAAGTTAGGTCACCTAAGTGGGTAAATTGACAGCTGATTTTAACACTTGCAGAATTGTTTTCTCTACTGAATTTGACAGCTACCCTTTTTGTTCTCTAAACATCTGGGAAATCCCACTGGCATAGGTGTTTTGAAAATGTGCTCAGATCTTTTCCATGTTCTGTAGATTTCAGTGCTGATAGCTGTAATGTACCTCCAGCTGAGACGA
This sequence comes from Terrapene triunguis, assembly GCF_002925995.2. Classification (NCBI taxonomy): domain Eukaryota; kingdom Metazoa; phylum Chordata; order Testudines; family Emydidae; genus Terrapene; species Terrapene triunguis. The sequence goes on along the minus strand of NW_020664446.1, from coordinate 51,961,407 downwards.
GGAGTGACTGCTAGGTCTGTTGCAGCTAATCTCTTTGGCCGCCAAATTCTTAACTGATTAATACACAGAATTCAGTGTTAACTAAAGCTGTGTGGGAACTGGAATGTCCATTTCAGAGGACATTCTGTGATTTTGTAATTTGTTTAGTTTTGAATTAGAACAAAATTGTTACTTCCCACAAAATGGAATTTTCACAAACAATTTGTTTCAGGTCAATCAACTTTTTTTTCTTTTTAGAAAAAATTGAAACATTTCACTGAAATTTTGATTTTTTAAACAGTTTTTTTTTTTACAATTTTTCTATAGTATAAATTTTTAAAAAATGCAAGATGAAAAGTTCTTTCAATATGAAATTGAAATGTTCCATTCCATTAATGTCAAAACACTTTTTAGCTTTTTTTCTCCTGAAACATTTAATTGAAATTAACAAAGGAAGTATCAATTCTGATGAAACATCATTTTCTGATGAAAAAAACCTGTTTGAAAATTTTCAGCCAGCTCTAATATTTAACTCTCCCCTTCCCCCAATGTATCTTCCTCTGATTGTGGCCTTTCACCAATACCCTCATGTCATTTTCCAAAATAGTATTAGGAAATGTTTCATTTGTAGACTGTGACCTACTAGCCAACAATGTCTCCCAAGAGATAATCCTGCTAAGTCAAAACTCTGAATTCCCAACTAGATATGGAACCAGACCAAACCCCAGAGCCAACCACTCCTAAACTTGGAAGGGGCAGTGGATATTCACTATCTGAATTTGGATTCAAATTTTGCAAATAGCCCTTCACAAAAAACAAACAAAAACAACAACAAGAACAAAACAGTGAACCAACCTAAAATCCTGTATCAAGTTATCTCCAAATGCTTGGGTATTTAGAATCCAGACTTTATGGGTTGGGCCTAATCCCAACACACATTGGCCTGAATTTTCAGTAGCGACTTGTGATTTTGCATGCCTCAATTTTTGGGTGCCCAACATAAGGCACTTTAAAAAGGACTTGATTTTCAAAGGTGGATGCTCAGCACTTTGGAAAATCAGTAGGGTGTCTGATGTCAAAAACAAAGGCACCCCAAATAGCAAGTCGCTTGAAGAATTAGGTCCTTGATATTTTAAAATGCTAGCAGATGAAAGATACAATGAGATGTATCTGATAGTCTATGGGGGGAAATAACTATATATTTTATAGCCGTCAGGAACAGTATCCTGCATAATGTCATGGCAAACCTGGTGGCTGAACTTTGTGACTTTGTCCTCACCCACAACTATTTCAGATTTGGGGACAATTTATACCTTCAAGTCAGCGGGACTGCTATGGGTATCCTCATGGCCCCGCAGTATGCCAACATTTTTATGGCTGACTTAGGGGATGAGAGCTGAGGAAGCATTGTTCTAACAACCCTACTCTACTTGCGCTACATTGATGACATCTTCATCATCTGGACCCATGGGAAGGAGGCCCTTGAGGAATTCCACCAGGATTTCAACAATTTCCACCCCACCATCAACCTCAGCCTGGATCAGTCCACACAAGAGATCCACTTCCTAGACACTACAGTGCAAATCAGCGATGTTCACATAAACACCACCCTATACCAGAAACCTACTGACTGCTATACTTACTTACATGCCTCCAGCTTTCATCCAGACCACATCACATGATCCATTGTCTACAGCCAAGTTCTAAGATACAACCGCATTTGCGCCAATCCCTCAGACAGAGACAAACACTTACAGGATCTCTATCAAGCATTCTTAAAACTACAATACCCACCTGCTGAAGTGAAGAAACAGATTGACAGAGCCAGAAGAGTACCCAGAAGTCACCTACTACAGGATAGGCCCAACAAAGAAAGTAACAGAACACCACTAGCCGTCACCTACAGCCCCCAACTAAAACCTCTCCAGTGCATCATCAAGGATCTACAATCTATCCTGAAGGATGATTCCTCACTCTCACAGACCTTGGGAGACAGGCCAGTCCTCACTTACAGAGAGCCCCCCAACCTGAAGGAAATAGTCACCAGCAACAATACACCACACAACAAAAACACTAACCCAGAAACCAATCCCTGCAACAAACCCCATTGCCAACTTTGTCCACATATCTATTCAAGGGACAGCATCATAGGACCTAACCACATCAGCCACACCATCAGGGCCTCGTTCACCTGCACATCTACCAATGTGACATGTGCCAGCAATGCTTCTCTGCCATGTACATTGGCCAAACCAGACAGTCTCTATGCAAAAGAATAAATGGACACAAATCAGACATCAAGAATTATAAGATTCAAAAACCAGTAGGAGAACACTTCAGTCTCCCCGGACACTCAATAACAGACTTAAAAGTGGCAATTCTTCAACAGAAAAACTTCAAAAACAGACTCCAACAAGAAACTGCAGAACTGGAATTAATTTGCAAACTGGACACCATCAAATTAGGCCTGAATAAAGACTGGGAGTGGATGGGTCACTACAAAAACTAATTTCCCCCTGCTGATACTCTCAGCTTCTTGTCAACTGTTTGAAATGGGCACCTTGATTACATTGGCCTCATTAGTACTACAAAAGTGATTTTTTCCCTCCCTTGGTATTCACCTCTTCTTGTCAACTGTTGAGAATAGCTCACTTCCACCTTAATTGAATTGGCTCATTAGTACTGACCTCCCACTTGGTAATGCAACTCCCATCTTTTCATGTGCTGTGTATTTATACCTGCCTACTGTATTTTCCACTCAATGCATCTGATGAAGTGGGTTTTAGCCCACGAAAGCTTATGCCCAAATAGTCTCTAAGGTGCCACAAGGACTCCTCGTTGTTTTTGCTGATACAGACTAACACGGCCACCACTCTGAAACCTATATATTTTATATTGTCACTTCTCTTGGTAACTTATTAAAATGCACTGCATAAGTATTAGGAGACTTCTTTTTAGTGTTAGATATAAACTAAATTTATTTGAAACCAATCACATCAGAAGAAAATATCCTTTGTCATTCTACATGTACATGTTTTTGGCTGCAGTTTGGGCACAATAAATAATGGAGGCAATAGATTTCAAGAGGTTTATTATGTCCAAGTTATTCTGGAATAGCAGCTTCTTTCTCCTCAGCGCTGCAGATTTATGCATGCGCTTCAGCTACTGCAGGTACAGTGTAGCTGGTAGGCAATAGTGATGATTTCAGCTGATTGGCAAATGTTTTTTTTTCCATGGAAAATTGGATGAAAATAAAAAAAAACATTGTAGAACATTTCCATGGAAAAATTTGATTTTTCAGTAAAAAATTAAAAAATGAAATATCTCAGCTAAAAGCTGAAATATTTTTATTCTAAAATGCTACAGCGATACCTCTTTAGCATTTGGGTGCCTCATGCTCTCATTCTTCATGATTTTCACTTTTGGTGAGGGGAGGCCATATGTCATGGCGGGTGCACGGCCACAATGCATGTAGCAATGTGGTCCACCTGGGGAGTCTGGCCCATAGAGAAGAATGGGAATATGAGACAATCAAAATATAACTCCCATGAGGCACTTTGGCCCCATTTCAGAACTGAAGTATGTTGGTTTTTAGCTAAAATATTTTGGATTTGGGGTGTTCAGTTTTTCAATGTAAAATTTCAAGTTTCTCATTTTCCATAAAAAGGAGATACTTTTCTTGAAAAATGTTTAGTGACAAACACAATTTTCCACCAAAGAAAGAATTTATATAGAAAAATTTCAACTAGCCCTGGCAAACATGGTTTAAGGGATCTAGCAACTATTGGACAGACGCTAAAAGAAAACTTACACAATTATAGCATTATCTATCCTGCAGAATGCAGTCATGTTCTATTTCTCTCTCAGTATGTATGTATGAATATATTTTCCCACCAATGAAATGAAGCATTCTGTGAACAAATCTTTCCAGGCAAACTTGATTGATTTTTGTTTTATTTATTATTTATTTTGCCACAGTTTCAAAATTCGTATTTGAAGAAAATGCACTGGGCATTAAATACTTAGGACCTAAATCTCCTATTTTCACTGGCACAAATCTTATGCAACTCCATTAAAGTCAAAGGAATTACATCAATCTAAAACTAGTATGAGGTCAAAAACAGGCCCTTGAAATGTTAGTAAAATGTCTGACATAGTATCACATGAAAGAGTCTCTCAAAATAAATTCAGATTGGCTTGGATACGAATACTGTCATGTGGACTGAAAAACTGTCTGGAGGACCAACATCAGAGAGTATCACTGGATGGCAGCGGATTAGATTGGGAAAAGTTAACGTTGATCCTTGTTGTACAACACTAAACTAATTTAGCATTTTTATGAATGACTTGGAAGAAGAGCCTAAACAGAACATTAAAGAGGCAATCAGAAAGGAAGCTTACTAGGCAGTGGAATCTTGAGTGAGGCAGCAAGATAGTAGATATTTTTCAATCTTTTTTCAACATATATGTTATATTTTTATTTACTTTTTACTGTTTTCTATGTTCCCCCTGCTCAAAGTTTTTATGATTCTAACTCAGCAGCCTCAGGGTTGCATTGAAAATCTTTATTATTAATTTAATTTTAATTTACTCAAGTTGAGGTGAGAATTTCTGGAAAGGATTTTTCTAACTGCCAATTTACGGTAGGACATAGACAATGAATGGTGATGGATACAACACAGGACAAATCACTGCCTCCAATGAATGCAGAACTATAAAAATCAATGTTGGTTCATGTTGTTCCATAAAACAATTAATACTAACAATTTGAGTTAAAATGTCTCCTGTCTCATAAGCCATTGGATCATTAGCCTTAAAAATGTCAACATGTCACTGTCAATTTAAACTGAATTACTAGCAAAGTAACACCATGGAGTACATTTTAGATATTGATATTTTTGGTCTGCTAATAGGCAACTGAAAGGACTTAGGAAGAATTGAATAGATACAGAGAAAGAAAAAGTTGGAGACATACATATATTAGCCTAGTATAGCTCATTGTAGGCATGTCAGTTCTCATCTCTCTGTCAGTAAGTACATATAAGGTGTATTGTATATGTCCCCTATTTGAACAGCTGTTTACATAATAGTGCATCCAAGCCTTTTATATAGGTGGAAGAAATACCTTTCAATATGTGTCCTGTTGTCCAAGGAGATAGCACATAAAGCTATGCAGCTCTATGAGAGTCTTGCAATATTGCCAACCCCAAATGCCCCAAAATCATGAGATTGGCTTTAAAATCATGAAATTATTTAAAAATAATTTGCCTTCTGCTTTTTGAGCCTTTAAGGTGCATTTTGAAGCTTTCTCCGCAGTCACGAGGGCTAGAAACTTACTTTTTCTTTAAGAATGAAAATCATCACATATCCACTTGACTCCAGGAGCTGGGGCTTTAAGGAAAACAATAATTATCTGAGACCCATGGCAAAATCATGTATAACTAACTTGTATAACTAAGAGCAGCTTTCTTTTAAGCCACTGATTCTGTTCACGGCATGGGAAGTGTTAAATGACAGTATTCATCCCTAATCATGAAAAAAACTCATATTGTACCTTGGGCTTTGTTTTGGTAGGCTAGGTTGTATTGTTAAGGTCGGGTATTATAATTTACTTTATTTATTTGTATTGTGACAGCTCCCAAACACGTCAAAGAACGCTAGACACTGTATAAATATATAGAAGCTACAATTAATGCACTGAAGAGTTTACCAGCTAGTGCCCTGATCCTGCCTACTCTTACATTTGTGTTTTAACTTTATACATTGTGAGTAGCCTTGATGGGACTATTCACAGTGTGTAAAGTTAAGTACATGTGTCCGCTGCAAAATCAGGATCTACTATGAGATCAGACAAAAGTGAGTGAGAAAAAAAAATAGGAGGAAAGATGGTAATAGTGACAAGATCAAATAGGTTCATTAGAAAGCTATTGGACAGTTTGGTAATTCCAAACCAAGTCAGTTATGCCTAACTGCCATTCAGTCTAGCCATAACTAGTTAGCTGCTTTCTTTTGGACAACACAGGAGAAGAGTGTATTCATGAACGAGAAAGTTTGGCGGTTTTAGTGGGAGAAGACAAATGATCACAGCAATCTAGAGATCATTGATAAGCCAGTGTGAATGAAATACAAAATGTAAGATTAGCTTTATTTTTGTCCTCTCAGCCTTGCTGGGGCCTTTTAAGATGTGCTTTTTGTAGTTCCTTAGAATGAAAATATCATCTACAAAAATACAGAAAATGTTTAAAAAAGCATGATGCATAATCCAGTACAGTGCATGTGATACTAAAAGCACAATGTCAGTTATAGATTATTAGAGAGAAATGATGCAACAACAAAAACAAAGAAAAAAAATCTACTTCCAAGGCTTGCAAAAATTACCTTGAGTAAGAACTGTAGGTATGTATGTATCAAGTGATGGTGCTTAAGTGCTGCAAATGTCCCTGCTTTTTCAGCTAGTCAGCAAAGACTCTCAGACAGCAAAGGATGCTTGGTAAGAGCTATTAGAAAGTGTTTTGGCTGTTAACTTTGCCTAAAGCAATTATATTAATGTTGGTTTTCTAAGCGTTTCACGAGGTGTCAGTAAGTCTGCTTATTGCCTTGTAGTTGATAATGGGTACCCTGAAGCCTCTGTCTTTTGAAACATTTCTTCATTCTTTTATTTCCTCTGGAGAAAAATGCTATAAAAAAGATCTGCCACAGAAAGCATGGGAAGCATTCTAAATGCCTTTTCAACATTATGACAGATGTGGCAATGTGTTTCCATGGCTGTGGAAAAGCACAAAAACCCTGCCATGGCCCTGTATATATACTGCTTTAACCAGCTGTCTTTGAGAAGAAGAAAGAAAAAGAAAGAAAGGCAAAGAGACCCCCAAAACTGTAGTAGCAGATTGCATTTATTGATAAAACGGGATGATGTGTGGAGGAGGAGAGCTATTGTTAGGGAAGTATCAGATATGGCTAAATTCCTATATGAGGTCAATTGGCAATCTTCATCTTGTTTCCAGTGGACAATGAACTGAATGAATTGGTAGAATAGGCACAGGGGCCAAAGAACAAATAAGCATAGAGAGAAAACTATCCTTCCACATCTAGAGATAGGCCTTCCAGGCCTATGGGTTGAGTCACATTAATAGGATATTGTGGGGGAAGCTAGTATTGGTGCTGACATTGCTATACCTGTTCTTTGGGTAAGCATCTACGTTAAACTCACATGTACACTTTTAAATGAATGAAAGAGAAGAAACGTGTTTAGATTCTTTCTTTCTGTATCATGTCCACTCATACATCCTTTGCTCATTTCAATTCATCATTCAAAATGTAAATCCTGTTCCTGCTTTACATATAGACGTCCCAGAATACATTTTCATCCAAGCCTTGAAGTCCCATAGGAATCAGACATAAGTTTGACTATCTGTTGGACTAGGTGTAATAGAAGAAGTCTATAAGTCAGCTTGCTTTTTTCTGCTCTGTTGCAGACCTATGGCCAGATCAGATTCCACCTCATTTTATTTTGATTTCTGGGGCATAGAGACTGAAAGCAACCAAAAGTTACCTTGTTCATGGGACACATGAACACCACAGACAGAGAAGGGGGCATGCCCTAATTTTATTAGACTAATAACATAAAACATGCAATATGTTTTGTTATACACCTCTACCCCGATATAACGCTGTCCTCGGGAGCCAAAAAATCTTACCGCGTTATAGGTGAAACCGCGTTGTATCGAACTTGCTTTGATCCGCTGGAGTGCGCAGCCCCGCCCCCCTGGAGCACTGCTTTACCGCGTTATATCCGAATTTGTGTTATATCGGGTTGCGTTATATCGGGATAGAGGTGTACTTTGAAAGTTGGAAGACAACTTAAGATACCTATAGGAGTTCCAAAAATTTTTTTTTTGAAATGATATGAGATGCTATAGCATAACTGCAAGCAAATATACAGTGGGTTTCTGTATAAGCCTTCTTACTTGCATAAAATATCCCTCTGGATTTTCCCAGTGCCTCCTTATAAACCTTTCCCCAGTGCTTCTGGAAGATTTGTATGCATACAACACCTGTAGAAAGTTTACAGAATCATTTGTATATGCACACTTATTCTATGTAGCATAGAGAAAGCATAGAAGACACCTGTTTCAAGTGCAAATGTCAGATTTTAATTTTTACATTTATGTTTGCCTAAGCATTACAAATATATAGAAAAGCGTAATAAAAAATGTTAGTCATACACACATACCAAAGTAATAAAGGACACTACTATAACCCAAATGCATTTATCATAATCTATAGCAGAAATCATCTCTTATCTGAAACACCTGAAGAGAAAAATCTTGAATGAAAGCACAATTTACAAGATAACTCTGATAGCATTCCCATTTTTCTCTGCAGTAATACAACGACTCATTTGAGTTAACATTAGAGTTTGACAGTAAATGGTTTTCCTCTCCAGTGAAAATCTTCAAGATTTCAAAAAATTTCTTATCCTAAATCAGGAAAAACAAAATAAGTTCAGGTCAATTAAAATGTTTTGTTGAGATAATTGTGAAAGATTTACTTTTTTTTTACCAAAGTTAGCTTAAATGTCAAAATAAAAAATCATTTTGAACCAGAAAAGTAGACGTTTTGTTTCCAAAAGGTTGAAGTGAAATGGTTTTATAGCTTAGAAAATTTTCAAAATTTTGCCAAGTCGAGAAACTTGGCAAAACAGACTCTTTGCAGCAAAAAGATTTCAACAAATCATTAAATAAATCCCAACCAGCTCTGTGAAGTTTCCTTAGACTGTAGCAGATTCCTCCTTTCCACTGGCACAAAATATACCTCTTCACCATTCAAATGAAATATCTGCAAATAGTTTTTCTTGAAGTCAGACATTTCTGCTACATTTCTAAAGTATGTGTCCTAAGATTCATGCCATCTACACTGTAGACTGTGTCACAATTTTCATAGCTGGAGACAAGACATTCTGCACGTTGATAGGCACAGAATAACCATTTTTGTCTTCTGTAATCAAAAATCAAAATGAGGTAAAATTATGGACTCTGATGTCAGGGTTTCCACTGAAGGCAATAAAAGCCTTGCTTATGTTTCAGAAGGCAGAATTTGGCCAATGATCTCTTAAGAGTTTAAGAAATTTGTTAGTAATTATGTATATTTGCCTCATTCTTGTATTTATGGAAACAAATCTCTTTCTTCCTCTGTGTCTACACTATGAGATAGAGGTGTGATTCTCCTACTTGCGTACACATATTTGCACTCTCATCAAGCTTAACGTGAGTATAAATAGCAGTGTAGCCACAGTAGAACTGGCAGTGGCAGGGGAGGCACGGCTGAGCCATGCCAAGTACAATCCTGTCAGAAACTGGTAGGTATGCTATTACCTGTGCTACCTCGGCTACACTGCTATTTATATTCATGCTAGCTTGATGACAGCGAGCGCATGTATGTGTACACAAGTAGGCGAATCACACCACTACCTTGTAGTATAATCATACCCATAGCCAATCCGGATCCAGTACTGGGACTTGCAGCATGATCTCCCACTTATTTGAGGATTAATTATTGTAGCGACATTTTGAGCAAGCAGTTTATAATTATTTATATTACAGAAGCACATAAAGTCCCAGGTGAGATCAGGGTGCTAAGCGCTGTACAAAGGCATAGTAAGAGACAATCTCTGTCACAAAGTATACAAATAGATAAGCAGACAGTTTTCCCATTTTACAGATGGGAAACCGAGACAGAGAGATTAAATTCCTTGCTCAAGGTCACACAGGAAGGTTTCCTAAATCACAGTTCATTGCCTTAAGCACTTGACCTTGGGATATATATGCTATAAAGTTATACCAGAAACTAAATCCTGGGTCTAGCCAAAATAGATTGTTTCTAAATTTAGCACAGAGACTTCTAAATTGTTCACTGTATATACTTTACCTGAAGGTATCTATAAGAATGTGAACGTGACATTGAAAATTCTGTTTTTAGATGCTGCTAAAACTTCACTAAACCTTTTACGCCCAATTTGTAATTTGTGAATGAGTGTGAGATTATTATTCGTATTTGTGAGTCTGATCTGAGAGGAAATGTTGGTATTGCTGCAGGTGAACATAACTTTCTCTGCAAACAGGGGGCTACACTGTGGATCTTTGAGAAGGTTGGTGGAATCCTGGAGGGGAGCTACAGGAAGCACTGTGAATTCAGTTGAGCCATTGAGCTTTACAGAGCATTATGGGGGCACGACCACCGCACCACTGCGTAGGAGGTTGCAGTCTGTGCATCTTTTGCACAATTAGGTTGCTCCACTGATGGTGATATAGGAGGGCATTGCCCCATGTCCTGCTTATCCCTTTTGAGTGGCTTGTCTGTACTCAGGAGAATGCAAGGACTTAGTTGTGGCTGTCTGTTCACTGCACACTTCCGCATGTGCTCACTACTTATACTAAACAATCGGTTCCACCTTGTATTTTGCTGTGAAGCTGGGATTACCTTTCCCAAACCTGAAAAAGGGCTCTGTGTGGCTCAAAAGCTTGTCTCCCTCGCCAACAGAAATAGGTCCAATAAAAGGTATTACCTCACCCACCTTGTCTCACTGCACACTTTCACAGGAATGCCTGTGCCAGGGACAATTGCCTCCTGGTGAATTTCACCATGGATAATATCAGGACTTTTCCTGAGTTGCTCATGGGGAAAACTTACTGGTTTGCTTGCAATATTTTTACTATTTTTATGGTGAAAACTGTATTTGCACAAAAATAGCATTTTCCCCTTTATGCAAACAGCCTTTCATTTTTATTAAAATCAGCCCAAGAATCAAGGTGAACCTAAAAAATACTCCCCATTTTCATGATATTTTTGGCAAGTTCCTCTCACAGTGAGGAACTTTTCACATAGCCCTACTTACTGTTCCAGTCTCAGCACATTTTTTCCTACAGAAGCCCATGGTTGTAAGATTCCTACGGGTTATTCTCTTAACTTCAGTGTCCTAGCCTATGTGTGCCCTTTTGTTTCTCTTATAAGAGTTCTACATGAAAACCTTCCAAAGCCTATGAGGCTTACTGGGAATCAACCATACAAGGGTACCAGTCTATCACAAGGAGAACCCTAGCTAGAGGCCGGCCATTTCCATCTTCATTTTTTAATAGAATTTTACCTCTCAGAGGTAATCCCACTGGGCTGCATTCTGCTACCACTAGTACCTGCAGCAGATCTACTTTGACTAGATTTTGTACAGGTGACAATATGGTGCACTGTTTACAATGGAACTACTTAGGATTAGATTTTGCCACCTTGACTTTAAGTAGCACCTTATTCCTCTACTAGTCCCATTGAAATCAATTGGGAATACATGTGGTGTACAGTACTACTCACCATGAGTAAGGGTACCAAAGTGAGGATGGGGATCAGAATTTGTCACAAAGGTTGCCTCTGTTTTTAATCCAAGTTTATCGTGTTTTCAGTCCTCTATAAAGAAAGGTAATCCTTGACACAAAGGGAAAAAATCTGTCCTGATTTCAGGGTGTAGATCTGTAAAACTTGGTCCTAAGAGCTGTTCACTTATGCTGAGTAATGGCTAGATTGTGCCACATGGGCACATTTAATGGCAAGGTATTGCTATGCCACCCCAAGATCATCTCAGGGTAGAAACAGTGATCCAGTGAGCCACAATTCCCTCCCAGACTCTCCCTTATTCAAAGGGGGTAGTTATTTGCTACTGGTCTGTAGTAGAAATTAATTATGGCTCCATTCACCCTATCACGCAGTTTCAACTCTTCTGGCCAGCATATTGTGGGGATGGAGAGTATGTGGAGTCAAGATGCCACCCACCGCTCCCCATTCCAGCAGGCACACCTTACTTACTTACACAAGATAGCTTGCATAGAGGTAAAGTGGTATTTTCACCTCAGAGCAAAGGCTGAGGGACAATCTAGCCCTAGACGAAAAGCAATTCTTAAAGCTTGGGGTGGGTTTAGATATCTTGTTTGATCAAAGGCTAAGTACACTCTTCTCTTTTCCCTTGGGTTCTAGGAAGGACAAGTTGAGGGCTGACATCTTTTTGAAACAAATACGGGGTGAAAGTGCTATTTGAGAGGGGAATGGCACAGATGGCTTCATTCAAATGCAGATGACACATGTATTACCTGCAAAATGATACTATTTTGGATTGCAGCATCCTGCAGAGGTATGTGGTTAATTATCAAAAGGATAATTTATTGGAGAAGTTAAAAAGTTCAGTATAGAAGGTCACCACTGGATAACTGATATCAGACTGGTAAGTAAAGATTAATGGAACTGCAGTCTTGTTCACAATTATGTTGCTCAGGTGAATGAGTGGATTTTATTAACACAAGGGGCAAATGAAAGCAGAGTGTTACTATCGTTGGATTCCCTTCAGAGAAGAAGAAGGAAGAACTACCAGAACACAACATCTTGGGTGACTGAGGTATCATCAAGGGCCTCGAAGAAGCAGTATCAGCCTCACCCACACTGCCCCACTAATGTATTTCTACCATGAGTTCATTCTCCCTAATCATTTAATCCTCTGTGTTGAGACTTTAAATCAGTGCCAACTATGATGGTAGTTTTTATGATATGGACACCTGTAAGAACTGGACTAAGATAATCAACTAATTTAGCAGGGGTCATTACATGACCATCAGATGGTAATTGTTTTCAGTCACTACCAATTAGGGTTGGAACTTGAGCTATGGAGCTAGAGATGAATAACTCCACAACGTATTGCCACTAAGCCATCCAATCCAAAGCAAGGGTCATACTTGCTGCTTCTGCTTCTCTCACCCCTTATTTGACAAGTTCTCAAGCAAGCTGTGTGGTGTCAGTCGCTCACCGGTGGGAGCTCTGATAATCTCTGCTGCCATTGCTTTTGAAGTGCCAGTTTAAAAACCTCTCCTGCTTTGAGAAATAGTCCAAATCTCATCCTTTTGACATAACTAGAATGCGCCTTTAAGTAAAGGGACACTGGGAGTTAAAAAAAAAAATCACACTGCTGTCTGAAAATGTTATACCTTCCCATGTTACAAGTTAAAAGCTAACTGACAGAGAGTAGAGAAAAAACAGTGTCTTTATTTCTTCAGTTTCTTTATGCATTTGACAGCATTTTGGGCCTGATCTTTAAAGGAAACTAGGAGTTAAAGTACCTAGCCCCTTTTGAAAATCTCATTAGGTACATATCTGCCTCTTTAGGTGTCTAAATACCTTTGAAAATCTGCTCCTTTGTCCCTAATTCAACAAAGCATTTAAGCAGATGCTTAACTTTAGGTACGTGCTCAAATCTCGTTGGCATCAATAGGATGTAAGTAAATTCTTACGTGTGTTGCCCAATGGCCTTTGTGTATAGCAGTTTTCACAGTTCCCTTTCAGTTGGCAATTAGTTTCTCTTGCTATTTTCTTGGGTGTTTTCTATAAATAGAAAATGCAATGGTAAAACTATATAAAAAAAATAGCACTCTCAATATGTGTAGCACCAGGAACTACTTTTAACATTTTTTTTCAATTAACTGGGTTTCAAATTGACTGTGTCCCTTTAAGTTCTGTGAACACTGTCCATAGGCTTTGAAAATGAAAGCCTTCCCTAAAATGGGAGGATGGCTGGAAAAGCTGACGGCTGTAATCTAGGCAGTGATGAGAACTGGCAACAGCCTTCTGCAGTCACTTCATATACTATTGCTGTTTTACATGGTATAAAGTTCACCATTGGTATATTTGCCCGCACCGTGTTCTGCTAACTCCCAATACAGCTGTTTGTAGATGGAAGCAGCTGCCAGTCCAGATTACTGCTTGCATGTGTTATGAAAATAGATGTGCAAGAGAGGAAAGTGTGTGGTTCCAAACTCTACCTCCCTTACCACTAACAAGTAAAATAGACCAGAAAAAGGCCTTGATGTGACAAATTTATACATCTGATCATTGTTTCCACTTTTCTTAACAGGTCTCCCCTGAGATACTGTTGATTGTATGTCACCTTTTAGTAAAGGGTAAGATGTAGTTGCAGGCTGTGTTAGCCTTTGCCCTACATGAGTGTCCCGGAACACTGAAGGGTATAAAGGAGCCCCCTTATTCCTCTCCATGAACTACATGCTAGCAGGACCCATAATGGGGGAAAGAGTAGCCTCTATGGGGCCCCTCCTCCTGTTCTATAGATGAGGAAGGAATAGAAAGGCAGGGGAAGGAAACAAAGCCCAGGCTCCATCAAAGCCCACCCCAACTCGCTACCCAGCAAAAGGTGAGCCAGTGCTGAGTGGTTAGTAATCTGCTATTGGTCTATTTGTGTTGTTTATTGCACTAGCAGAGTATTTTCTCCCTACAGCAAATGGGAAGCCCAAGGACACTTGTAACTGAGAGTCATTTTTCCCTTACGCTTGAGCAGTTTATGGGATAGTGCCTGGCACTCAGGGCAGATTGTAACCTCACAATTTAGCCCACTATGACTTGCACAAAAACTACAAGAATACTGACTAGTTCAGTTGCACTGTACTACACTATGGAACCAAGTCTCTGAACACTGACAAAAGAAGTTATTAATTCCCCTTTCCTTCTTCATGAATCAGTCCCAATGTAGAGGATTCTTTTGGTTGAGTAGAAACAGCTCCTTTCCTTTCTGCATCTAGCTCTAAGCCAAAGAGCAATGAAATGCATAGCAGGTCACAGAAGGTGTATTGAGTCTCAGTGGCTGATTCTCCATTTAACAAGGCTGGCAGTGGTGGCAGCTAAATGTGCATTACTTTGGCCAGGAAGGACACTAATTTAGCATATGAAATCACCTTCCTAGTGCCCCTGTCCCACATTCCCGGAAGAAATTCAGATGATGCCCCATCTGCATGTGAAAGAGATTATTGCAGATAGCTGTGTACCTTTTTTTAAAAGGGATTATCTACAGTATTTATTACAACAATTACTAAGGATCATTTGACTGTAAATGCCATTTCTCTCTCTCGCTATGAATCAGTCAGTCATTAACCTTAACAATATCGATGTGTTTTCACTGTGCATTTCAAGTAGATTAATAAACAATGGAAGAGTTAAGAGCCCATTCCACACGCCGTGATGTATTCCCGCATTATTGGTTCTGTATAAATAAGCAATGCTTCATTGTGTTGTGAGAGATTTATGAAGGAACTACAATATGGTTAGGAGGGAAACAGACACACACACAGCCGTAATGACAGAAAAACAAAGATACGCGCGCGCACACACACTCGCAGCATACAACTGACAATAAGCAGACATTCTGCTAGGTAAAAATCACTTTCAATTTATTAGGTTTATGTCACTGTGAATCTCACCTAGTTTAATAATTAGTATAGGACAAGAAGTAATGGATTTAAACTGCAGCAAGGGAAGTTTAGGTTGGACATGAGGAAAAACTTCCTGTCAGGGAGGTTAAGCTCTGGAATAAATTGCCTAGGGAGGGTATGGAAATTCCATCATTGGAGATTTTTAAGAACAGGTTAGACAAACACGTGTTGGGGATAGGCTAGTTAATACTTAGGGCTTGTTACACTACCACTTAAGTTGATGTAACTTACGTCACTCAGGGGTGTGAAAAAGCCACCCACCTGAGCAATGTAAGTTACATCGACTTAAAGTGGTGTCTGCACCAGTTTTTTGTGAGTGGGAGATGCTCTCCTGCTGACATAGCTTCCTCCTCTCCTTGAGGTGGAATAATTATGCTGATGGGAGAGGATAGTGTGTCTTCACCAGACGCGCTGAAGCGGTGCAGCTGTGCCGATGTAGCACGGCAGTGTAGACTAGCCCTTAGTCTTGCCTCAGTGCAGGGAACTGAACTAGATCACGTATTGAGGTCTCTTCCAGTCATAGATTTCTGATTCTTTTCACCACCCCTAGTAAATGCAGCCCAGTATCCAGACGCTTCATGCTGTTAGGATGATGTGCGAAGCCTGAGAAAGAGTTGGATATCACAATTTAGTCCCCTTTGCCAGCTGATTCTCCGAGCAATGCTGGCATCTGTTCAGAGGGTGAGGTTCCATATTGGCGGCCAGGAATGAGGACGGGCTGAAAGAATCCACGTTCATTATCTGATATCTCCTGGATGAACAAAGGAAACAGATGTGACTAGCACTGCAGGTGATTTTTTAACTCATCCGTTCTGCATGCTATAACACTCCATGTTAGCAGCTAAATATATCTGCTTTAGCAAGGGTAGAAATGATACTAAGAGTTGGTCTCCCATTTCTAAAGAACGCAGCCAGAAAAACCCTTTTCTGGAAGCACATCTTCAGCATCAACCTGTAAATATGATGTTGTTTGATGTAATGCCCACAATACAGTATATGGGCCACGTGCATGGATCTGCAAGTTCCCTGCATAACCCTCACAACCCTACACATGTCCTAGCAGATGAACCATTTCCTTTGAGCAATGGGGAACAGAAACTGCCCAGATGGCACAGTGGGAAAATCTGCCCATTTTAATGCCCAGTCACGGATTATCCTGGAACTTGACAAATCACCAGAGCACTCAGCTGTAATTTTCTGATTTCTGACAAATGCAGACGTTCAGACATGACACAATTAATTTAAGAGTATTGTTGAGAGCTGGGTCTAGGCCTTTATATCACCCAAGGGCCTGAGTTATGATTCAACAACAAAATAAGCTCTCCCATTGTGCTGCTTCATTTCCTTCTCAGAGTCAAATTAATTTTTGGTATAACCTCTTGGAAATCAAAGGATTTAAACAAGGGATAAACTTGGCACTCTGTATGGAGCCTCTGCCTGCTCTATAAGGACGCAATCATGCAAGGGGCTAAGCATGACTGTGGCTTGCTGAATGTACAGATTTCAATAGGAGTTGAAGGCATACAGTAGCCCACAGGAGAGCTCAACACCTTGCAGGATCCAGGCCTATAAGAGAGTTCAGAAGATGAGGTGGTCTGTAATAGCCTGATCCAAAAACCACTGAAGTCAATGGATGTCTTCACACGGATTTTTAAAGGGTGTGATTCAGGTCCCAAGTGAGGGCTCATCCTATGCCTTTCTGCTACTTCTCTTTTATACAGATGACCTGTTTTCCTTGCAAATCTTGCAGATGCAAATAAGGGAGGCTGCTGAAAATTTGGTCTGTCATTCTGCACAGATGTTCTACTCATACTTTGGGATCTTAAACAATTTTAACAGTACTATTTTAAATTATTTCAATTCAATTTTCAATGTCTCAAATAGTTTGCCATAAATGTGCTACATAATCTGTTTCCTCAGAGTTTTCTTCTTGTTTTTTGGATCCTGTAACTCTCTCTCAAGCCAGCTGGATTGTTATTGTCTCTCTCTCTCTCTCTCTCTCTCCTGTATAAGTATTAGGTATGTATCTATTAGAGCAGAGTAACTAAAACAAATACTTTATCTGATGAATGTAGCTTCTTTATCTTTTTATAGCATAGTCATTAGAGATCTGATTTTCTTTAATTTGTTTTGTGAAATTATTACATTATACTTTTTTACTGTATGGATTGATTGCAACAGTCCACTGTGCATATCTGTTTGTTGTGGTTGTTGTTGTTTTAGCTAATCAAGCTGTTTTGATTAGTTGTTGGTCACATACATAATATAATTATTCTCTGTACTAATTGAATGAGTGCACAAGTACTCCTGGTGTGACCATTTACACATGCAAATTTAAAATGGTTACCACCAGTTCACTTCCTGGAAGCACTGTGTGCAAAGCTCAATTTCTGAATGGCAACATTTTCAGTTGTTTTCACTAATTTCAGATTTGTCACTTTCGGTGTGACAACCTTGAGACCCCCTCATGCTGGATTTTGAAAGATGTGGTGGGCCTACAACTCCCATAGAAGTTACTGATGTCATTATGCTTCTCAGGTTCTGGATCCCTGGCTTGTGACACCATGGGCTCAAATCACCATTGCATTAGTCCAATTTTATGCCAGTCAAGCTATACTAAAGTTGGGAATTTCAGATAAGGAGATGAAGTCAATGAGCAAGCGCCCACTGAACTCTCCCACGGAGTGTCACAGGGCATTTTCATAAACGTTTTCACTTCATGGATGGTGTTTTCTGCTTTAAATCAACTTGAACTTGAGCTGCCTTTTTGCCATCCATTCCTGATGCCAAACTTTTTTTTCCCAACAAATTTAACTTGGTAAGTTGCTGAGCTCACAAACCAACCACACTAGTTCTAATCAAACCTCCTCCTACCAGAGACAGAAGAGAATAGTAAATTCCTGCGCTAGCTGGAATGAATTTGAGAAGAAGAATGATCTTGTGGTTAAGGCACTGAACTAGCACTGACAAAATTTGGTTTTAGTGTCTGGCTTTGCCACAGATTTCTTGTCTGACTCTGGGCAAGTCACATGAAATAGGAGTCTCCCATCTGCTAAGGCCGCTTTATACAAAGTAAATGGCTACGTTAATGTCACTCTGTGCTAGATATGCCAAGGGAGATTTGTTGTGTACAGGGGAATGGTCCACAGGTGTATATATGGTGGAGGTGGCTCTGCCACCTCCTACACCAACTGCCCTCCTATATCAAGCATAAGAAGAAGGAGAAGGCTTGTCCAAGCTTTCCAGAAGTGTGGCATGGAAAAGTGTGGAAAAGAGGGAGCAGATGTCGTTCAATGGACCTCTACTGTGCTCAATTCTCCTGGAATATTCCAATCCTGGAATAGTCTTCCTGAGGGATGTGGTGGGTCTGAATCAGGGATTCACAACGGTCTGCCTGTGGCTATTTCTCTCCATGAAGTCCAAGTATACGCGATTATCTCGCTATGCTTCAGTCTCTGAAAATGGCATTAATGCTTCATTTCTTCCACCCACACTTTCTCTCTTTTGTCTATTAAGATAAGCCCTGTCTCTTCTCATGTTTCTCTTGTGCTAGATGCTGTACATACACATTGTACCAATAGGCACTTCTAGCATCCCTGTTATGTAAATTAAAATGATGCTAAAGTGTCTCAATAGATTTTGGAGGGAGAAAGAAAGATCTTTGAAAATTTGGCATCTCAGCTATGGTCCCTAGTGGCCCTGCACTGATGGAAGTTAAATACCTCATAGAAATCTTTGAAAAGAGGGAAAGTTAAGTCCAATGTCCTGAATAATGGTTACAACATTTAAAAACAACAAGGGGCAAGATAAATATCTTATAGTGCATGAGAAATAACTTGATGATATCCTTTTAAGGACTAGGACTGCATTTTCAAAAGAGAGTAAGGGAGTTAGGTGCCCAATTCTCATTAACATTCAATGGGAATTGAGTGCATAACTCACTGAGATCCCACCCTGCACATATGTCTCTGTGCTACTTGAAATGTATCAAACATTGATTTGTGCAGTCTCAGAAAACTTCTTTGTGCAAACTGGTGGCAACAGACAGGAGCAATAGATTGTGAGGATGAAATTGTGAAAAAAAGAACAGCAGCACCACTAGTACAGCTGCAGAATTTAGTACCATTTGTGATAGATGTTGATAACCTTTGCCAGAGACACTGGGAGTAGACAATAAATAGCAGAGGCTACATTTCTTATTAATTCCCTATAAACACTTAGTGACCTAGGGTGACCAGATGTCCCAATTTTATAGGGACAGTCGTGATTTTGGGATCTTTTTCTTCTATAGGCTCCCATTACCCCTTACCCCCATCCCAATTTTTCACACTTGCTGTCTGGTCCGAAGAAGTGGGTTGTAGCCCACGAAAGCTTATGCTCTAATAAATTTGTTAGTCTCTAAGGTGCCACAAGTACTCCTGTTCTTTTTGCCTATAGTGACCGTACTTGAAGATTTGAAAGTTACCCTCCTCTGAAGAGGGGCTTTGTCCCTGCATTGTTCATCAAATGATCAGCTCCTTTGTAATGATGCACAGAAAGGACCCCAGTTTTAGCAGCCCCAAATGAGTTTTTCCTCAAACAGCAAAAGGGTGAGGAAATAAATCCAAGGGTACTGGGGGGAGATATCTCTCTCAAATAGTTCAGGGTACTGATGAGGCCTTTCCTGCCATTCTTGGGGGAAAAGATCAAGAGAAGGGAGGGGGGAAAACAGAGAAAGAAAATGAAATTACTATAGGAAAAGAATAATTGCCAGAAAAAGTGTGAAGTGCTGCTCTTATGTATTTTCTACACATTGTAAAGATCCTTAAAGCCTTCAGCATTTTAATTAAATATGACAGCTTGACAAAAGGAGCAGCTAGGTGTGAAATGCATATACCGCTGGAGGGAGGCTTTCCGCACAACAGTGACCTGAAATCAGGAAGTCACCAACTGCGACCTTCGCTGTGCTTTGCAGAGCAGCTGGAGCTGCAGGCGAGGTTGTTGACTGTGCATTCCCTGAAACTGACACACCAGATTTATTATTGAATGAGTCAGAAAGGCAAGGAGAGAACACAGCCAATACCGTTTGCTCTATGTATTACCTTGCAGGAATAGAAAGAGACATTGCCCCTCCCCCACCCACATTGTGGAGGCTTTATTTCTTACTGCTGCAGTACCTCTGGTTAATGACCCTTATGACTGTGCATGTAGAAGAACTTACCTTGAAAAAGAGGCTCAGAAATGAACCCTGGCATCATTTTCTCCTTTAAAAAACTTAGTTTGTAGGGTTATGACAGTTAATCTGATTCTTCTCTAAAACTGGCTGCAATTGTAGCCTATAATGGCATTGCTTTTTATCTTTACATGGCTTTTCCATTAGATGTTCCCTCCAGTGCAGGGCTGCCTAGCTAGGTAGCACTTTGCTGAATTTTAAGTGTCTCTATTATTAATTCATTTGCTATTCATTGTAATAAAACTAATCATAATGAATTTATTTGGCATAATGTGGATATTTTATGTCCTTTCACTGTAATTCCTCTGCAGTTTCAATTAAAGAATTTCCCTGATATCAGGAGAGCTACCTTTCGGTTTCTTGCTCAGCCTTCTCGGTGCTTCAGTGTTAGCCGTAGGATAATTTGTACCTGCTACCAGAGTCAGCTAAAGTAATGATTAGGAGAAAGCCTCTAATCAAACTCAGGATTGAGAACTGGGAATTCTTAGAATCATCAATCCTGTTTCAGATTGTCAAGAAGTGAGGCAGATTAATCCCTGGTGTAAACCCACCAAAATCAATGCAATTAAACCAAGGGAGAACATGGCTCAGGTGATCGTATGTCTCTTTCTCAAGCTGTGAGATGACTGTAGACGTGTTCAGGGAGACAGATCGTATTTTGCAAGAGAATTACTGATGTGAACTGTGTCTGCAATCTTGTTGAAGGAAATCTCACCCTCACTCACTCATCAAAACATATGTTGAGGAGATAGTGCTTCCATTTAACACTATACAAACTAGACATGTATCTGAGCTGGGAAGTTCAAATTCATATATGAATCCAAAGTTTTTTTGAAGTTTAGGGGTAGGGTTTTTTTAATTTGTATCTAGAACTGTGATTCAAATTCATCTCTACTTTATACATTTATCCTGCCTTTTGTAATATGATCTATTAAAAAGGTCTGTGTTCTATAACATCCTGAACCAGAAGAGGATGGGAGACCTGCACAACAATATTTTAGACTGTTTCCAGTATTTGGATTTTTAAAACTGAATGTAATGCTCATCAGAGGTGTCAGATTAGCCATCTTGGGGAATGGAGTCTTCTATTTATTTATCTATCAAGGAGGTACAACCGGCCACAGTCAGAGTATCCAGTCAATCTGTTCCAGCCATGTAATATTTCACCATTTATGCCAATGGATTTCTACCACTCACTCTGCCTTAATCTGGCCTTTTTACATAATCTTCAAAAATTAACAGACATCAGAGTAACAAAGTATAGTCATGAAACACAGACAGTTCTTTGTAATGAATAAATGTAACATCATGCATAAGTATCACACTATCCAGAGTCACTCACTATGAAGCAGTGCAGGCATTATTTACTTACCTCCAGCAACATAAAACCCCCAAAGTTATTAATGGGGGGAAAAGTTCCAGTTCCATTCATACATTAATATTCTCCCTTTCAAAACC
Source organism: Terrapene triunguis (assembly GCF_002925995.2). Taxonomy (NCBI): domain Eukaryota; kingdom Metazoa; phylum Chordata; order Testudines; family Emydidae; genus Terrapene; species Terrapene triunguis. Next base: position 51,939,453 of record NW_020664446.1, on the reverse strand, counting down.
ACACCATTCTGTCTTTAAACTTGTACAAACAGTACATTATTGACTGAACACCAAGGGCCTGATGGTGGTACCTCTGAAGTCAATGAGAGCCCCGATACTGACATCTGTGGCAGCAGGATTAGGGCTGAAGACCTTATTACTCTACATGGCAATGGGTCTGGATACCTGTGATAGGGCAGAGAGGCGCCATGCCAGCAGAGCAGGGGTTAAGGATAACCTATGGACCCAGCTAGATCACTCCCTGCCCACCCTCCCCCACCGTTCCCCCACCCCACACACACACTATATCTGCAGCCACTGCCAAAGGGAAATAAATGGAAAGAGCCTGGCTCAGTTCAGGGCTGACTGGCCAAGAAGGAAGATGGAGCTCTGCCTAAAGGGAGAGCAGCCACAGGAGATCCCAAGGAGCAAGAGACATTATGAGTAAGAAGCTGTTGGGGCAACCAAGCCTGAAGGAAAGGGTAGGGACACCCCAAGGGCAGGCTGTTGGGTGGCTCAGTATTGAGTTGTTTACCTTTTGTTTAGAACATTTTGGGGTTAGTCCTGTTCAACTGCCTCCTCGAAGACAGAAGGGACAGTTAGCTGGTGGGCAAGAGCTCACCTCAGTGGACACCAGAGACAGAGACTTCTTCCCTCTAGGGTGACCTATAGTTGTTTAGTGGTACCTGGAAGGTCCATGAGGGGAAGCTGTCCCATGCTCACCAGTATGATACCTTAATTGTGAATTCCCAGCCTTCCTGCCATCATGTCATGGAGGGATTCTGTTTACAATGTGTATTCGAAGGCATTTGAACAACAGAGCAAATGCTAATGCTATTTCAATTTTGACTGCTTTTTAAACAGAGGGGCTTTTGAGGGGGGCGGGGGGGAGGAGAGAAATCTCATAGGGTTGGGCTCTTTAAAATTTTTTTAGCATTTTATCTTGGCTCATATATTTAAAGGACTGAAAAGCAGATCATGCCCTCCTTGTGGAGGGGACTCTCATCATATGTGGAGCTACACTTCCCCTTATGGAAAGTGTGAGGAAGTGAGCCACCTCCATGCCAGCACCGCCCCCAAACAAACACTCATACCCTTCCTCTGGCTGATTCCCTGCAGGTTTGGCGGGGGGGGGGGGGGGGGAGAAGGAGGCAGGCATCAGGCAAGCTACCAACACAGCTAACTCAGATGTTAGTTAGCCTAAACTGTTAGTCAGTGCTTCCTAGAAAGTGGAGGATGCCTTTGCTTCTGGTACTTGAATTTCTTGCTCTTCCCATCCCTATTTCTCTATCTTAAAACACAGACAATCCAAGTCTTCCAGGTGGTTTCTCCCCTCCTTCCTGAATATACACGTATGCAGGCATTTACTTGTGATTGCCCTTATGCGTATATATTTTAAAGGGCATTTGTACCAGAAATGGAGCCATCTTGAAGGTTATGTGGGTTGGGGAACTATCCAATGAGATGGCAGTAACAACATATGAATAACACAGCATGAATAGAAAATATGTGAAGCTATATTCCTTCAAATATTTTATAAATAATCCATACATTCCCATATGTTTACATACACCATTCTTTGAAGAACTCTGAATAACGAACAAATTTATGTCTCTGCAGATAATTTATGAACAGGAAAAAAGCATTTACGTGACAATAAATTTTTCACTACAAATAGTTTGCCCAGGTCTAGTCCTGAGCTCCCTTACAGGAGATAGAATAGGGCTTTAGTAATTATAGAGGCTGAGATTAATTTATTTAATGTGACCAAGTTGAGGTGTCCTTAACTGAGGGATTGTTTAAAGGTATGTGGGCAGTTCAGGTATTTGTGTGAAACTCAAGGCATATACACCATATTAAAGTACAGCAAGGTTACCTTTAATCTCTATAAATAGTTGAAAAGAAAAAGGAAATATTCTGTACCAGTAACAACCCCATGTTAACCTTACAGCATAGCAACATTAGCAGTTTGTCATTGATTTAATCCTCAACTCTTTAAAAATATATCTGTGTTTATACAGTGCCTAGTACAATGGCATCCTGGTGCATGACTAGGGATCCCATAATCTATGGTAATGCAAATAGTAAATAATAATATTTTAATGACTAATACCTATAGTAAAGCAAAACATTAGTTTAATGGCAAAATTATGTATAGTGCATGTTTAAAATGATTTATTCTCCTTGACTGTGACATTTATGAGTACATTGCTGCAATGTCACAGCCTAATTTATCCTGGATGGTGTTTCCTTCAGTTAATAGAAATTAGTTATATGAAAATTACTCTAAAAACCTATAAAATTTGATAGATAATGTTAAGCTTCCTGTAGATTAAAACAAAACAAAAACTTGTCCAACTGAATTCTAATTCTATACAATTCTCATATTCTATAGACTAGTATAGTATATGATTCAGTAGCAAGGTTATCATTTTCCATTCAATTCTATAGGACATTTTCATAAGGCAAGCACTTGTGGCCCGTCAGTGAGGTAATGAAACAGTGTATGTTGAAAGGTCAGGGAACTGTGGCTGATCATAGTGGAACACAGGGATTGCCTTTCTGCTTCAGACCCAAGGACCATCTACTGCACTAGTCTGTTTCTGACAGTGACCATTGCCAGATGCTTCAGTGAAAGGTAGAAATGTAGCAGTGGGTAGATATTCAGTAATCTGCCCTCTCATCCTGGTCTCTAATAGTTGGAGACTGGCTTACTCCCTGAGGCATGAAGTTTAATACCCCCTTCCAAAATTTGTTGTCAATACTTATATCTCTGGCTATTCTTGTTATCTCTATGAATGTCCTATCCCTTTTGGAAAATTGTTAAATTCTTGATTTCAATTAATTCCTGTGGCAACGAGTTCCACAATTTAATTACACCTCATGTGGAAAAGTATTTCTTCTTATCACTTTTGAATTTCCCATCTTTTTATTTGGGGATAGGAAGAAAGTGGGTAGGAGGAGCTAAAGGTTTGGGCAAGGAATCTTACTAGGGAGAGGTGGAAGGAACAATCAGTTGCAGCAGAAGAAGGCAGATGGGTGGAAGTTTCAAGGGTGTGTATGGGAGATTGAGGCCTATAGAGCTGAAGAATATGTCTGTTGGTGATGGAAGAGTGGCCTCTAACTCTTCAGATAAATGACTCACTCATTGTCATGCAATATGGACTTGATCCTGTGAAGACTTATGCCTGTGTTTAACTTTACACGAGAATGTTCAGGGGGACTACTCACCATATGTAAATTTAAGTACATTCATAAATGTTTATAGGATTGAAGAACAATTGTATTAGATACTGTAGCAATTAAAAAAACAGCAGTAAATTTAGTGTGAGCTAGTTCTAATGGATTCACTGAAAAGGCCTAATCTTTGTTTTAACAAACATCCATTTAAAGTAATTATGGGGGTATGTTAAAAGTTATTAATAAAGGGGAACTTTCGGAAAGGAGACAGAAGCTGAAGAGGAAGAGGGAAGTGTGCTGGCAAACCAATAGATAGGTGAGTGAAGAAAGTACAGGGAGAATTTAGGGACTGGTTGAGGAAGACTGAGAAGGATTTTAAATGTGATCAGGCTGGGGAGAGGAGCAGGTTAAAAAAATATCTAAGCCAAACACAAAAGCCACTTTATAGCTCAGTAATGACAAAAATATATGCAAGATTTGTTTTTAGTTTTATGAGAAACTGCATTTTATCCAATTGTTTGAACAATCTACACCTGTTTTAAGTGGAACTCCCTGTATTATGTAATCTGCCATCTCTTTTACAGGAGATAAGTGATAATGTATATCATTCAGCTTCTAAAGTAATTGCAAAGTGTTTGCCATATAACTAAATTGTTAACAGTTACCTAGGAAGTAAACAATATTTTATGGTACATGAAATCTATGCCATGCACAGTGGAGCAATGCCCAGTTAATACTACATCTCCATTGCTCATCACATAGCACAAATTATATTTTGAGGAAAAATAACTACCATAGCCAGGAAGAACATGTCGGAGAGAGGAAACCTAGAAGCTGTGAGTTGCAGTTGGCTGTGCTGGAACTCCAGATTTGGCACAGCTATATTTCAGAGTATCATCTGCTTTTTATTTTACCCTTCAAATTTAACTGTAGCTGATATTGAAAACACAGACAAATCTCTCCTTTTCTCTCTGTTCCTGGATAGAAGGGGAGGAGAAATAAACACAAAGAAAACCCAAGAGGGAAATGGAGTTTCATTAGACCAGTTTTTTTTTTATATAATAGTGCTGGCATCAGTGAATGGGCATGTTTTAAAATCTACTGCATCTTTAATTGGACGGAATCACCCTATTCAGTTCTTTTTATGGAGCCTAATGCCACATTTATTTGAAAACAAGAAATTTTCCAGTATCTGGAAATAAACATAGTGATGTGTGCTACAGTGGAGAATATTAATGGGGATCACCTGCCATCTTATCTGCTTAAGGATACAACCATGCTGTCATGGTTTGGGAGGTCATTGTTGTGGATATGTGTTGGTTTTCTTTAATATTCAGACTTGTGTGCACATGCACACTACTGCCTTCATCTGAATGGAATCAGACCTGGTGAAGCTGGTTTACACAGAACCTAATACTGTATTAATGATACTGTACTGGATGAAGATTCCCCTTTGATTAAGTGGTGAATGTGGTGGTATTATGCTTTGTAGTGAAAGTTCAAGAGTTCTAGTCCCAATGCTTACTCGTTCTCTGAACAGACGCTTTTGCTGGTGAGGGTACTTTTATATGTACCTAGCTAGGGACCGTGTATTTAATACAGGGTCTGATCCAACACCCATTGAAGTCCATAGACGGAATCATATTGACTTCTGTAGGCTTTGGAACAGGTCCTTAGTCACCAACATTTTGTCTGGCCTGAGATTTGACATACACAAATTTCAGCCTATTATGGTCATTTGTATTCATTCATGTCTTCAAAACAATGGATTGGCACCTTTTAATATAGCTAAAAATCCTATTTCTCTACCCAACCGCATCAGAAAACAAAACCATTCCTCTGCCCAGGAAGTTGCTGGTTTAAGATTCATATATATATATGTGTGTGTATAAAATATATATAATGTAAAAAAGCACCAGGAGATTTTATATATATATATTTTTATATATACAGCAGGAAGTGTGCCAACTAACTAGCATGTGGAATTATGACCTAGTCAAGATACAAATCTTCTCAGACAACCCTTCCCTCCCCACCCCAATTTACTTACAATTAGGCTGAACAGCTTGCCATCAGCAAATACAATTTTGTAGAAATTAAGATCTTTTTCGGGAACATGGTTATTCCAATGAAATTTTTGATGGAGGGGAAGTTGAAAGACAGTTTTTTCTGAGAACTCCTCCTGTATCATGCCCCAAAAGTGAGAGAAGTTGGGGAGTGCCTACTTTGAACATCATGCTGGCACTTAGGTGCTGAGCTGCTCAGCGCTGTCTGGACTTCGGTGACTTTGTGCATGCTCACCAGCAGAAATTGAGGGGACTTTACTGGTGGAAACTTAGACGCTTATGGGGTTAGGCAGAAGCTGAGTGTGAGTTTTGAGGACCTGCATTTTGGATGTAGATGCTTAAAGTGGCAGTTAGGCACCGGAAGCCTGTTGTGGATCTGCCCTCAGTGACTTACCCAAGTCCATACAAAAACTCTCTGGCAGAACCAGGAAATGAACCCAGATCTCCTGAGTCCTAGTCTAGTGCCTTAACTATCATACCCAGCCTTCCTCACGGATTAAAAATATAACTGAGAAAATTCGTATTTTAAAGCACTTTTGGCTTAGTATAACCGCTGTTCAGGGTCAGAGTGAAATTGTGTAAAAACGGATACTATATCAACAAAATGTCAACAAATGTGATTTAAATAGTAAATCACTGCCCTTAGTTATGTCGGGACAAGCTCAGTGAATTTGATGAGGCTGCAGAGATGTAGCTCAGGTCCCAATTTTGTCCACAGTCTGGTAATTTATACTACATTAGAGGAAAATATTTTTGTAAATGAGGTTGCTATTTCTTTTACTGACATGTACATTTTTAATTGACTTCTGACAGTCTATTTTTGATTATTATTTTTTTAATGACAGTTAATTAACAGATGTTTGGCAATGCAGCTGCCTCATCATGCATTTCCCTGAGTGGAGTCCTTCCAGACTCTCAAATAAATCACAATAATTTTATGAAAATGCTAATTCTGGACAAATTCTCATCTGGAGGCCAAGTAACAGGGTTTTCTATGCAAGGCCTATTCAGGGGCTAGACTAGCTCTTCTCCTACCAGTGTTCTGCAGCCTTACACAATTATGCTGTCGCTGCTGATACAGACACTAGGTTGCAGATGAATCCAATGTCTGCTACTCATCCCTTATGATTGGCCTGTATACCCCACAGGTCACAGACCCACTGGCCATGTAAAAAAGGCACCACAAACCTTTTACATAATTCTTCAGGCATTCTCTCTTTGTTAAGAATATCATTGAACGGTCTTGTAAGATACCTAATGCCTTCCCTTCCCAGTGAGTTCAGTGCATCTACTGGTACTTCACCTGGCCTAGATGCTGTCTCTTTTTTTTCAGTTTTCTAAGTGTATCTGCAACCTCTGCCTCCTGCAATCTAGCCCGCCCTGATTTGGCTGACATGTTCTTAGTTCCACCTTTGGATTCTCCTCATTTACCACTCTTTCAAAATAAGCACTCCAAACTTTTTGATTGATTCACCATTGTTTGCAATATGCAACATTCGTTTCTACTGTCAGCAAACTTGAGCACATCTCTCGTCATTTGCTCTCTTGCCTTGAAAAGTCTACAGATGATCTTTGCTCCCCCATGTCCTCCTAGTCGATTATATAGCATGCCATGGGCCATATTTTAGCTGTCGCAAAATTTCCTTTGGCTTCCGTTTTTGCCTCCATCTTATCACAGCTCAAACCACTAGCCTGCCATTTTTGAAGGTTACCTTTTTTTCCCCCTCTCAACAGATTCTTTAATCTGAGTGTTCCATAACCAAGTCTCTCCCTTCTTAGCCTTTTTGACACTGATTTAATCACTCCTAGGACTTCATTTGCTATTTTCAGCAAATCTAACTTTAGTTTATACCAGCTGTCCTCCATACATCCCTTGATGTAATCAGGAAGTCTAAGCATTACTCCTTGCATAAAGTTTTTTTTTTTCATTCCCATCTTTGAATTTCCACAACTTAGGCCTTTCTGGTGCCCAGGGATTCAGCTGCTTCCAAGTCGCTGCATTTTGAAGTCCATAAGGAGAAGTCTGTGCTGTCTTACAATGTACTCACCACATATTACCTTACAGTTGATTATTCATGATCTATCTTCTTCTTGTTAAAAAGAAATCAGTTTAGGACTTGTATCCTCCACTGGCATAAGTGATGAGGTGGCTTTCTCTTGTTTGAATCTGCGTATATTTCAATCATCAAGTCCAATGCTGGGCAAGTCTGTAGGCCCCATTTCCCCCCTCAGTTTCTCATTCCAAGACATGCCTTCCATGGACTGTTCCATATCTAACCTTCACAGTTCCAATGTATGTATTTAGATCTGCTCTGGTGATTATCTTCTCACTGGATGGTATGTTTCCAGTAAAACACAACTCATCAAAAATCCTCCTCTTTTTGCCTTTTGGTCCTCTCTTACCTGTGATGCATACTCACTTACTATATGGATAGTTCCCAACACAGTTTAACACTCATCAGTCAGCCTGACCTTCTAGTAACCTCTGTCAACTGCCACATGTTCCAGTATGGAACAAAAACAAATTTTGAAACAGTGAAAATTGCTGTGAAACAGAATTGTTGTCTTCTGGTAATCTCTAATGCATTGGTGCCAGATACTTAGGTTTGGTTAACTGAGGTAGGTAAAATGAAAATTTGTCATAAGAAGAGTCTGATAATGGAGCCATTATCCAAAGTGAAACTTTTCTGAGGTTCAAAGAACTTTGGTGAAAGCTTATTACTTTTCAGTTCTGTGCACATCTACATTTTCTGAAGTGAGAAACACAAGAGTCTATCTTTGCATTAATTCTGACTTGTCTGAAATCAGTAGTACTGAAGATCTTGAGATACAGTGTACTCCTATTACATATGCCAGTCTGCTTTCTAGGCTAAAGAAGTTTGAATAAGTGTCCATACTTTCAGATATTTCTCCAGACTGAACCCATTTTAGTTCATCTTTTACTACTTAGGATATCACTTAGCCTGATGCTATGAAAATAAGATGCCACAGAGTCTGTGCTAAAATCCTTCTGTAAGAATAAGCAGTAGAAGCCTAGGAAATGTGGAAGTGGAGTCCCTTTTGAAAATGAAACATAGAAGGAGAATACTTATTAGATCATTAATTCCGTCTATGAGCAAGGGAAGGGTATATTCCCATGATAAAGGACATATGATAATTAGCATTTAGAGGCAAACTACAAATGCAAGGATTTGGATATAAGAAGGATATGAATTTCTTTTTTCCCCAGTGAGAAAGTCGTTCTTCAAAGCATTTATTGCAGAGTTTTAAAATAATCCATAATAGAGTAATTTTGCCAGCAAAATGCTGTCTTAAAAGCTGTTTTCTCCTTTGTAGTGCATTGCTGTCTTCTACAGTGATAAAAACATTGGAATGTTACAGGGGCCCCTCCTTATTTTTACACATAGACTGTCAGTAGCCCTAAAAATGAGGCTGAAATATTGGCAGCATTGGTCTGAGTCTTTCTCAGTGAGAGATGTACAGTATGTACCATTTTCAGGTATTCCTTAACACAGAGACATGCTGGTGCTGAATCTCTATAACCTGCAACATTTTATTGCAGTTAACAACACTAAAGTCTGTTGTGACCACTAATTAAAACTAGATACTTTTTTCTTATTTCCAAACAGATGGGGAAAGTCAAAATGTTAAGTAGCTTCATATTCACCACAGAGCTCTTCTGCAGGCTCTAAACTTCTGGATGGTATCCAGCTTTATGATTAGGCTTTTTTTCTTGTATTTAGTCCCTATAGCTCAGAGGGCATGAGGAAGCAAAGTTAAGCAGAATTCCTGTTAAGCTGCACTGCTCAGTTGATGAGCTTTACTCAAAGTAGGTTGATGATTCCAATACACATTAGGTTCAAAAATTAAAACTTGAACTTAGTTGCAGTTTTGAAGCTGTTAGCACTCTCCCATTCATGAAGTTACACAAAAGCATAAATGGCCTTTAAGAATATGCCTAGCACATTTTGGTTTGGGGCTAGTACATTCTGTTTGTCTGTCTATCCACTAAATAGGATATTAGGTATGTTTTAAATAAAAGAACATCCTTAAGGATTTTGGCCCTGTGGTGAGTTTTGTTTGTTTGTTTATTACATACGACATTTACATTGTTGGCTAAAGCTATTAATTACCAAAGGCAGCATGTTCTAGTTGACTATCAATGGAACTTAGACTCCTATATCACTTAGGGTACATCAACACAGCAAATGAAGGTGTGATTAGAGCACAGATAGACATATCTGCATTAGCTTTAATCTAGCTAACGCCGGTAACAATAGTAGTGATGATGTGGTGGTATGAGCGCCAATGTAGGCTAGCTCCCCCAGTACATGTCTGCCAGGGACCATGGTAAATACATATGTTGCTAGTCCATGGTGAAGCCCATGCAGCCATATATACACCATCATTGTTGCAGCACTAACTAGATGAAAGTTAGCATGGGTCTGCATACCCACACTACAATCATACCTTCATTTGCTGCATAGACGAACCTTTAGGAACTTTTGAAAATTTTACCTGACAGAGCATGATATAGCACCAAATCATAGTGGTGAATATGATGCTGGGCAGGAAGTGGCTGCCAACTGAGTATAATGCACCAGGAAAATCAAATAACGCTTTAGAATACTATGCAGTCTTTCAGTCATGTCTGGTTATCATACAGCAAACTTGTATACGGCTTAAAAAGCTTGGCCTCAGGCTCATAACTGTTCAGAATCCTATTTTATATATTGCAGGTGATGAGTGTATTCTACGCTGAATAAATTATAGGAATCATGGTAAGATGTAGCTCAAAGAGCTGTTGCTCAGTGCTTCAAGCAGGTGCTTTTACTGGTCTGAATAAACTTGATGTTGCCTAATTTTAATGCTAACCATAGGTATTATCAGAACTTGAAGGGGTGACATTATGAGAATAACTGGTAGGTGTCACGCTTTTCTCTATGATAGTAATAGCTGATATCAAAGGGCTGTGATTTGTCAGATCTCATAAACTAAGCAAGATTTCATTATGGTAGGGCTTGCATGGGAGACTTCTAAGAAAAATAGGAGGCAATGGGACATGTATCACTTGTGCAGCAAACTGGAGGTGCTATTTCGGTTAGTTCTTGTTAAACTTCTCCACCTTGCCATTATATTTCCTTATTCATTTCTCAGATTTGGAAGGGCTTGGAACCTGGGCACTGGGTCAGATTCAGCTGTTGCAATTAGGAGGAGGCAGGGCACAGAACTGTTTGAACACCAGGGTAAGGCAGGGTTAGCTTGGATATTTATCATTGTTTCTCTTCTTTTTTCCTCCTTTTTACTTTTATTAAGACAAAGATATTTCACTTTGAAAATGTTTTTTAAATTCAAAGTTAAACTTGAGAATCTAATTGCAAAAAATTCTCATAAGTACACTTCCTCCAAACCGTATTGCCAGTTTGCATATCACATTGCCCATTGGTTCAATATCCAGGATATTGAATACTCAGATATTCACCGTTATGTATGTTAGAACATGTGGCATGTGTTTTTATTGTGGGGCTGCTTTATTTCTTCCCTGGTAGCATCCCTGTTAGGGGAAGTTATGCAGATTTGTGGGAGGATATGGTAAAACCATTCCACAGATATTGGTTTTCAATTTTTGAAATGCAGTTGTTTTGACTTTGTTTTGCATTGGCATTCTGCGACTCCGCTAGCATATGTCTGTCCTGGGCAGAAATGCTTGTGTAAACAGTAAGTTTTTAATTTGTAAATGAAAGAAATTGTCTCAAACTTGACCCCAACCATTGATCCAAATGCATTGGAAGCTACAAAACAAGGATTATTCACAGACATTATTTGGTATCAAGTAAGCAATATGTTCAAGAAAATCTTTATCTGCTCATGGGCAATTTTAAACAGAAAAACAGACTAAATTAGTTGAATAAACGATTTGGTAAGAATTATTTGCTTATCTCCACTGTGCAGTTTCCCCCCTGCCCTTCTAGCTGTAGAAGTTTCTTAGGGGAAATTCCATGGCCTTTCCACTGCAATAAGAGATAATGATGCTTGGACTCCTACTGCACATTTACAACACCTTAGAGATCTGGACTTCCACAGATATGCTGTATATTTGTGGTCACCGCTACTGAACATCGTCAGAACGGAGCTGTAGTAGCTCTTCAAGACAGGGGACAGCACTAAATGAACCAGTGTTAAACTGCAAAAAATTCTCCAGAAGTGTTTTTTTGTGTTTGCTTTTAGGGATATGCAAAGCTTTTATCTGCATCATATTGTGGCCAAACAGGTCCATTCATGTCCAAGTACAATAAATTGCCCATACACCAGCACAGCCTTCCTTTGGTGCACTTCAGGGACTGAAAAAAGAACGGGAGTACTTGTAGCACCGTAGAGACTAACACATTTATTTGAGCATAAGCTTTCGTGGGCTACAGCCCACTTCATCGGATTCATGCAGTGGAAAATACAGTAGGAAGATATATATATATACTGAACATATATATATATATACTGAACATATATATATATCTTCCTACTGTATTTTCCACTGCATGCATCCAATGAAGTGGGCTGTAGCCCACGAAAGCTTATGCTCAAATAAATTTGTTAATCTCTAAAGTGCCACAAGTACTCCTGTTCTCTTTGTGGATACAGACTAACAGGGCTGCTACTCTGAAACCTGTCATTATTCAGGGACTGAGGCACTTAGCTTTGATTAAGATAACCTAATTGTAAATATAGACAATGATACTGCAAGTGCTTAGCCTATGAGTAGTCCATCCACTGGTTGTCCATGCATGTGTTTTGAGGATTAGAAGATTAGTTGGCATATATATCCTACCAAATATCACTGTTATTCAGTGTTGTGTATTAAATACTATAATATATAGTACACAACAATATGGTAAAGTGTAGTACATTGTCATGTTAATGTGGCTTGCTGAGCACTTCCCATACATTACTTCTGTGGATTCTCACAGCAATGCCAGGTGCAACCTATGTGCAACTAAGGGTGTAGACATTTTTTAAAAAATTATATTGTATTTGAGAAATAGTCTGTGGTCATAAAGATCAAATCCTCTGCTGGAGTAGTTTTTTTTTTTGTTTTCCTCTCTTTTCATTGTTATTAACATCAGGAGCTGGCCTTACATCATAATGCATATGAACAAGGGTGTAGAGTTAAGTTTGCACATGCAACATGAACCATGGCTTTGGAATTTTGAATACCTACCCAGACAACCTTTAATAAATTTCCATATAAATTTTCAAAAAATGTTGTGTAAAGAAATATAATTTGAAACAACCACCCTTACAAGGTAGGATATCGCGTGTCCAGGACTTTGAAACTCTGATGGCTTGCAGCAAACTGACAATAATGTGCATAAACTCTATATCTGTAAGCCATTTTGCTAAGACATTGTTGAAGCATACTGTCCTGCACATACTAGGACATCTGTAAGTGGGTGCCTCCTACAGTATTTTAGCACTTTCACTTCTGATCCCAGACGGAGATCAGAGGGCAGTGAACATGAAAAGAAATAATTAGTGGGAAAGAAAAAATGAACCTTTTTTGAAGAGCCTGATCACTAAGACCCTTTACATTTGGCCTATTTATGCTGTCAAAGTTGTGTAATTTCATCCACTTTAAGGCCCCTTACATGGCTAGATCAGTGTACTTTGTCAATATGCTAAATGGAAATAAGTGTGTGTGTGTGTGTGGGGGGGGAATTAATAAATGCACGCTGCCCTCCTCTCTATCTTTTTTTGCAGATCTGTATTTAAAATGTGGCGTTCTCTTAAATCCAATGCATAGTCCTTATCCATTTCTTTATGGATTTTTATTCTCACAAAGCAATATCCTCCAGTTTAGGTGATATTACGTTACACTGCTGAGGTGTTTTTGTTAACAAGATAAGGACATTATACAAATGCATAATGTTAAAAAATAGCAAGTTCTAGCTGTGACTGGCATCAAAATAATAATACTTATCTCACAATAAATGTCATTAACTTGAGTTAGTCTCTACTGTAATATTCATGGAAAAAAGTGTCATAAGCTTTAGTTTTTCTCTGCCTTTTATTGCCACTGTAAATGTTTAACTATTTCAAAGTATAGGGCTAGATCTGGAATTGCACAAAGGGGCCATAGAGATGCCTCAGAAAGGAACCATTGACTGGCATTGAATCAGCGTAGCTACCCCAATATCAGCACATTTTATCTGCCTCCTTCCTAACTTCTGTTAGAGGCAGGAGGGCATAGGCACCGACTTCTAATGGCGCTGGTGAGTGCTCGACCCTCCTCTGCTCCCGGCCACGCCCCGACTCAACCCTGAGAAATCATGACAACTTTAAATCACTCCCAATGTGGGCTGGATTTGAGCTAATGAACTGTCCTGTATCCTATTAAAAAATCTCTCTCCACAGTAACTTCACCAACAGTGTCCAGAACTCAGGTTTTTGTAATCTGCTTGCTTGACCTCCCCAACACTTAATTGATTCTATTAATCCATAATTAATAATGATGTATAATAGAATTTAGTACAAACTGTGGCCTCACTAACTTTCACATACAGATGAAATGAAGACATATTGATAACCTACCACGTACTTGACCCACTTATATTATACCCCTTCCTTTAATTAATCTAATCTTTAATTAAGATCATAGCAGAAGAAAGATTGGCAGCTGTTCCAAAAATTCAGTTGGTTAATAGGGGGAAAACCCATGTTGAGCTACAGTAATGTTATTTCATAGAAAAATTATAAAGTATAATGCATTTCAATAAAACCATCATTTTTCCCATTTCTTCTCTTTGGCATTTAGTCAGGCAAATAGCTACAGTGTTGGTTTCAAACAGAGCATACAGGGGTAATTACATTTATTCTAAACACCGTTGATTTTGTGATTACTAATGTGGTATTTGAGAGTCAGTGATTCTTAAATGTCAGCTTAAGGATCCATCTTTACCCATCTGAATCCTATGACTGCAGCTCTTGTTTTACCAATGTTCTTAGTACACAATGTAATTCTTTACTAGATGGTAAGACAAACAACAATTTCCAAAGGCTGCATTTTTTTGAAACATGTTTAATCGGTGGGAGCATAGAGGCAGAGAGGAACATTTTCATTATTTCTTCATTATTAATCAGTGAAAGATGGAGGCAATACTGGAGGGAGCTATTGAATTGTGAATGTGCTAAACAATTTACTGTAGCTTTCTTCAAAGAAAGCAGTCTTTGGAAAGATGGACTGCCCTATTAATGCAACGGTAGCAAAACCACAATGATAGTGACTTTCTTCTCCAGTAACCGTGATTTTAATAAAAAGGGGGAGGGGGTGGAGGGGATGCCCATAACTGAATGCCTCTGAAATATTTAGTAATCAAACAATAATATTATTTTCTTTTTCTGTACCACAAGTTTTGCCAAGGTTTCTTAGGCATGATATTGATATGAATTGTATGTAGTAATCCACACAGCTAGTAAATTTCCATTTATTCCTATTCTACTTCTGTAAATATAATACAAATGAAACTTTGTGTATGTTGAGGCACTTTAATACTGTACTCTGAGAAGAGTATCATTGAATATTACAATGTAGAGGTGGCCCAAATATTCCAATCGGCTTTAAAAACTGAACAGTATGTGCCAGCTTTTCCAAAGAGCAACATGTTGAGTTCTTTGGAAAATCTGCCCTGAAAGGTCACAATAGGAGCTGCTAGGTGATGAACTCTTGAAAATCTGGCCCTTACAAATGGCAGCTGAGCTCTTTGGAAAATCTGGCTCTGAGTGTGGGTGCTGAGCACTTGAAAACCTGGTTCTGAACTTTTTAAAGAAATCTGGTGCCCTGGTAGAAAGAGATCACTTTTCCATCCCTGCTACAGCGCTATCTCATTGGAATGGAGCAGACAGTAGGGATGAGGGAATAAGTTGAACACAAATATCATTCAGACCCAAACGTCAACGTTCCTAATGTTTTAATACTATTCAGAAGTTACTCTGATTACAAGTATCATTCCAATGTGAAAAGAAGCCTCTGGCTTCCACCACCTGTAATCCTGAGAACTGGCCAGTACAGTCCAGACATAGTTGCTTGTTCCTTTGCCCTGTTTTCTTCACACAGTGCCCCCACAATAGTAGCCAACTAATGAAGTTACTGTGTGTGTGATGGATGAAATGCACTGGCTGCTTGAAGATGAAGTAGTACTTTTTCATTACCCATTTTTCTATCTCATAGGATTTATTAGATCAGCATTGAAAATAAAACCAAAGGAAACCCATGAGACAGTTTACTGCTCCCCATTACAGCTTGACAATGAAGTGGGGAACAACTGGGTATTTGTTCTCCACTTAATGATTGGAATAATAAGCAATTGGTTAATTACATGAAAACAACTTTTATTTGTATTAGGAAGTGCATGCTATACTAAATTTTAATGGACTATCAATCCATGCCCCTGAGCTTTATCTTGTTAGCTGGAAATTTAAACCAATATCTTTTAAACAAGCATAAATCGACTGTTCAAAAGCCAAGCCTTTTCATAGAGAGGTCAGGTATTTTGCCCCCAAAGAATGTGATTACAAATGTTTTAATGACTTCTTAAAAGTTATTAATGTATTTATCTCATCCATCAAGAACATCCATGGGTTCTTGTCTGTCCTGATCCCTCCCTTTCTTGTTCTTTCTTCACCTCTCCCTTGACTCAGTCATTGATCATCTCCACTCCATGCTCTCCATTATTTTAGATTTCTTTTCCCTCTCCCCATCTTGATATTTACCTAGCCAACCCCTAGCTCTACCTCACTCCAACATCCGTTACTGTGCCATTGTTCTCATGCTGGTGACTGAGAAAGTTCCCCAGACAGGCTCCTTACCTAGCTGGTCCCAGTGTCTGCAGTCTCTTTGCCCATCTCTGCCTCCAATCTGTCTTTTGCCCACAATCATAGTAGCTTGCAGCAGCCAGGAACAGCAATAGCAGGGAAAGGCCTGCTCAGCACCTTCAGACCTGGGCAGGAGCAAGTTCAGTGCAGATGAAATCTTTAAAGAATTTACCTACCAAACTCTGAAAAGTCTCTAAAGACAATGTGCAAAGTCAAAGATTTTCATGCCTTATAATTTGGCCAAATATGGGCATTTTCCCCCACAGGAATGGCAAAAGGGCACATTCCTGACACAAAGACCAAATTTCAAGTCCTTTTTCCAAAGCATGGAGATTTTGGAGTCTTTCAGTGAAACGCTGTTAAAAACAACAACAAAACAATGAATTTTCACTACGCTTATTCTTGGAAACAGCTGAACCATATTTGCTGAAACGTTAAAAACGTTAAGCCTAAGGCAAAAACCTGTCATGGAAAATTTCAGCCCAAATTGTTAAAGTTTGACAAAGTTATAAGCAACTGAAAAAATAGGGTCTTATAATAGGAAGCATCAGGCAACCTTACCTCTAGGTGACATTGTCAGTTCCACTTATAATACCATATCCATCAGCACGCCTTTGAAGGTGAATCAGATCTATAGCTGCAATTAATCACTTCTGATTATTGTTACTGTAAATATGTATGATACTTTACTGACAAGTAAAAGACAATAGGCTACATTCATCTCTAGTGTAAATCTGGACAAGAGAATTATTCTGGATTCACATGGGTGAAGCGGAACCTGGCCCAATAGTCCAGACTAATAAGGCTCCCAATTTAAGGGCTTGATCCTGCAACACTTCTTTACATGGGTTATTTATGTGAGTAGCCCTATTAAAGTCAGTGGGATTACTCATGCAAAAAAGGTCATAGTGCATAGTGTTGCATATACTATGGCATTGTTTCTCAAACTTGGGATGCCACTTGTGTAGGGAAAGCCCCTGGTGGGCCGGACCAGTTTGTTTACCTGCCCCGTCCGCAGGTCCGGCAGATCGCGGCTCCCACTGGCTGCGGTTCACTGCTCTGGGGCAATGGGGGCTGCTGGAAGCTGCGTGGGCCAAGGGACATACTGGCCACCGCTTCCAGCAGCTCCCATTGGTCTGCAGCGGCGAACCGTGGCCAGTGGGAGCCGCGATCAGCTGGACCTGCGGACGGGACAGGTAAACAAACCAGCCCGGCTCACCAGGGGCTTTCCCTACACAAGTGGCAACCCCAATTTGAGAAACACTGTACTATGGTAATTGACATATATGTTCACTTGAAATCCTTTCCATCTATTATCTGTAACTCTCATTTTCTGTATTCAGATATCTTTCCTAACAAGACAAACAAAGCATTACAGGTATGTTAATCTTAGGAATTTTCATCTTTGAAGGAGTGGATGATGAAATTTAGCCAGTGATTTCCCGTGAAACCATCAACTGAAAGCATTCTCATGACTAGTATCCAAATGGATTTTACATGTTTATAAGATCTCAAGATTTCCATAATGTCAATTTGTTGTATGTTTTTTTTTTTAATTTTTGCTCATTAGATGTAAACACAAACAGATGGGGAATGCAACGGCTATGTGAAGGAAGGAAACTAATGATCTTATAAAACATTTACATAGGGGGAAAAGGGTGTCAAAGGTCGATGTATGAGGGTTATATCATCATCATTCCTTCTGTGTGATAGTCAGGTTCTGTTATTTTGCATTCCAGAAAAGCGATGGATGGTATGTAGCAATTTTGTCTCTGTTTCTTTGACATACATTTCATGACCACACACCATATGACTGTAAAATAGGATCTCAAAATGTTATAAAAATAATTTCTTCTCTTGTTTGTTACCTGGGATTTGGGGGATGAGGTCTTCTGTATACTGGAGGAACATAGATTCTGACACATGCATTTAATACATATAGCTAAGAGGAGACTGATTGTAGTTAATTAGCTTTTTCTTTTAATTACCAAATTATTAATGACGAACATCTTGTAAACCCTAATATATTTGAAATTAGAGTTTCAAACCTGTAGGTATCATACTTAATTACATTTCAAATATCCAAAAAGAAAACTTCTTATTTAGTAGCCAACTCCAATAATGCTTTTGACATGCAAAATTATTTTTCTAAGTTATCTTCTCTTTTGATTCTGTGATTTGAACATGAGGCTGTGAATCTACTTGACACATTTTAAATTGCAAATTAAAACAGTGCTTCACTGCTGTATATGATGGGAACCAATTAAAAATATTAGAGCATATAAATACCTTTATTATGAATGATACAATGTGACAATCGAGGATTGCAGGCAGTCATAGCATAGAAAAATCAAACACTATTGTCTCATTAATGAAGCTGACCTTAAAATTTTATCGATCCTATGTTTGTATTATTATCTGTATAGCAAACTAAGCATCCGTGGGTGCTTTGCAAAGACAAAGGACGACAAGGTCCCTGCTTCAAGAAATTTACAAGCAAGGGTCCTGAGCCTGCGTGCATTCTGCTTACCGAGTTCTCATTCTCTTCAATGGCAGTTCTGGTTAGGGGGCGGTTTGGAACTTTAATGTAAGGTCAGTTTACACCTCCTCCCATAGTAAAATCCCTGGAATAGGGGTAAAAGGAAGGAAAACTTAATGAGTTCTGTTCATGGAGTTTCACTCATTGCGTTCTGTCAGGTGGGAGGGGTCCCCATCATCTGCAGAATGAGTCATGAGCCTGTCCTTAAAGCTCTATGACTCAGTACCCAGTATCAAGGCTCTGCATGTCCACTGGCTCTACAGATCCAGTGGTCTCCCCACTGCTCTCTGGTAGCATGACTCTCCAGGGATATGCTTAAGGTGTGTGCGGGGAGAGGTTCTGTACCACAGAGGGCCGTTGGCTGAATTACCTTCCTGAGGGTTAATATAGGGTCAATCTCTGTAGGGTCAATATAGAGGTAAGAGGTGGTTGTCCATGATCCTGTGCCACCACATAAAAATGTGACTGCCCTGTCCCTTAGCCCCAACTTGTCCAGTCTTTACCACCCTTTCCCAAATGGGTCCATACTCTGCAGTGAACTCTCCGCAGGGTCCAACATTCTGGGGAGGCAGCGGACTCCCCTTTTCAAGCAGGGAGTGAGATACATGACTGGCTCCTTAAGTATAACACAAACTAGTAAGAGTCAGCTACAACAA
>NW_020664446.1:51918304-51919767 GCF_002925995.2 Terrapene triunguis | reverse complement strand
TGGTGGGACCGTATAGTGCTTCAGGTCTGGGATGAATCCCAGTGGCTGCGAAACTTTCGCATGCGGAAGGGGACTTTCCTCGAACTTTGTGAGTTGCTGTCCCCTGCCCTGAAGCGCAAGGACACCCGCATGCGAGCAGCCCTCACTGTCCAGAAGCGAGTGGCCATAGCCCTCTGGAAGCTTGCAACGCCGGACAGCTACCGGTCAGTCGCGAACCACTTTGGTGTGGGCAAATCTACCGTGGGGGTTGTTGTCATGCAAGTAGCCAAGGCAATCGTCAAGGTACTGCTCCCAAAGGTAGTGACCCTGGGAAACGCGCAGGTCATCATAGATGGCTTTGCCGCGATGGGATTCCCAAACTGCGGTGGGGCTATAGATGGGACTCACATCCCTATCCTGGGACCGGACCACCAGGCCAGCCAGTACATCAATAGAAAGGGCTACTTTTCAATGGTGCTGCAAGCACTGGTGGACCATCGGGGACGGTTTACAAACATCTACGTCGGATGGCCGGGCAAGGTTCATGACGCTCGCGTGTTCAGGAACTCTGGTCTGTTTAGACGGCTGCAGGAAGGTATTTACTTCCCAGACCACAAAATAACTCTTGGGGATGTGGAGATGCCTACAGTCATCCTCGGGGACCCAGCCTACCCGCTAATGCCCTGGCTCATGAAGCCCTATACTGGCGCCCTGGACACAGAAAAAGAACTGTTCAACTACCGTCTGAGCAAGTGCAGAATGGTGGTGGAGTGTGCTTTTGGCCGTCTCAAAGGGAGATGGAGAAGCTTACTCACTCGCTGTGATCTCAGTGAAACCAATATCCCCATCGTTATTGCAGCTTGCTGTGTGCTCCACAATCTGTGTGAGAGCAAGGGGGAGACCTTTATGGCGGGGTGGGAGCTAGAGGCAAATAGCCTGGCTGCTGATTACGTCCAGCCAGACAGCCGGGCCATTAGAAGATCCCAGCGGGACGCCCTGTGCATCCGGGAGGCTTTGAAAGCTAGGTTCCTGAGTGAGCAGGGCAACCAGTGACTTTTCAGTTTGTGGACAGAAAAGCTGAACCTGCCCCCGTTTCTTTACCCAGTTCATTTTGACTATCCTCTCCAGTTACATACCCCCTTCACCCCCTTCCCCTTCCCAAAAAATAAAATCATTTCGATTTTGTTAATGAACACCGTTGTCTGTATTGCTGTTTTCGCGGGAATATTTTAAACCGGGGACGCAGACTGTGGCGGGGGGCGGGTTTAGTGTTCTGATGCAAATGATGCTTCTAAACTCCCGGAATGACAGGCTCCGCACTGGTGGACTGGTTATTTCAATGGAGCCTGCCAGCACTCCTGGGGGGGACTGTGTGTATGTGTCGGCTATGTGACTTTCTGGCAGGGGGGGTAGGGTTACAGATCCCCTGCTGCGTGGATCTGTGAGCCAGGATAAGGACCGCTGCATAAGATCTGTAACCGCCC
>NW_020664446.1:51899890-51918204 GCF_002925995.2 Terrapene triunguis | reverse complement strand
AGCCCCTTCCCCCCCTCCAGACAGACTCTCCCTCAAAAGAACCTGACCGAAACAGTAATGAACAGAAACAAACATTTTATTGCGAACCAGACATGAAACGTGGGGGGTGAAACTTGGACGGGGGCTTGTGTGAGGTGGGTAGGAAAGGACTTATGAAATTTTGGGGAATGTCAGCCTTCTACTGCTAGAGCAGTCTGCAGGGGTTGATTGAAAGTTTTAACGGCCCTTGCCGCCCCTCCTTCTTTGGACTTTGGGTGAGGGTGGTGTGGGACTTGGTGGCGGGTGAGGGCGGTTACAGATAGACTGCAGCGGGGCTCTGTCCTCCTGCCTCCGGTCTTGCAGAACATCCACAAGGCGCCGGAGCGTGTCCGTTTGCTCCCTCATTAGTCCAAGCAGCTTTTCAGTAGCCTGTTGGTCCTCCTGACGCCACCTCTCCTCCCGTTCCATGACTGCTCGGTGCATTTGTGACAAGTTCTCCCTCCACTGTGTCTGCTGGGCTGCCTGGGCTCGGGAGCAGCCCATTAGTTCTGTGAACATGTCTTCACGCGTCTTCTTCTTCCTCCGCCTAATCTGCGCTAGCCTCTGGGAGTGTGCTGACAGGCTGGGTTGGGAGACAGTCGCAGATGTGTCTGTGTGAATTTTAAAAAGGGAGTGAATTCCTGAGACAGATAAATGAAATTGTATACAAAGAACCTAGTCTTTCTCTGTGAACAAGACCATGCACTGAACCTCTCACATGCGCACTCAGGACAAGGTCGAATTTTCGGCCGTCGCCTTCAGTGCCTGTGGACTTGCGGAGGTCTTGGAGTGTTCAGAGAACTGTGGCTGGAGACCTGAACTTCTGGAGCGGGCAATAATGGTAAGCCGCAGACTTGTGGCTGCTTAAAACTCCAGCAGTAGCACTGGCCTCCTTTCACATTGAAAGCAATGCCAGTCTCTGCTGCCAGCAATCAGGACAGCATCAACTCTGCCCCTGTCCCACCCCCTCGCGGCTGTCCCAGGGAAAGATCCCTGTATGCTGCCCCTCTCCCTCCACCGCGTGGCTGTAAAGCAGTCCCAATACTAACAGTCCCCTCCCTAATTCAAAGCAGGGCGTCATGAGCGACATCACCCTCCTGAGGATCCCGGACACCCAGAGAGAACGCATGCTGCGGGAAAGCATGCAGAAACCGGGGCCGTATGCCGCCATGCTATGTCGGGCCATGATCCCGGAGTACTTGATTGTGGCGTGGAGGGGGCATGTCTGCTACCACGGAGGGCCCACTAAGATCGCCCTACCCCGGAACCTGATCAACAGGCTTGAGCTCTACCTCCACGAGACCTACGAGGAGTTCTCCTACGAGGATTTCTCGTCGATCCCCGGCCACATTGACCGGATTTTCGCGTAGGTGCACTGGGACTTTGGAGTGGAGCGTCTTGGGCCTGGGAATCATGTAGTAACGGACATTGTGAAATTTTTTTAAAATACTTGGGACTAAATTGAGAAGAGCCTAAGACAGAGAAATCATGCAAAACCCATTTGTTACCTTTGTAAATATTCCTGTTTTGTACCTGATTATTTTTTTACTAGTTTACAGCACTTTTATAAATATACATTGTTAATAGTATAAATATTACCGTTCTGTTTTAAATAAATGTTTACATGTTTACAGCACTTACTGCTTGATCCGTCCCCTGATTCTGTGTCCGGGGTAAGGGATGGGGACGGTTGGTACGGGATCTCGGTAAGGGTGATGAAGAGCTCCTGGCTGTCGGGGAAATCAGCGGTGCCAGCGCTGTCGACTGCCTCGTCCTCCTCATCTCCTTCCTCCTCTTCCCCGTCCGCTGTCATGTCCGACATGATCCCATCCTCGGAGTCCACGGTCAGGGGTGGGGTAGTGGTGGCGGCCGCTCCCAGGATGGAATGCAGTGCCTCGTAGAAACGGGATGTGTGGGGCTGGGATCCGGAGCGTCCGTTAGCCTCTTTGGTTTTTTGGTAGCCTTGTCTCAGCTCCTTGATTTTCACGCGGCACTGCGTTGCATCCCGGCTGTAGCCTCTCTCTGCCATGGCTTTGGAGATCTTCTCGTAGATCTTAGCATTCCTTCTTTTGGAGCGCAGCTCTGAAAGCACGGACTCATCGCCCCACACTGCGATGAGATCCAAGACTTCCCGATCAGTCCATGCTGGGGCCCTCTTTCTATTGGATTGCACGGCCATCTCTGCTGGAGAGCTCTGCATAGTTGCCACTGCTGCTGAGCTCCCCTCGATGTCCAAAGAGGAACTGAGATTCAAACTGCCCAGACAGGAAAATGAAAATGAATTCAAATTTTCCCGGGGGTGTGGCTGGTCAGAGCATCCGAGCTCGGACTGCTGTCCAGAGCGTCAACAGAGTGGTGCACTGTGGGATAGCTCCCGGAGCTATTACCGTCGATTTCCATCCACACCTAGCCTAATTCGATATGGCCATGTCGAATTTAGCGCTACTCCTCTCGTTGGGGAGGATTACAGAAATCGATTTAAAGAGAGCTTTATGTCGAACTAAATGGCTTCCTGGTGTGGACGGGTGCAGGGTTAATTCGATATAACGGCGCTAAAGTCGACATAAAAGCCTAGTGTAGACCAGGCCTCAGGTGCCACAAGTACTCCTGTTCTTTTTTCCAGATAAGCAGTTACCTTTAGCTTGCAGTTCTGTTTTAAATGAATCCCTGCTCAGTTATCTTCTTCAGCCTTGCCCCCAATGTGACATTGTCAGCAGCTCAGAAAAAGTTACATTATAGGGCTTTCAATCCTACAGGTAGAAAGGAAATCATATTTTTGTCAATATTTTTTGTGTTCTGGTTTATGGGATCCCTTTATTAAAAAATCTTGTCATGCATTCGCAGCAGCAATGTATATTTGAAATGACCATCTTCTGCAGTTATCAAATGCCTCAGCTTTGCTTCTTTGTTCAAGAAACCCTCAAAAGCCATTTATTGCTTTGTATGCTCTTCTGCTATGAACATTATCCCTTAATAGTTTTCCAGGACAAAAATCAATCTTGCCTAAGTAATTTCCCTGATTGAAGTTTTTACTGAAAACTATTAGGAACATGGGAAATTAGTTGGGAAAGAACTACTGGTCCAGCCACTCATTCCCCAGCTGTCCTTTAGCAGCAGTCTGTTTTCAGTAGTTATTCACAACTTCACATCCATATGGTATAAAGTCAGGCAGGACTTGGGCTTAAACTGTTTTTATCACTGTTAAATTAGCTCATTTAAATGGTTAACCTGACACACTTAATTTAGCATTTCTGTTTTCCTTTGAGTATGGATTTGGTTTAGTTTATTGCAGTTCATCATGCACCCAGCTGTCTGTAATTTTATCAATTTATATATTTTTACAGCAACTTAAATTAACTAATGTAATTTAACTAATTACACAGAATTTAGTTTTTATGATTATGCTCTGTAAATGAAACCTAAACAGGTAATGCTGTTAACCTCAGTCAGTTAAAAATAATCCTGTTAATTTACAAACAAATTACTGCAACTGGAATGTACAATCAAGCATAAAAAAAATTAACCATTTAACTGTAAATGGGTTATCTTTTCACTTTGTTTTACTTTTTTCTTTATTCGTGGGTAGAACAGGATCCCTCAATTGAGCTGTGAGCTACCACTGAATGTACTACACAGTTATTTCAATTCTACACTAGCCTATACATTTTAGATTGTCAAACGCGCAGTACTCGTAACTGAGGATGGGTTTTCAAGTGAGTTGAGGTGCCATTTAGGCACTTTAGGGCCCAGATTCTATCCTTAGAGTTATGCCCTTTAATTTTATCTGCTGTTTCAGTTTGATGCTTTAAACATGTCTAATTTTCAGGCTGGTTTTAATGATCTAAGCTATATCTGCTCTTCCAAAGTGCTTGCCTTTCAGTAACAAAGTTGAATTAGGAACCAGTTCAGACATTAACCAATGTGAAGAAGTCCCATATGGAGATTTCCCTGAATATTTTTGCCTCCTATTAACCCAAGACAATTTCAGTTCTGGGCGAAATCACAATAAGCTGGTAAATGTGAATGAAAGTAACGATTTCTCGTGCCTGACAAGTGAGGATTACACTTGTTACTCTAATTGGGAAGACTTGGAGTGATAACTACTTTGCTGGGGGAACCAAGGTTTGTGAGTGATACAATCCAGCTGTACTCTAAGCTCCAATGCTCCCTGCATAAACAGCAGAATGTATTCAGGGCACTGAAACTTTGCATAACAAATGTGAGATAATTAGTCAAGGGATAGATATACTTTGGGCAGTTGTTCCTCATCTGGAGGAACTACCCCACCCTCTACGCTGCAGGGCCTGTAGACTAGTTCAAGGATGTGTGACAACAGGGAAGATTAGTGTGAGTGGAGAAAGCTGCAGGAGCCCAGATCCAGACCTCAAGTTCAGGCCTTTCACATACACACTGCATTTATGCTTCCATATCTACAGGTAAAGTAGATGAAGGCTCCTTGGAGGCTACATATTTACCATCCTTGCTCTCACTGGGACACCCTACTGCAGCTAGCTGCAGGGATATCTGACATATATAGGATTGCAGGTTCAGATCACTGTCTCTGAAGTGCTCAGCTCAGCCTGGGGCAGTACCAATAGCTGTCCTCACCCCCAGTATCAAATAAGCTTCTGAAGAGTTTGGGAGAAAGAAAGAGTACCTGAAAGAAGGAGGAGAGAGAGAGAGAGAGAGAGAGGGCAAGAAGAGGGCAAAAAGAAAAAAAAAACAGGATAACCAAAAATAGAAAGATGGAAAAGAACATGAGAGAAAACAGACGGAAGGAGAAATGCTAGGACATGGTGAAAGGAGACATAAGATAATAGAGATGTTTGGGAAGAAGATTTTTCATCCAGCAAAATATTTCAAGATTTTAATTTTTTTTCACAAAACAAAATTCTGAAAAACAATTTCTTTTGGCTCAATCAAAATGTTTTATTTTGATGACTTCAAAATGTTATGTTTTTATTTTAATTTTTTAACATATAAATTAAAAGGAAATTTCAAAAAGAATTGAAACTGTTCATTCCACAAATGTCAAAATGGAACATTTTCAAAACACTTTTCTCCATAATGACACTTTGGCAAAATCAATATAATTACACACCCGGCCTCCCTCTTTCCTGTGTCTCCCTTTCCCCACCCTTCTCCCCAGTTCTGTTGAAATGGCATTTTCTGATAGAAACCTGTTTCAATAAAAATTTTCTGACCAGCTCTAATGAAGAAAGGTATATATGCCCAGGCTATCCTAAAAAAGAGATTTCAACAGAAGAAGTGTTGAAAAACATGATCTCAGGGGAGGTGAGAGCTTCCCATGAGTTAGTTTGTGACATGTATTAGCAATTACTAACTAGAAGTGAATGTTGGGACCTGTGAAGCTCACAAAGGAGAGGCCCAAGGTGATGGAATCCTGATTCCTCATAATCTACTCTAGATAAGAGACTATGTTTTCTTGTTGTACGCACAAAGCCTCTATAGGAGATTCAAGTATCAATCCTTTTTTTATTATGGATTGGAAGCCATTCCTTCATGAAGTGGCAGCTATGTTTTCATTACAATGTGATCTGGCCATTTTCTCATTAAATCCACAAAACCCATATAATAAAAAGAATATCTATAATATGTATGATACTATTGTTGTTGTTAGAGTTAAAATACAATATTTGAGAATCTTATATGTATGTGTATACTACATATTTGTGTGTACGTGCGTGTATGCGTGTTCATTTTATTTATATATTATAATCTCCTCTTTAGTCTGAATGGTAGGTTTCTGTTTCATATTCTGCACTTGTGGTATGTTTTTTCCCTGCACAGAACCAAGTGAAAAAATGTGTGATACAGGTTTGCATGAGGAAATTTATGTAAGTACATTCAATTGATCTACTATTGCAGTGCAACCACCCCTAAAATGGAATGCAACAACTATTTAACAATAAAGCAGAAAAATCTGGACAATGCTCATACTTTCAGAAAGAATCTAAAGGGCCCTCAGAATATCACTAGGGAATTGAGGAATTAGCAGGCATAAGGAATAGTTTCAATGTGTTAAAAAAAGAAAAAGTTGGTACAGTACTTTCAAAGTATAATGGCATTCTTTTAAAATATACGGCTTGTCTGTTAAATAAATCCTTTCTTTCAGTGCTCTGAGCTAAATGTACAGAAGTGCAGCAAAACTCATCTCATTTCAGAAATCATAAATCATGAACAATATTTCTGTATTATATAGTTTCCATCATGCCCACAATCATGTTATTGGAGCCTAAGCTCAGCATAATCATTACCCAACATCCGTCTTATCTTTCACTATGCTGGGGGAAAAAAACACACACACTTATATACAGCAATGTCACAGCTATTGCATTTAAGTTGCACAGTCCTACTACTTCTGGGACACATAAAATGCTCATTTCCTTATGGTAGAAATTAGTGATATGGATAACCTTTGTAACCCTTCTTCCAGGTGGAGCCAGAAGCAAACAGGGCCGGGTTCAATATCTAGGGCATTGGTTCTCAAACTTTTGTATTGGTGACCCCTGTCACATAGCAAACGTCTGAGTGCGACACCCCCCCCCCCCCGCAATAAATTAAAAACACCTTTTTATATATTTTACTCCATTATAAATGCCGGAGGCAAAGTGGGGTTTGGGGTTGAGGCTGACAGCTCGTGACCCCCTATGTAATAACCTGACAACCCCCTGAGGGGTCCCGACATGACCTCAGCACATCCCTTGGCCCATGCCACTTCCCGCTGCCCCCATTGGCCTGGAGCAGCAAACCGCGGCCAGTGGGAGCTGCGATCGGCCGAACCTGCGGATGCGGCAGGTAAACAAACCGGGCCGGCCCACCAGCAGATTTCCCCGAGAAGTCGGTGTCAAAGATTGCCAATCCCTGCTCGATAGCCTAATTTCATATAGGCTTAGTGACAATCTCTCTCAGATGTTATATATTAATGCCTTTATCCTTTAACATGATGTGATATTCAAAGCTTTATACATCATTCTGGTGTAAACTTCTGAAAAAAGCTAATTTTTTCAGTGGTTTGCTGGAAACAGTCTCCATCAAATGCAAACAAGATAAAAATGAAATGGCTTAAAATCTGTCCTTGGCTTTACTAAA
The DNA here is from genome assembly GCF_002925995.2 of Terrapene triunguis. Classification (NCBI taxonomy): domain Eukaryota; kingdom Metazoa; phylum Chordata; order Testudines; family Emydidae; genus Terrapene; species Terrapene triunguis. Next base: position 51,911,073 of record NW_020664446.1, on the reverse strand, counting down.
ATACATGAGGCATCTGTCTTCATGTTGTCTATATACGTTTCCTTACACAGTCACACATCATATAAATGACTAATACATTTAGCATGAACTGGAGATAAATTCCTATTCAGTACACTCAGCAAACTGAAAATTATTTAGGTTTCCACATGCCATGGGATTGATCATGTGAGCAGAATAACTCTCAATGTCTTGTCCCAGTTTCCATTTTTCTTTCTGCATAAGAATTAAGAATGTGTGTGATATCTAACTGTATACTTGTATGTAACATATGCATAATATGGGTATAAACCAGTATTCATTTTATTAGGGGGGAACTATATTACCCTGATATTAAAATAATAGGCACCCATTCCTCAAAACCCTCCTAGCAATCAGTTTTCTTCCAGAAAAGCTCTCACCTATATCCCTCTATTTCCAAGAGAATTGGTTTTAGTGGCTGCAGCTGGCCTAGAAGAAAGTGGAAAATGGGCAATTTATAGGGCATCAGTGCTTCTGTCTCTTTCAACCACTGTAATCAAAATGTTGCTCAATCTGACACAGGATAAGATTTTTGCTCTCTCTGTCATGTCCTCCACAGGTTAAAGAAAAGATAATCCAGCCAATCATCATTATGCACCGCCAAAAACATACAAAGAAAAAAATCTATGAGCAACAGATTCATACATCTCCAGGAAATTTGTAGAGGAAACAAATGACCCATAGTGAAAATGGATAAAGCTTCACAAAATGGGTACCTTGGAACCATGTAGCTAAACTAATAGTAAAAATGATACATTCTTTTCAACATGAAATTCGTTCTCTGCTAAAATATAGAAAAAGATTTTTAGTCAGTTTTACCACCTGCTCCTCAACTCTAGGATCTGTTTATTCAGTTTTGATTTATGAGGAGTGGGGGAATTTTAAAACACATATTTCAAGGATGAGAAGTTCTTGGCTTTTCTTACAGCCTTGGTTTTTATCCTTTTATTTTTTAATCCTAGCAAACTTTTACGTTTTGAGACGCCAAATGATCTGCTCTTCTGAATTTTTATTACTGTCTCTCAATCAAGAGATTATTTGCTAAAACCATGAAAATAAACTGTTAGTGTGAACAACACACAGATAAATTGGGCAAGATTTCAATTACTAGTAGAGTGTTTTCTGCTTATTTATTTAAATGATTTTTGTGTAATTTTTAAAATGCTGATAAAAAGTGTTAGAGTAATAAATACAGCTTTCAGGGAAGTCAGTCTGTTTATCCTCTGGTACAGGAGGGGCAGTAGCAGGGCAATCTTCTCGTTTGACCCCTTATATGTATGGAGGGACAATATAGTGTTCTATATGCCTTCAGGGCCAGACTTTCAAAGGTATTTAGGCACCTAAAGATGCAAATAGGCACTTGGTAGGATTTTCCAATGCATCTATGAGTGTAACTCCCAGAGGCTTCTAGGTGCTTTTGAAAATCCCACTAGGCACCTATCTGCAGCTTTAGATGCCTAAATATCTTTGAAAATTTGGCCCTTAGCCCTTAACTATAGGCAGGCAGTGTAACCTACTGGACATAGAACTATGTTTGGACTCAGGAGGCGTGGTCCTAGCTCAGCCTCTGGTTTGGTGGGTGACCTTCGGCAAGTCCCTCCATTTCCTCATCTGTAAAACAGGGATAATGATGCTGACCTTTGTTGTAAAGCACTTTGAGAGGCATGTAAAGCATGGTATAAGAACGAAGTATTATTAACAACTTGACAACTCCTGAGGCAGCCCAATAGATTACCAATTGTGATGTGGTCAGTGGGGTATTGGGAACTGGACTGAGGCCAACAAACCTACCTCATGCAGGCCCACTGTTAAAAATGTTCCATTATGTTATTGTAGTCATTATCAGACTGAGCTGGGTTTGGATCTGTGATATAAAGTTGAAAAGACCCAGATCCCATGAACAGCCCTCTGAGTCATCCAGCCCATTTCCATTGCTTTTAATCTGATGAGATTAACAGTTTGTCTTGGATAGACATGTGACCCTCATGGGAGTGTCAGAGCATTCAGAATGCATATATGCATTCGAAGAAGTGGGCTGTAGCCCACGAAAGCTTATGCTCTAATAAATTTGTTAGTCTCTAAGGTGCCACAAGTACTCCTGTTCTTTTTGCAGATCTAAATTCTGACTCACTGAATAAAAAAAACCAGCAGCATGCTTAGTACTTTATCCCAATTATATAAATCGAGATTGTGACTATAGTAACTCACTTCAATCAGCAATTATACAAGTAGTTCCACTTAAGGCAATGGAACAGTTTGTGTAAGTAACTGCTGTCCAATGCAAGTAAGCAGGTCACAATCTGGCTCATCATGTCTATCAAGAAGGAATAATGTAACGTTTGTTGAATCATAACAATACAGTAGCTATAAAATAGCCATTTCCTCTCAAAAAGAGCTCCACCTTCTAACACTCTGACTTGTTCATGCAGGAAAACAAGTTACATATTTTTAACTGGCTACTTTACTTTACTCAGACATTTATTTATACATTCAGTTATCCAAGAGTTTTGCCAGTTGAAAATTATCAAAATTAAGAAGTAAAAATGCAATACAAATCAACAAAAATGTTTGTTTCTTGGAGATACAATCAAATGAACTAACGTTATATGCCAATGGTAGTCACAAAACTTTAGACCTAATTAGATTGGAATCAAATGTTTACCTACATTTTTGGAAGTATTAAATAGTTGGTGAGGTGTAATAGACAGTTTTGAAAAATCTATTATTTTTAATAAAAATTCTGTTGAAATGTCATATTTGCTGTATATTTTTTCTTCTTTATTACTCAAGATCATTTGCATGAAGTTCTTAGTTGAAAAGTTTATCTGCTCAATTCCCACCTCATATGAGATTTGAAGGTAAATATCATCCACATACGAGGACTTGTGAATACAAATTTCAACTGAATCCAAATAGTGGTATCTTTATCTCATTCCAGCACTACTTTTTAATATGTACTGTGCACGATTTATAGTCCAACAGCAATATGATAGGCTCTGTCCGGAAATTCCATTGCCTGGGAGAATATTTTCCACCTTTCTTATTAAAACCACCTTGATCGTTAAAATTACCTTTCCAATCTAATGGTCAGTAAATTGAGACATAAAATGAAGAATTCCTAACCTGAAGAATCCTCTGCTGATACAGTTAGCATCACAGTCTTCGAGTATCCTTTGTGAGAAAAGTCAGCTTTTGAAGCTTCTTTCTGCAAGTCCTGGTGCAACATAAAAATGAATATTGATGTTGTTTGAGGCTGTGAACTTTGGGGCTTTTTTTCTTTTGGAGATGTTGTGTTGATTTTTCATCTTTCCATATCAAGAGAACATCAGATGCATGACAGATGTTCAGGTCTTCCAGTGGGAGTATGTGAGAACATGGTTTAGATTTCTTTTCTGGGGAATACTGGCCTTAATGTTGTTCTTCGTTTCTCTCAATATTGAAATATAGTATAGAACAATGTCTAGATTATTTTCACTTGAGAAACAGAAATTATATCATGTAATTCTGATTAAAAAACATTTTGCACTCTGGGATAATTAACCCGAAGAAAAAGGAAAAATTTAAAACAGATTCTGTACACATATTCAGATTTTTAGCTTTACCAATGGCCTTTATTTGAACAATGAAAAACAGTGCCATTCTTTTAAAAATTGTGTATAGTATATGAATATAAATTCTAATATACATTAAAAACGGTTATTATGAGCTCTGACCTTTGCACTGTGACTCATATATGTCTATATTAAATGCACTGTCTGATCCTGAAGTTTTTACTTGGTCAAATGTTTCATTGAGTGGAAGAGGGAGAAATGATTAAATGGAAAAACTTCAAACTGGGCCCAAATGATAAAATGTTTAATGTAATTAAATACTATTTATTTAGTTTTGTTTGAGATTGTGACTATCTGAACTCTGGGCATGGCAGGGAAATGATCACAAGGCTGATTTTGGTCACGGAGCAGGGAATTTGAGCTCTCGTTACTAGATGGTCTCATCCAAAGATGGCTTCTCCAAAAACACAGTGCTTAATAAAATGTGATGTTGACTGAATAGTGACTTGTGGACAAAATGCCACCTAATGAATCATGAACATCATTACATACAGTAGCTGAGGAACTGTCTTTTGTCCTGACAATGTCCCACCTGCATCAACCACCACTGAAGTCAAAAGGAAAGTCTTCAGTGGAAGTTGGAATATGTGCTTAATGACTAGTCTATTGTGTTTAGCTTGTGTTATGTAGTAGAATGACAGTGTGAATTGGTACTGGCTAACCATACGTACTCCCAACCGCAGGCCAATTTGCTAATAATAAGAGTGGGATCTACCCATATTCCAAGGTATTTAAGCTTGTTAACCTGCTCCAAGTCATTGCTAGATGCTGTTTTAATCATTAATGTGACAGTCAGTTTCTTTAATCTGGGAGTACTGAGCAGTTAGCACACTTGACCTGAGCATGAGTTATCACTTTTACGAGAGGAAATAAGTGTATAGCAGACTCCTGATTAATACATTATTATACCAATCTATTTGTACGTATAAGCCCTATCTATAGACTTTGCTTAGAAATGGGTTGTACAGCCAAACAGCACAATTCAGACTTTCAGAGTTACAGCAAAAGTTTATCTTTTCTTTACACAAGCTCTTGGACATTGCCCATCCTAAAACATTGCAGTGCCTGACTTTTAGGCACCGAGAATATTACAGGAACAACACTGCACTTCACAAAGCCTGACTTAGGCTCCTAGGCTCCCTGTACAAAGAGTGGGGAGACATAGATGCCTTAGAATGTGATCCACAAAACCAGAATGTTAGGTGGGAAAAAGCCTAAGATAGGAAATACTGATGAGAGGGATGTGTGCTAAGTCTTGCCCCTCTCACAGAGATAGACACCTGCAGGAAGGTGTCTATGTCTTCTAGTAATCCACAACTGGGACCCCTTCTCCTAGAGTCAAGAGACTAAGTAATTTCTTGTGAGAATGAGGTAGGCACCTGCACCATAGTATGACCATGCATCTTGTAACTTTTAGCCCAGTGGTTAGAGCACTCACCTGGGATGTAGGAGACGCAGGTTCGATTCCCGCCTCAGGCAGAGGGAGAGAAAGGAATTTAACAGGGGTCTTCCACACCTCTCAGGAGAGGGCTCCAAACACTGAGCTATGGGATAGCCTGATGTAGCCCCCCTGCCCCTTAATTTCTCCTGTTGAAGCTGTTCTACTGTGTATACATAATTAAAGAGTAATTGGGCATGAGAAAGAATAACAAGTTTGCAGCCTAGTGGTTACAGCACCCACCTGAGAGGTGGGAGATCCAGTCCCACAGCATGTCAATGCTGTTTCATTTAAAAGTATAGGAAAATACTTTAATATTCAAATAGGCACTGAGGCAGAAAAAGTGATACCACCCAAATAAAGCGTTTGAGGGTTTTATTTTGTTAGAAAAGTGCCTATTGACATTGGATCTGCTGTTTAATTCTTATTGTCCTCACAGCTTCCCTAATCTCTTTTTCTTGGATGAAAGAAAAACTGCTGGAGTCCTTAAAATATAAGGGAAAAACTGCTAGCAGAGTCACAAAAGGGTAATCACAAAAAAGATGGGGGGAAAAGTCAGCCCTTTACATGGCATGGGTCACTACTCATGAGTTTTCTTGAGTGAAAAATAGTTATAAAATTGGATGATATCATTTGGGGTTGATACTCCTTCAATGATCCCAATAGAACTATTCACTGAAGGCCACATTCTGATTCAGACTACATGGCCAGGCAAAGGAATGATATTTCTCCACCTCCCTCCTTAAATCGCTATGCCAACTACCTGGTCCTAGAGTCTGGGCATGTCAAAGTACACAGAGCTGCTCACGCAGAGCAGGTGGAGGAGAGGGTGGGTAAGTTTGGAGAATGGGCAGAATTGTACAAGATACACCCCAATATCAGCTGCACAGTGTGGGTGGTGAGGTAGCAAATTTACTGCTGATTTAGGCCAGCAATAGATTACTATGCCCTGAAGAGGACTCTGGACTGTCCCTAAAGTCAAAATCTAGTCCAGAGCAAGATACTACTTAATGTGAATAAGGATGGCAGAATCAGGCCCTTGAGGGGGAGAGAAGGCTGAGGGGACCCTGCTGGAATTATTAAATGAAATGTATGTTTTCTAAACTGTTGAATCTTGCAAAGGATTCGTTATTATCAATCTTATTTGGACATCTCTCATTTCCATTTTCTTGCATGTATACCTCTGGTGAGGAATCCAGAAACATCCAATTTTATCATTTTTTTTAATTTTTATATAAGTCACATGTATCTTGTACAACAGGGCTATAAAAATTATCATTTTCTCTACCTTATTTAGTCCCAGTTCTTTCATTGAAAACATCACAGTTTGACATAAGTTTAGGTAAGAGAAACCCAATTTAGCAGAAAAATAGCAACAACATTTTTAATATTTTCATTCACTCAAAATTGAGACTGAACTTTTCTAGTCACAGATGAAATGCCTAATATTTCACTGAGACAAGGTAGGTGAGGTAATATCTTTTATTGGACTAATGTGTGTTGGAGAGAGAGACAAGCTTTCTAAAGCTTGTCTTTCTCACCAACAGAAGTTGGACCAATAAAAGATATTACTTTACCCACCGTGTCTCTCTAATATCCTGGGACTGACACAGCTAAAACACTGCATATAATATTTCACTGTTAATAGACATGTCTGACTCTCAAAGGCTCAAACTATACATAAATCTTCATAGCTATTTGCATACTGAAAATAATATTCACTACCATTTCATTTAATCTGACTCTTTATTATGCTCTAGTGGACCTATGAAGATTCACTGAAGAAAGTGGAAGGAGCTTTCTTAAAAGTGTGATGATGAGGGGAGGTAGTGTATGTAATTGCTTATTAGGAGGGCATGTTATCGTGATCATTGGTTTGTTTAGCTTAGGACAAAGCTTCTCAAGCTATGGGTTGCCATCTCTGCAACAGGTGTCAGGGGATTGCAGCTACCTTAATCTACCCTTATTGCTAAATGAGAGAAGGTCCTTTATAAATGGGAGGTTGACCTGAATGGGGTTGATCCCAGTGTGGATGAGGAGATCCTACTATGAAAAAAGTTTGAGAAACAGTGGATTTTGGAATTATTTTTTGTAAATTCAAGAAAGCAGGGATAAATACAAAACACTATCCCTCAGGCCCTGATATACACCTCTTCTTGATGCTAATAAAATTCCAAATTAAAACCAGAATTATAGTGTCGTTGCCAGGAGAAGCCTTCTAGCATTAAGCCAAAGACAGGCTTATTAAGATGGGAAATCACTACAGTGTAATCCATGTACCTAGACTGTCCAATCTCAAAATATCTTACTCAGATCTTACCTACCTTTGGGCAAGCCCACTAAAGTGAAAGAAAGTCATTCTATTGCCTTCAGTGGGCTTTGGATCAGCCCATGGTGAGCCTGTTTTGCGATTGCTGCTGTACTTGCATGTCTCTTCAATGTTTGATCATCAAAACATATGGCAGAAGCTCACCACTTTATTCTCTCTAAAAAAGCTCTTCCCTGAGATTTAGGAATGAAACAAGTCAGTTTCTGAAGCAAGTTAGTAGTGTTCTATTGAAATATATGGTTTTTTTTTTAACCATTTGATTAACTTGTATAGAACAGTTCAAACACCTACAGCAGGGATTCTCAAACTGGGGGTCGGGACCCCTCAGGGGGTCGCAAGCTGTCAACCTCCACCCCAAACCCTGCTTTGCCTCCAGCATTTATAATGGTGTTAAATATATTTAAAAGTGTTTTTAATTCATAAGGGGGGGTCGCACTCAGAGACTTGTTATGTCAAAGGGGACACCAGTAAAAAAAGTTTGAGAGACACTGACCTACAGAAAGGTTATTTTCTGTTAAATTCTATAGGACTTTTCCATAAAGGTGTATAAAAAATGCCTAACTTAACAGTAGAGGCATGCATGCTCCTGCCATGAATAGATTCTGGACTTAAAACTACTATTGCTCACATCCCTCAAAAATGCATTTTTAGCTTCCCAGATGGAGTAAACCTGTGGCTTGTTGGCAATGCAGCCGATTGTACTGGGTAGGATGCTACCAGGTTTAACATATGATTTTCCCTGTCTGAGCTGTTTTTCATGACAAATGTGTGCTCTTATAATCACAAATCCCACATTGGCCCCTTTTAAATATGTTACATACAAACAAAATGAAAGGTGACATAATGGATTTGTAGGGACAGACAGACAGATATAGTGTTCGTCTCTTAAACCAAACCTGTACAGCTGTAGTGATGGAAAAACCCAGCTTGAAAACCTAAACTTCTAGTAACTTGAGTTAACAGAGAATCCCCACTATCTATAACTGTAAAGTGAAGGTTGCAAGGAGTCCTGGTTATAGTGCTCTTGGAGGATATCTTATTACTTAGAGAGAGCCCTGGGGAAGGAGTTTAATAGCAATACATAATTGTGCTCTAGCACTATCTAGCAGTCTCCCAGAGTAACTTACATCACCCCAGTGAAGAGGCAAGAACTCAGCCCATTGGAATGGTCTGCAAAAAGATTTATTGAGCGTTCTCATTCCTATTTGTTTTTCCTGTTGTCATGGGTGGTGGCTCAATCACCATTTAGAGAAATCTAGTATGTATAGTATGGTGTGCAAAGCAGCATGGAAGGCTGAAGACAGCATTCCAAGTCTCTGAGAAGGTTTAGTTTGAAAAGCCTAATGTTTACCACACAGGACCTTTTGTTTAAAACTTTTATGAACGAATCAGATATTTCCAGGTCCATAATACATCTCAGAACAAAAAAAATTTCTTCAAACTAATAAAAAAATGTAATGAATTCAAGGGAGTTGTTTGCAGCATAGACGTTGACAATGAGCGCAGTGGCGGAGGTAAAGGTATTCTACATTATTGTTTGCTCACTAATGCCTAGAAGCCCCAACTAAGATTGGGGCCCCTTTTAGTTAGGGTCTGTATAGATCAGGGGTAGGCAACCTATGGAACGCATGCGAAGGCGGCACGCAAGCTGATTTTCAGTGGCACTCACACTGCCCGGGTCCTGGCCACCGGTCCGGGGGGCTCTGCATTTTAATTTAATTTTAAATGAAGCTTATTATACATTTTAAAAACCTTATTTACTTTACATACAACAATAGTTTAGTTATATATTATAGACTTATAGAAAGAGACCTTCTAAAAATGTTAAAATGTATGACTGGCACACGAAACCTTAAATCAGAGTGAATAAATGAAGACAAGGCACACCACTTCTGAAAGATTGCCGACCCCTGGTATAGATGCATACTTGGAGACAGTTGACCAATCCTGGGTCACATAGTGAATGCATGACAGCCAAAGATTGAACCTAGATCACCTGAATCTCAGTGTAGTTCCTTAAAACTGAAACCAACCTCCCTCTCAGCAGTATGTGGTGGGGCACTTCGTACCCCAATTTCCCCAGTTCAGGCTCTGTTTCCACTACATTTTGAATTCTCACTTCTCTGGAGTTGTTGCTGCAGCTCATGCTTAGACTTAGAAGTCTTTAAAATCCCACACTGCACTTATCAAGTCTTTGATGACATCTATTTAGGCTAATTTCTAAGGTAAGGTTTACTCAAAACTGCCAAATTATAAGTTTATTCAGATAGATTCCATTTTATTTTTGTCTTTGGATGATTTAACAAAGAAAATCATGTTAGAGAAGGCTTCTGATACAGCTTTTCTTTAAAAAAAAATATTTCTTTGTCTCTTCCTCTCACTGCCTTTCACTCATTGAAAGAGAAAGGAATCACAAAAATGACACATGAGCCATTGAGCTGCTCTCGGGCCTAAAAATAAAGGAGCTTTTATTTTATATTTGGAAATGGAGTTTAGTTTTTTCTGTGCCTGTTTTCCTTTTCTTTTCCCTTCTTTTTTTAAACTAATTGGCATTTTAAACAGCCATTTATTGTGTTTTAAATAACTGTTTCCAAACTATCACTGAGGGGCATTTAAAGCAGAATGCTTTAGTTTGGCTTTGGTTTAGAGATGAAAACCAAGGAAGCTGCAGGTTAACGCCCACAACTCAGCACAAAACACTGAGAAATAACTAAGGCACTAGTCTTACAGTAAGCTACATGTGGGTATTCTCTGGCACCCGAGAGCTCTAAAAAAGTCAGTGCTACTCCAGCTGGGAGCTGGGGGTCTGCTCATGCAGAGGTCATTGAAGAATCAGGGTCTAAGAAGAAACTTCACTACTTGGAAAAGGAGAAAGTACAGCCCTTGAGCTAGGTGGACTGTAGTTTAAGACTAAGAATTTTTATAGCAACTAAATTATGATTAATCAAGCCCTAAGGAGTCAAGTCATCATGTACCCGGTCTTGGACACAAACTAAGAAAAGCAACAAAAAGAAATCATGTTTTGAAACTCACCAGGGTTATGCACACAGGAACACATTCTAGCATATAAGCAGAATACAGGGAAGCAATTTGGTCTACATGTAAACTATGAAAATATACAGTGCTGGGTTGCATATTATGTTAGCACAATATCTTGTACCTCTGGAGTATAGGGTCCTCAGAATGGTGAAAATGAGGGTGTGGTGAACTTGTCCCACTAAAGGCAAATTGCCACAATTTTACTACAATCCTTTATACAGTGCTGTAAATGTACATTGTGCTTTGTCGTTATTGGCAGTCTCTGAATAGGAGAGAGACTGGGATTGGAGAAGTGTTACATGGCCTGAATTAGGTGCAATAGCAGAGTTGTGTAGAGGTCCAGGACTAATATAGCAAAGGCTGTTGCAGGGCAGGAATAAAGCAGCATTGGCAAAAACCGTGTGAGAGAACCAGAGTTAGAATAGGATGGAAAGTTGTGATTTGGGATGTATGTAAGATGCACTGGCAGAGCTGGATGGTGAGGTTTGCATCACAGCTGCCCACCCACTATGCCTGACTCATGAATGTACTATTAGTCCCTCACTTTCACACGTATTAAATTCACTCACTTTTTTTTTCTTTTTTTAGGTATTATAGGAAATATTTTTTAACTGAGATTTATGGTACTAAAAGTAGAAATTGCTTATTTTGTAATCCAAGTCCATGAGAACAAACTGAACATTACCCATTCAGTGTTATTAAAATATCCTTCCCACTTTAGAAATCATTTTGGAATTTTCTAAAGCTT
>NW_020664446.1:51829589-51899490 GCF_002925995.2 Terrapene triunguis | reverse complement strand
ATAGTGACTCGGAATAGTGACAGGAATGTCCCTGGGAGGCATAGTGATCGACTTTTGAGTCAAAATCTTCCCCTCCTTCCTTCTTGCTATGGGGGCAAGGATGCGGTGATCGAGCACTTCCCTATAGCAGCAGTAAATTACTAACCATCCATCTACTCTGAACAGCAAATATGGCCCTTCCCATTCCCCATCCACTCCGCACTCACTTGCTCCTGCAAGGTAAATAGCTTGCTCCTTCCTATGCTGCCAGGCCAAAGGAACAGGTAGACCATGTTAGGGTATGTCTACACTGGGAGCTGGGGATGTAATTCCCAGCTCACAAAGACATGCTAGCATGCTAAAAGTAGTAGTGTAGCTGGGGTAGCAAAGGCAGCAGCACCACCGGCTAGCCATGCTGAGTACATTGCCCCAGAACTCGGAGTGTGTGTGTGGGGGGGGTTGTACTCAGGATACAAGCTGGGAATCACACCCTTAGCTCTGAGTATAAATGTAGCCTTATTATCTTGTGGCGGCATATAGTCCAGGGATAACATTTTCAAAATCACCTAACAGACTTGGAGAAATTCCAGAAAATGGAAGAATACTAATCCTGGACCAATTTTCAAGAAAGGCAAGTGAGATGATTCAGGTAACTATAGGCCAGTTAGCCTGCACTCAATCCAAGGCACAATAATGGAAAAGCTGATATGAGATTCAATTGATAAAGAATTAAAGGACAGAATGATAATTAATGCCAGTCCACATGTTTTTATAGACAATAGGTCTTGACTACAGCTGAGTGACTAGTTGGGGTTTTTTTTGGTTTGGGGGGGTCAAACCAAAAACTAAAAAAATCATTTTAAACTGACTTTTTTTCATTTTTTCTTGCTGAAACAAAAACAAAAAACAAAAGAAAAGAAAAGAAAAGAAAAAAGGTTTTGGTTGAATGAAATATTTCATTTTTAAGGAGCATGTTAATTAGATACATTTCTTAAATAGCTTTGTGAAAGAGAAGTCAAAATGTTTTGATTCCAAATAGTCGAAATAAAATGTTCTGAAACAAAAAGTTGAAATGTTTCATTTCAAAATAGCCAAAACTAACCATTCTGACTTTTCAAAAAAATTTCACTTTCAAAAGTGTTTTACGCATTTCTGAGCCTAAGCCCCATTGATTCTCTAAGTAACTTGTCAAAATCAGACTTAGATACTTTTGAAAATTTTACTCGAAATCACAGTCTAGTTCTTATTCTTTTTCCTGAGTTAATAGAACCCTCATTAGAGTTATATCAGAGATAGTTGTCTGTTATTATTTAATGAGTAAATTAATGAGATAAATTCAAAATGCAAGAGAGTGCATATTGGGCAATTCAAGGGATGAAAGTCTGTATTCAAACACATCTGGTCGTAATTAAGATTTACTGTACAATTCCATTTAGCCAAACTTAATTACTGGCAACAAAAAGAATCTCATCATGGGTGATTGACGTATATTCCATTAACCCTTCCATTTAGGAAGCAAGAATTAGGTGTTGCAAAAGGGAAGGAAAAATACACTTGTCTTCTATGTTTTATGGTAACCTTGGACAACTTTTTCTTACAGCCAATAGAATTCAAACAGAATCCAGGACCTAGTTGTTTAAGTGAACTCCTGTCACAATGCAGACTATTCTGTTGTTTTCTTCTATGCTGTCTCTTTTTTCAGGTTTTATGCAGATATAATATAACTGCACTGACTACAGTTTTGACCTTACTCTTTGTTAGCAAGTTGTATTGATGGAGGGAACTGTTGAAAGGGAAAGGGGTTGATGTTTATGATGAGTGCAAAATGATAATGAATGTGTGACTATGAGAGGACATATAGCAGTGAATGGTTTGCCAACGTTAGTCAAATAATGATGATTATTTATTTGTCTTGAGGTAATCATGGATCGGAGTCCCATTGTGATACCCTGTGTACAAACAAAAGAGGAAAAAAATAGTCCCTACTCCGAAAAGCTTCCTTTCTGAACTGTGGACTCTTGAGCACAATAATGTTTGTAACTACTAATGTTACCATGTTAACTCATCAGATACACAGCTGCCATTTTTAAGGCAAGTTATTTTGGGAAAAAAAACCCACCATGTATTCCGGACCCAATTTTTACTAAAGATTAGCTTCAGGCTTACGGTGTCTGCTCTGCAACTGCAGCATGTGTAGGCATACCTGAGCTAGCTTTAATCTCAATAGCACAAATACAAATAGTAGTGAAATTGTAGCAGCACAGACTTCAGTTTGGGTATGTCTGCACACGCTGCATAGACACTCTGATTGTAACATAGACAAATCCTGTCTGAGAATTGCCAGTGTTGTCACCCAGTCTAATCTCTCAGGGTATGTTTTCATTTTAATGCTTTCCCATGCAGAAGGTTTTATTTCTTGCTAAAAACATACCTCTCTAGGGATGCTGTGAGAAAGCCAGTTACACTTCAGCTGTGTTTTATTACTGAAGCGGGTCTAGGTTTCTTGGCATAAGGTATGGATAGGCATCCAAAACTGTGCTTATCTAAACAAAACAAAACCTCTAAACATTTTGAGATTTGCCCTTTACTATTAAGAACAAACTTAAAAGTATCATCATTTAGTATTATTCTATAAACTATAGTTTGCAATAACAAGACACACTCTTGTTATGCAGATTCATTAGGGAAGTGAAATGAAAGAAGAGGAGATAGGAGTCCAGAAACATATGTAGCATGGACACACAGCTGAGGATATATTTCAAGGATATGTATATTTTTAAATCTAGCCTCTTCAATTCTTGTTTACAGCACCTCTCAACAAGAGGTGCCAGATGGCAGTAGATGATGTAGGTGCTAATAAGAGCACTTAAGGGGACAATTGTGATCTCTGGATATCCCTTTTCCAGTCACTCTGGAATCATTCAGTTCTGAGGCTCCTACCTGGGGAGCGGTTAGGGTTGCTATAGAATTTTCCTGGTAACACAGAGTGGCCATCTGTCATATGAATAAATATTAATCCTATGCAAAGTATGCGCTGTCCGGAGCAATATATTACAAGGAAGCTTTATGGTACTGATAATTAAAGATAGGCCTCAGAGCATGCAGGATCCTGAGTTCTCTTCTAATCTCAATGAATCACTGAGTAACCTTGCACAAATTACTTCACCTCCAAGAGTCAAACAACTCATTTAAAAACCATATGCCTCATTTTAGTCTTGGATTAGTGAACTATAAACTATGGTGCAAGTGTAACCTAGTCCTTTCTCAATTCCTTGCAAATCTGTAGGCACTGCATAGGTACTGCTCACATAGTTGGATATATGCTGTAAGGATAGCTCCTTCTGGGTAACTCTAAGGAGGACATGGTTTTTGTGGTCTTTTTTACTTTGCAATGGTTCAAGCCAGCATTTAAGTTAGGATGCTGATTTGTCTGAAAGCTTTACCAGGTATATTTACCTCGTACACCATCCTTAATCATTTTTCATGAAAGTATGGCCCTAAAAAGGAGATAAATTGGCATCCACTACATAGCCCTGTGGAATGAACACTTTCAGTTCAATAACTAGCTTTGGGGAGGAAACCATTGTTCATCTTGAACAAACGGGGTTCAATAAATCTTAATCTTGCTAGAAAATAATAGGGAGAGGAGCAGAGACAGATTACAGTTCATTCTGTCTCTGAACCAAGTACTCTGCCGCTTTCTTTCTCTTTTACTATAACCTATCTCCTGTCCATTGCTCTGGATTTATTTTTAATGCAAAATTGTTTATCTATCAAATTAGTGTGACTAAATTAATCCCTATTTAGACCTGAAATGTTGATTTCATAATCTCTCCAATCCACTTGGTCTGTCCTTTCAAAGAAGCTGAAGTATATTACAGTATATTCCCAGTATATTACACCTTTCTCTTTGTCATAACTTTGCCAGAACTACTCACCTTTGTCATCAGTGAGGAGAGTAGCTCCTTGAAAAAATGGCATTAGGTCTGCTCATTGGTGCTAGATGAATGACCTGGGAGTCTGGAGACCTGGGTTCTATTTCTAGATCTGTCAGGTTTCCTATATGAGCATAGGCAAGTCACTGAATCTCTCTGTGCCTCAGGTTCCATATCTGTAATATGGGGATAATAATGTACCCCAACCTCACAGGGATATTGTTGGGCTAAATTGGTCGATGTTTATAGAGTACTTTGAGCTCCTTAAATAGACGTTCTTACAAAAATGCAAAGTAATATTACCATAGTCTATTACTCACCCTGACTTTAGACGACTAAAAATATCAACATCCAGCAGAGTTTGGAGCTTCAGTTATGATTAAAAAACTAAAGTCAGTGACACAAATTTTGAAATCTTTTTTTAACCTTTGCTTTACTTTGACTCTACTTTTCGATGAACCTTTGTACAGTTGTTTTTTTCCTCACACAAATATTCAAAGCCAATTTCAAACTTGCCCTTGTGAGTATTCATGTTGGAAATGCTCCCACACTGATCCAATCCGTGAACAGAAACTTGTTTGATCAATCACAGCTAACCAACATAACTACAACAGAGAACAGTGAATATCAAATATTACTGTTTGTGTTGCAATAGTGCCTAGACCTCCATTGTGCTAGGCATCATATAACACATGAGAAAAAGATGATCTATGCCCCAATAAGTTTATAGTATAAATAACACAGAAGAATCAAAGCATAAAATGAGAAAATATTTGAAGAGAACTGTTTGCAATCAGTCTATATACATATAAAATTAATTGAATTATTTTGAATAATGAATACACTTGGGGAAATTGCAATCTGCTCACAGATACAATGTGATGAGGAATTAAGGATACATTTGTCGAATTAATTTTTTTTACTCATTACAATAAATGTGCTAGAAACCTCATCAAGTATCAATGTTTTCTTGTGATATACTTAATATGGTAAAACTCCCTCAGTATCAGGATTGGGGTCCATTTCTCTAGCTAGCATAGCACTGGTTGCTCAACACAATGTTAACAAAATAGCCACCAAAGCAGCTATAATTCTGCATGCACTTTCATGTGTCTAATTACAAAATAGGAGAAAATTCACAGCAAAAGGATCAGATACTTTGTTTTAGCCTGTGAGTTGATATGCACTTCTGATAACTGTATAGCACAAAGAAAATGAGCAAATAAACTATGGATGACACGCTGCTCAATGCACCTTTACAGAAGACAGTGCATAATGCACTTGTGCAGATCACACAGTGAAATGTACCAGAGCAGGCAAACTGGAAGATAAAGAGGTTGACACAAGAGAATGCACATTCCATTGCTTTTGTTATCCCAAAATTTGTCTATTGTAACTTACACTGTGTGGGGTGTGGACACGACCGCTACCAAAAGACTGAAGCTGGGACAGCACGCAGCAGCATGCCTCATTAGCCATACAGACTGATGGGAATGCATCACATGCACACCTGTGGTTTGCAAATTTCACGTACTCCCCATTTTCTTCAGCACAGAGTTCAAAGTCCTGGTCCTAATCTACAAGGCACTTAATGGACTGGAACCTATCCACTTCTGAAATCACCTTGCCCTCCATGATCCCTCAAGACTACACTCCACAGGGGTGGTGCAGCTGCATAGGTCCAATTCCAGCTATCAGGCACTGGACACAGAGTATTCTCAGCAGCAGGAGGAGCCTGGCTGTTCAGAGACTTGCTGGAAGAGATCAGATTGAGCATGAATGAAGGTGTTCAGAACACAACTTTTCAATAAAGCCTTTACACAGAATTACTGCTCTAAGTAAAAACAAAAAACTAAACAAAAAGAAAGAAAGAAAAAAAAACCCAACAAATCTACACATGAAGTTATGCTCCTCTGCTTCAGGGGAACAAAGAAATAGAAACACCTCTCTTCTCCGCTCTTTTATTCTCTGCAGCATTTAGGTAACACAGTGATGGGCCCTCAATTAAAAGATTAAATATAGTTATGCAAAATACTCATTCAAGAAGCAAAGCCCAGGTAAAAGGGAACTGCAGAAACTACAAACTGGATGAGAGAGACAAGATCCTGTGAGCACCAAGGAAAATACAAATCTATATATGACACTTGTCCAAAATTCTAAAGTTTGGGTTCAGGTCCATTTAGATTAATACTTACACATTGCATTGTTTCTTCTTTTATCAAAACAGGTTTGCCAATCATTAGAATGTTGGTTCTAGTTACTATACTTAATCTTTCCCAGACAATACAATGCAATGTCCCGGATCAGAACAAATCCAGTAAAACTATTAAACAATGAGCAAAATTCCGGTGTCAAATCTGTCTGTGCTTCTCTCAAAAACAAACAATCAATGGCTTAAGTGTGGCTGAAATACTTAACTGAGGATGAGAATCTGTGAACGTCTGCCATACCCCCCAAATTGCATAGCTCTGGGGATATTCATGTTTCCTGCAAATCTCAGGAGAAATTCAGGCTGTCTTTTCTGTGTACAGGAAAAAGACAGAGTCAAGCTGGACATGTTTTTGCTCCTGCATCCTCCCCAAACCCACAACTGTTGACCTATTCTACAAAAAAAAAAAAAACATTTGCAATTTAGTACCTATCCTCCCCATGGGCTCTCCCTGCTAAGATTGTGTGTGTTCATGTCATGAGCAATTGCACTGGCAGCTGTAAGAGCGTTGGAAAGGAACTGCTAAGATGGGCAACATATGGCTTCTTTTGCAGCATTATTTTGTACCTCTTTTGAGACTAATGCATGACAGAATATAGGAATTACTAGACCAGATTAAACCAGTGGTCTATCTAGATTAGTGTCTTTTCTCTACCATTAGTCATTTCTAAATACTTCAAATGAAGGCACCAGTAAGCCTTAGTGGATAGTCACGGAATGACCACTATAGGTTATGTTTCTCTCTATATATAATCATCTGCAATGTAACTGGGAATGTTCTCACTATCCATATACACGTCCAATCTTTTTTTGAATCATAGTAAGCCTTTAGCCTCAGTGATATCACTTATTTTGAGTCCCACAGGTTAAATATTCATTGTGTAAAAAATAATTCACTTTTATCAATATTAAATGTGTTTCTCTTTAAATGAATTGAATCTTATTTTGTTTTTTATCTCATAAGATACATTATGAGCATATTTATACCATTCATTATTCTGTATAACTCTATCATCAGCTACTCTATACTAAACAGTCCCAGTCTTCTCAATCTCCCTTCATATTTAAGATTCTTCATGCCAACAATCATTTTGTCTCCCATGTCTGAACTTCTATTTCTGCTATTTATTTTTTGAGATAGAGTGAGCAGAACTGAACACGGTATTCCAGATGGAGGCATAGCATTGATTTATATAAGGGCATTATGCTATTTTGATTATTAATGCCTATTCCATTCATATACAAATTAACATTTTGTTTGCCTTTTTGACCACCCCTGCACATTGAGCAGAGGTCTCTCTTGGGATGTCCACAGTGACTCAAATGTCTATTCCATGAGTGATTACCGTTAATTTAGAATCCAGTAATGTGTATGAGCAATTTAAATCATTCCTTACACTGTGAATTACTTTATATTCATTTCTGCTGAGTTTCATCTGCCATCATCTAGGTTATTTTTTAAAATATCAATCTTAAGTTCCCCACAGCCTACTCTAATCTCAACTAACCTACCATAAATATTTTTGTGTCACCTGCAAATTTTGCCACTTCACTGTTTTGCCCTTTTTCAAGATCGTCAATAAATATATTAAACTGCACTGGTCATTAGAACTTGCTTATTAATTAAGAAGTTATTTCTACTGGACCAGGACTGTGTTTGGATTCTCCCTCAAGGATTTAAGTGGGTGCACATTTAGAATACCCTGCCATGTTGAAAAGAAGACCTGGCCTTCCATATTCCCATTCTCTACAAAAAGAGCATTGAGATGACTAAGGCAGCTGTAGTAGAAGACATCAATGTTGTTTTTCCACAACCACCTGGAAGTTGTTGAAAGAATCCATTTTCATGACAGGCACCAGGGTTCTTTAAATACATTGGGAGGGAGAGAAAGATGAAGGAAAATGTAGGTCCTCCACTTAGTGGGGAAGGAAAACTAATAAGTGATTACTTCATGAAGGCTGAGGTGTTCGATGTCTATTTTGCTTCAATCTTCACTAACAAGATTAATGGTGACCAGAAACTCAACACAATCAATATTAACAACAAGGAGAAGAAGCAAGCCAAAATAGGGGAAGAACAGATTAAAGAATATCTAGATAAATTACATGTAGTCAAATTGTCAGGGCCTGATTAAATTAACCTACAGTATTTAAAGAATTAGCTGAAGCAATCTTGGAACCACTAGCAATTATCTTTGAGAACTCATGGAGGACAGGTGAGCTCTCAGAGGACTGGAGAAGGACAAACATGGTACCTCTCTTTAAAAAGGGGAACAGCCAGCCTAACTTCTAAACCTGGAAAGATACTGGAATAAATTATTAAACAATCAATTTGTAAGCACCTAGAGGATAACAGGTTCATAAGGAATAGCCAGCATGGATTTGTCAAGAACAAATTATGCCAGTCCAATCTAATTTCCTACTTTGACAAGGTTACTGGCTTAGTTGATGGGCAGAGGCAGTAAACGTGATAAATCTTGATTTTAGGAATGCTTTTGACATTGTCCCACATGACAGTCTCACAAGCAAACTAGGGAAATGTTGTCTAGATTAAATTACCATCAGGAGGGTGCACAACTGGTTGATAGATCATGCTCAAAAAGTAATTATCAATGGTTTTCTGTCAAACAGGGAGGATGTATCTAGTGGGTTTCTACAAGGGTCAGTCCTGGGTCCAGTACTATTCAATATTTTCATTAATAACTTTGATAATAGAGTGGAGAGTATACGTTCTGGATGGCACCAAGCTCAGCAGGGTTGCAAACACTTTGGAGACAGGATTAGAATTCAAAATGTCTTTGACAAATTGGAGAACGGGTCTGAAATCAACAAGATGAAACTCAATAAAACAAGTACAACATACTTCACTTACAAAGGAAAAATTAAATGCACAACTACAAAATGGGGAATAACTGGCTAGGTGGCAGCACTGCTGAAAAACTTCTGGGGGTTATACTAGATGACAAACTGAATATGAGTCAACAATGTGATACAGCTGCAAAAAAGGGATAATAACATTTTGAGATGTTTTAACAGGAGTGTTGTATGTAAGACACAGAAAGTAATTGTCATACTCGGCACTGGTTGGCACTGGAGGCTTCAGTTGGAGTGCTGTGTCCAGTTCTGGGTTTCACACTTCAGGAAAGAAACTGTAGAAAGTCCAGACAAGATTAACAATGATAAAAGGCTTAGAAACTCTGACCTATGAGGAAGGTTAAAAAAACTGGGCATGTGAAGTCCAGAGAAACGAAGACTGAGGTGGGATCTAATAACAGTCTTTAAATATGTTAAGGGATGCTAATATGATAAAAAGGATGGTGATCAATTGTTCTCCATGTCCATTGAAGACAGGACAAGGAGTAATGGGGTAATCTGCAGCAAGGGAGATACGATTAGGAAAAACTTTCTAATATCTAACCTAAAAGAGTAGTTAAGCTCTGAAATTGACTTCTAAGGGAGGTTGTGGAATCTCCATCCCTGGAGATTTTTAAGACCAGGCTTGACAAACACCTGTCAGGGATGGTCTTGGTTTACTAAGTCCTGCCTCAGCATAGGTGGCTGGATGTGATCATTTCTCAAGGTTCCTTCCATGCTTCTAAGATGTTGAGGGGAAGGGAATTGTCTGTCCGCCAGTTTGTCATCAAGGGACCTTGGATGGCCAGGGGAATGCAGGGAATGACTTCAAAGCGTTTTTTATTTAAATGAATTTCAATGTCGGTCATGTGCTACAAAGCCTTTTTGGTGAAGTTCATGTCCCTGTGTCCTGAATATTACTACTCCAAGAACCAGACCTCAGGGACTGATCTGACCCAACATTAAATTAAATGGAAAGGCTCCCTTGGACTTAATGATGCAGGGATCACACTCTGTCTAAGTAACTTTTGCTCCCTTTAACCCACATGGATCTTATGAAGCAAGTCAACACTTTTACAAATGAAGGCTGATTTTGTGGTTAAGTCACTGGACTTAGTCTAAGGAGATCTTTCTTCTCCTTCACCATAGGTTCCCTTTATGGCTTGCAACATGTCACTCAGTCTCTGTAAAATGGATAATATTCTTCCTTATTTCACAGGGGTGTTGTCTGGATAAGTTCCTTAATGTCTCTAAGATGCTGAAGAATTAGCAATAGGAGACACAGAAAAACTTAAATAAAACAGGTCTTAAATACCATCTGATTTACATATTGTACACTGATGTATGTCAGTGGTGTTGCATGGAGTTTGAATACAAAACCTCTTGAAAAAGAAATAAACACATTGACTGACCTAGATTAAAAGAATGGTTTTATTTTCACTACTTTTTATGCTCTGTCAAAACTCTGACCTTCAAAGCTGAACAAAAGCTAATCCATGATTTCACACTAGACTAAGTGTCCTAAATGACTCCTCTGCATCTCCAAACACCCCCTCTCCATTAAATAAGCCTAGCTGGTAGATGAGGAAGTGGGTACAAAATATTTGGCAGTCTTCTATGCTCTGCAATTCAGGGTTGTAGACCTATTTCTTCACAGCTCAACATTACCATCAGCTACAATGCTAATGGACATAAACGTAAACATTGTTTCCAGTGCTGTTCAATGAAACCATCTAATGGGTTGATTGTCTGGAAATTAGCTTGA
Organism: Terrapene triunguis; assembly: GCF_002925995.2. NCBI lineage: Eukaryota > Metazoa > Chordata > Testudines > Emydidae > Terrapene > Terrapene triunguis. The sequence continues at coordinate 51,888,749 of NW_020664446.1, read as the reverse complement.
CTCATATCTGAAAATTGCCAGTGATTAGCTAATTATAGTTTGAATTGAGCTCAGATTGCCACAGAAAGCTACAAAAGTCACACTACATGATGCCTCAATTTGCTGCCAGAACTCACATTAGGAATAAAATAAATTTCTATGATCACACCACACTGATGGATCTCTTTTTTAAAAAAAACATACTTTCTGCCTGGAGAGCTGTCACTTTTACTTTTGAACCTACTCACTGGGTTAAACTTTAGCCAAGAATCCAAAACGTCATTAAGCAATGGGGATGGCATGCTACCCTGTTTCCCCGAAAGTAAGACATCCCCCGAAAATAAGACCTACTTCCAGTTTTGCCTCTCGCTGTAATATAAGGCATCCCCCGAAAATAAGACCTCCCCGATAATAAGGCCACCCCGGAATATAAGGCCCCGAAGCTCCAGGAAAAATAAGACCTCCCCTGAAAATAAGACCTAGCGCATCTTTGGGAGCAAAAATTAATATAAGACACTGTCTTATTTTCGGGGAAACACGGTAAGTACCCTTTCTATAAGAGAAACTGTTTCCTGCCGCTAAGTACAATGTTGTTATAATTACAGAAGAAGCTAAACAGTTGAGTTTTTCTACATTTTTAGGAATCTTCCCTTAGAAATTATATTTGGCTTTTAAAATAAATAGCTTTAAATATATAAGACCCCAGAGCCAAAAATGCAGGTGAAAATTTATTCAATGGAAAAATAACTATCTACATTCAAGCATGCAGTGCTTTGTCATACAAATAAAAATGTGGGGAGGAAGATTAACTCAGTAGGATTTCTTCAAGAGGTGAAGTTCTTCATACAAACAATAGAAGCACTTATAGTTTCTTTCATTGTTACATTCAAACAATGTCAGGATATGTAGTTTCTTATTGCATTCGATCGTTGGATTGTTTTAAAGTAAACCAAGCATTTGTTCAGTCACGTAAAGGTAGATTCTGAGCCTTGATATGTGATGAGCACTGTCCCGTAACCTTGTAGAATTAGCTACAGCTAGTAATTTTTAGGCCTCAATTGTGCAAGTGAAGCTAATGGGACTACACATATCATTAAAGTTAAACAAGTGCATACGTTTTTATAAGACTCTGTCATGAATCTGCTTTCCTAATCTAACAAAGGGGGTATTTATAGTGTTGCCAAATCTCATGCTTTTATACAAGCCTTGCAATATTTGGTAGTTTTTTGGTTTTTTTTTTAAATAGCCACAGATCCTGGAATCATTTAAGAATCTCATCGTTATATATATACATTTTCCACCTTCATAGTTGTGGAGAAAAGCTTGAAAATTTGACTTGAGTGTACCCTAAAGGTGCAATAATCAGGAGGCCGATAAAGAGAACTCCAAATAACCCCAAATATATTATTTTAAACAAACATGAATTTTAAGCCAATCTCTCAATTTTTGTGCCCTGAGTCATGAGTTTTGAAAGCACAGGACAGGAAATACTGAACTGAATAATCCAAAATATCCTACTGTATTATCTCTTTAATGAAGATGATATGATTTTACATGATGCCTAAGAGCTTTTAAGTCCTAATCCAGCAACTCACATACATTCGGTCACAACTACCCACGTTTAAATTTAAGCATGTGCTTAAGTGCTTTGCTGCAATCAGAGTAACAGCAAGAATTAGAAACAGACCCCTAGAAGTCAAGGAATTCAGTGTTATCATGACTAACTTCCTTGCCTAATGTTCCTTCACCATTATTATTAAATAATAGGAAACGGATAGAAGAACATCAGGTAGCCTGTCCAGGTTATTGACTTTTATGATGAGTCAGCATTTGCACTCCACACTATTTTTCTCTCTGATTAATGGTCTAACTCCTTTTGAAACTATTTATATACATTGCTCTGATTTCTGCCTTTTTAAAAGAGTATTTTGCAGCATTTGTGTGAAAATGAATGCTGCCTCAATTCCTTTAAAGTTTTACCTTTCTTTGCTTTAGTTTATGCCTTGACACAAACTCAAATTGTCTTGTATCATCTCTACATTTTAATCCTTTTGGAATGTTACATACTTCTAAGAGTTCACCTCTCAGTCTTCTCTTTCCACCAAAATAAAGGCCTAGAGTCTCAAGTCTTTTTGTGTAGCAAAGCTCCCTGGGTCACTGAATCAGTCTGCTTGGCTTCCACTGTATCTCTCCTGTCACATCCCTCGTATAAACAGGCAATAAACACCGAACAAAATATTCCAAATGTGAGTTCACCCAGCTCTTAGAATAACTTCCTTTGATTTGCATTCACTAGTTTTATTCATTCATCTTAACATTGTCTTTGTTTTTCCTCATGCCATCAAGCACTGGGACAATGCTTTCAGTTCTTCAGTTACAATAACCCACTAGCCCTTTGGCGTTCATTGACTTAGGGGCCTTCCTTGTGAGGAATATACTCCCCATTTGTGGCTCATATTCTTCCCTGAGATACAGATGTATGTTATTTGGTCCCATTGATTTCACGTAGAGCTTTCTTTGTGTGTTTAAGAACAAAACGTTACCATACACTATTAACTAACCCTCTCCTTTAAATATTGCCCATAATGCATTTCAGAGATCACACATGTAGGAACAATTGGCCCTTTTCACTGTGTTTCTTAAGTCAGTATCTTTTATACACAATAAAAATATCAAAACATTTTCAGGGCGAAATAGGTTCAAACAATTTGGACTAGACTCTCAGCTGATTCAAATCTGCATGTATTTATTTACATTGAGTGAAGATCTGGCCCTTTAGCTGGAAAGATGTATAAAAGAAATTGGGCATTTTATCCTGATTTAGTTCAACTACAAGTTATTGGGATCCAGTAAAAAAAATCACTGAGTGAAATTCTATGGCCTGTTACACAAAGCATCTGACTAAGTGATGATAGTATTCCCTTCTGCCCTTAAAATATGTGAATCTAACTAATACATATCTTTGATACCCCAGAGTTCATCTCTAGCTTCTTCCATGACACAGTGCAGATCAATAAAAGCAGAGGAAATTGACTCAATTAGACCAGCTTTCCCAGCCCTAAAATGATTTGAACAGCACAAACTAGAAAGGTCAGATTTTCATAATTATCGTCAGCTACAGTAGTTCCTAAACACAATATCATCACAAAAAACATAAGCCCACTGATGTTCACATTGAAAACTGAAATGAGAAAACTTAGACAAAGAGGCATATTTAAAGGACTAATTGCCAGATTTTATGCAGCTCTTTTTTGGTGTCAAAACCATCCCAGTGCATAAGAGAAACCTGGGAATTAGAATGCTAACATCTCTGTAAAGAAAGAGTTTTGGAGAGAAGTCTTCCAAATGTCTCACATATCACCTCCCCCTCACCAGCTTGGAGGCAATTCCAATGGAGAATAAACATTTTTGTCTCCAATACACCAGCTACCACTGGTAAAATCAACTCAGACACTGCAAATCTCTCTGTACTAGATTGTATTCTGAAAAATGTTGCACCATCGTTAAAACCGGCGCAGCTCTAATGGGGGTAGTAATTAATGTAGTCAACACTCCAGGCAGTTACCGCCATTTTAACCATTATACTGCCTAAACCTGCCAAGAAACAGTCTGTATAACATGATAGCTAACATGGTGTAGCTGCCGGTGCCGTATCTACACTGGCACGTGCCTCCAGTGTTACCACCAGCAGAACTGAACCGCTCTTAGCAACGATGGGACATTTTAAAGAAAACAATCTAGTGTTGAAAAGGTTGAGGTGATAACCCAGTATTAGCCTCCAACTTCAGGCTAGACAATATCAAGTATGATACTCTAACCACTGGGCCAGAAGGGCAGCCATTTAGCAACCTTAAATTTTGAAACAATAACAGGTCATTTAAATAATTTAGTTCCAGGGAAAGCTCAAACACATCACACCACCATAATGTTTTCATTTGGTTTGACATCAGTGGTACATTAGCTAGAAAACGAATTATATAAGTGAATGAGTTGAATGAGTCAAACTGTGGTTCTAGTTTTTACTGTATTACATTGTCCCTTTTACCTGGACTATGTGCCTATCTTGTATAGTGTACTGCTACTTAGATAACTCAGCATTACCAATGTCAATATGCTTGGAATTAAAAAAAAAATCTAAGGGCAGAATCTCCACTGACTTGCACCTCGTGTAGTTAATCTACACCATTGCAAAGTGTGGCATAACACGCTATTATTTTGATTTGGTGTCAGTGTGATCTCATTTTGCACAGGCATAAATGACTCCACAAAGTGGAAGGCAGTGATTTCTAGCCTCTCCATTTTTTTTAAATGAGTGAACTCTGAATAGAGGATTTTATTTTTAAATTGCAAATTAATGTAATTAGGAACTAAAATCTTAACTGAAGTGTAGGATTACATGTATTTGGCATCTACTCCATTAATGCCTGGCATCTAAAAAGCTTTCTATGCACATTGTTAATCATATGCATTCTGTTAATTATCTCAACATGTTTAATTACTGTTTTCTTAAATAACTGCTAGGCCATATGTAAATGATCTTAAATGCATTAACATTTCCTTGTGTGAAAAAAGTAGAACACGCAACAGATTGCATGATGGATTACACAGATTTAATAACTTTCTTGAAGTTTAGACATTGAGATGGAGTTGAAATATTAGCAATTAGCAGAGATAATAACAACCTATAACTCATCAAGTTGAATTTTTAACTACTTACACATAAACTTGTAACGACTAGCCAACCAGAGGGCGTGGCTTAAGGGCTAAGAGAAATAAGGGCTAACCAAATAAAAGTCCTTCCATGAAAATAAGTAAATAAAAAAGTATTTTGTGCTGTAAGAAATCAGTCCATTTAAATATAATCTAGACTTCACACCACTTTTACAGACTTGGCCAGATTGTGAGCCTAAAGTGGCAGTAAGGTACTTAACTCCTCCTTTTGAATATAGCCCCAATAGCCTATTTCTCTTTCGTTCACCTGTTCCTTTAAATCTCTAGTCTTTTTTAAAGCTCCTAATTTCTTGACCTCAGTGATACCCTGTGGCAATGAATTCCACATGTAACTTTGGCATTGTATAATACATATTTCTTGTGATTATTTTTAAGTTTGTTCAGTTTCAGTCATGTTGAATAGGCCCTTATTCTTGTCATCGCCTCTTGGGATGGTCTCTCGAGGGGCCTCAGCTTCTTCTGACTGACCCTCCTTAGTTTGCTCTCAGTCAGATCAATTCTTTGACCCTCACCTTCAATTAAGCCTATCAGCCCTTCACTTTCTGGGCTTGCAGTCTCCTGGCTGTTTTCTTGAAAGCAGCCTGGTGTGGAGCTATCTTCCCATTTGCTGTCCCAGGCCTTTCTGCCTTCCTTTTCTTCTCTGCAGTCACCCCTCTATAGCAGACTTTGTTTCCTCTATTGGTTGCAGTTCTAGGTGCCTGCATCTGTGAGTGAAAGCTTTGACAGCTGCATGGGGTGGTGATTAAGCCACTTGCTTGTAAACAGGAGGGACTCTCCCCCACTTTCCCGTCTATGCTCAGTGTGGGGTTTGTAGACACTGTTACACTTGTATTATGAGAAAGGTTAAAAAGGAGCATCCTGTTTACACCATTTTCGGCTGGTTCAGAAGACCACAGCACTCTAAAACTTCACCTGTGGAGTTCTAGCAAGTGGAGGAGCTGTTATTGATCAGCAAACTAGCTGATCAATAGCATTGCCCAAATTCCAGCTTCTTTTTCTGCCTCCATCTTTATACAGCAGTGTCAGGATTCATATAACAGCATCCTTCCCAGGACTACACTGTAATATGTACATTGACTAGAAGCCTGCAATGGAATTTGACCCTGTGCCCTTCTAACTCACAGTGAGAGGTCTGTCACTTGAGTCATACTGACTTTGTAAGGAGTTTTACAGCCCTGCATTTTTACATTAGTTTAACTCCACTTTCATTAATTTCTGGTTCATGTACCTAGAGTTCTAATCTTAACAGAATAGATTTGATCCAATTCAGAGTCAGGCCATGGGCCAGAAGAAAAGGAATCTGAGATATTCATCACCTAGCTAGTCCAAAGATAGACAGAAACTGCACACTGTTCCCATTCAGTATATATGATATTACCCAGGGTACAACCTGGATGGTTGAACAGCTGTGTTCTCTCAACTCCCCAACATAGGGTGCCTTTTACACTGCTTTGCTGTGAGAACAACCCCTCCTGGCCTGTTCACATAGAGCTCTAGCATGCAAAATCACTCCCAGCTGAATGATATGAGTGCGCTAGCCAGTCACTCCTGAATTATATTGCAGAGTGATACCAGCAAATTCTCAGTCCCAGACTTGTCCCCAGAAATGTGCGTCTTGTACTGCCCAGCTCTTTCCTTCTGGACAGCAAAAGCTCATTAATAGAAAATGATATGCACAAACCTTGTTATCACAAATAGAGTTCCCAAACATTGAAAATCTATCTTTATGTAGTTAATAAACTTGTTATATTGTTTTATCTAAACCAGCATGTTTGGATTTAAGTGATTACAAGTAATGAGCCATAAAAGTCAGAACTGGTTACATAGAAATAAAAGGTAAAATGCAAACTAATACCTAACTTAACAAGGTATGTGAATTTAAAGCAAAAGATTTGTCTGACCATATGCTCACAGCAGTCTGGCTCGATTTTTCAGCGAGGACCCCTCCCCCAGTTTAATAATGCCTCTTTTGTCTTTCAAACGTTGTAGCTGCCATGAGTAGAGATGAGGGGAGAGAGGAGATTTGGGGTCCTCGGTGTCTGATTCTTATACCCTTCCCCCATTTTTGAGGATTATCTCCAGCAGGGTTCAGGTTTATACGGGAACCGCCAGCTATCCTATTGCCAAGATGTAACTTTCTCACTCACATCATTCTTCCTGCCAAAGAATGGCCACTGATCCAGTGATAGTGCATTTGATTTTATTGACACCTGGTTGAGGCGTCACTTTGCCTCTTGTCTCTGAGGAATGGGTCTGTGCCTGCTTTTCTAAACTTGGAGCATGTCTTAGTAAAGTCATACAAAAGAATCTTATAACTTTACCTACAATGTTACCACACACATTTTACGCGGACAATAATGATCAGTGAATTATGAGTTTTCAAATGATACTTCTCGAGGCATAAAATGTATCAGTTTTGTAAAAGTGGGAGGATACAGACTGTCACAGGGAGATTGAACAAGAAGGACAAAAATGGATCACATTTTAAAAACAAAGACACTGTAATTTGGATCCCCCTTGCTAATCAAAGAACTACTTTATCAAGGGCCTATATTATTGTCCGATTATCTTTTTTTATGAGTGATCTGTGATTTTTGTTTTTTTTTTAAAGAAAGCCATTGGGCTTGATTCACCCAGGCAGCTATGCCAGAGGTGGGAGTACAACTTTACTCTCCCTCCCAGGCTCCTGCCCTCATATGGCAGCTTTACTTTCTAGTGGGAAATTAACTAACTCAGTGCATTTTCTGGGTACCTTCACTCCATTCTGAGCAAGCTTTCTACTATCAGAGACAGACAACTTGGGTTTTTAGTGGGGGAGTGAATCAGGCCCATTGAATATCTGTTTCAGTCCCATTAGTTAGGGCCATCAGTGGCAGGTAATAAATAATACTGCACCGTGAGTGATGACACAGTCCACAACCCTCTTTTTTAGGCTAGTTTTAGGATTATTGTTCTTTTTTCATTGCAAAATCCTTTTGCCCTGATCAACCACACAACCAATTTGCAATTTTACCTCTAGCTCAGTGCTGTTTCAGGAGAAAGGCTGAGTTATGAAAGTGCCTTTTGGACTTACATCAAGTATATTTCTTGATGAATTGCAACCTGACAAATTATTTGGAAGCTTTCGGAAGGCAAAGCCTATTAAGCCTTGCAATAAAATAATGTAACGTAGTGCACTCTCTTTACTCCCAGGACACTAAATATAATGGAGTGATATGTATGATTTCCTGGAAAATGTTGCATTTGCGCCTCAGTGTTTTTTGTTTTTCCAATGTTGTTTTCCCTGTGACCTCAAAACCCTAATTAAATGATCATGAGCAATCACCGAGACAAGTGTTCATGTTCTTCCTCTTTCTGCCAAAGAACATTTGTAAAAATTGCTTTGTTGCGTCCATAAATCTAGAGTCATGATGGCCAAAGTACTACCCATGGGTCAAATATGAATAATGGAGTTCTATAATACAGCCCAACAATCATTTCATCTTTAAAATGGAGTTGAAGTCTAGAGAGACTATAGATTCCAGCATCTTATGTTCTACCTTGAGCAAACTGGCCCCTATATCAAGATATAACATTACACAATTCATAGATATTAATGCCAGAAGTTGTGATCCTCTGTTCTGTCCTCCTGTGTAATACAAGCCATAGAATTTCACCCACTAATTTCTTCATTGAACCCATAACTTCTGACTAAGGGTATGTCTACCCCCAGCCGCTAGTTCGGCGGCTGGCAATCGAAGTTCTGGGTTCGACTTATCGCGTCTTGTCTGGACGCGATAAGTCGAACCAGGAAGTGCTCGCCGTCGACTGCGGTACTCCCGCTAGACGAGAGGAGTACCGCGGAGTCGACAGGGGAGCCTGCCTGCCGCGTGTGGACTGAGGTAAGTTCGAACTAAGGTACTTCGAACTTCAGCTACGTTATTCACGTAGCTGAAGTTGCGTACCTTAGTTCGATTTGGGGGTTTAGTGTAGACCAAGCCTAAGCTAGAGAATGTCTTTTAGAAAGACCTCTTATTTTATGTTAAAGAGAGCATAATGGGATCTATAATTAGATCTGGACAACCCCTACAGGGTTCTGCTTGTGCATTATATACAAACCAGACTCTTAAGGGCAATTTGCAAGATTTGGTACCAGACTAACTCTGCAGGTTAACTCAATGTGGCAAGTTAGAACTTGAACCTCCAAGAATACTCTCCATATACACACTCACACAAAACTTCAGCAGCCTCACTTAGGAATAGGGAGAAAAGACACAGCTGTTTCCCTGTCAGCACTTTTACAGACCCATTTTGGTATATTTATATATATATATATATAGGCATTTTTCATCTTCAGGTGAAGTTAGCGAGAAACTGAATTAATGGATTTATTGTTGGAAAACATTTGAATCACAGTACCACCTACAGACTGCAATTGAGATTGGGGCCTCATTCTCTTAGACATTGTTCATACACATAGTATGAGACAGTCCCTGCCACAAACAACTTAAATAGCTAAGATAGAAAATATATTTCTGCCTGGTATTTAAATCCCTCAAAGGAACTCAGAATGAAATAACACAAAGTCCAGCTTGTCTCCTAGCCTTGACAGCTCCCAGGGTTCCTCCCTGAAGATTACTCAGCCTACACTTTATATCCTCTCTATAGAGAGCCACTCCCATTTCCTTGTGTGAGTAGGGTAATGAGTCACCCGCAAAAGTGAGTTAGCAAAAAGCATTTAACTTTTTCCAGCAGGACTGCCATCTGCTAACAAGGTGGGGTTTTCAACCAAACACAACCAGCCTGGTGCAAACTTCTTCCTAGCGCAAGACTTGACCGTCCTATACTATGCAGAAAACTACAGGAGAAATCACTGCTTGGCTACTCAGTCAATCAAAACTTTTATTTTAACAGGTTAAGTCCTTTGAGACAAAGCTTTCATGTGCAATGGATACACAGTCAGAATAGCTCACAACCTGCAGTAGATAAAAAAGAATCATATAGACAGGGTCATATTTCACTGAATAAGCTCCCTCAGTATATTATTACACAGGGGAAAAAATCAATTCTATAAACATAGGCATACTTCAAACAAAACAATAAAAAATAAAAGGTCATAATAAAAATAAACAATCTCACAAATAATTATAGTATAATTATTCACATAAGAATGATGCCCAGAAAGCTGTTGCTTTGTGAGCAACATTAATTTAATGTAATCTAATAGCATATTAATTTTTATTCTGCTTGTGCAATGTAATAGTCAAGCCAAATGGCAGAAAATCAAAGAGGTGGTGGGTTTTTTTATGGTAAACCATAGATTTTTCTCCTTGAAGTGTCATACCTCATTTATCATAAGCTTGAGAGAATTCATATATATATTTAGACCTTAAATGGAACCCATAGGTTAAGTCACTAAAAGACCCTCCCCCTCTTTTGAAGTGACTGAGCTGTGATCCCCTGGAGACTCCAGACAGATTCTGTGTCCTCCCTCCCCCTTAAAATACACAACTGCAGCATGCTGTGATGTCATGTTTGCAACACTTGATCTAAACTGGTTTCAGAGTAGCAGCCGTCATACATCAACAAAATAGTTACAGGATGATTAAACAAAAAACACTCTAAAAGACTACAGGCCAGATTCTCAGCGAGTGCAACTAAATGCAGCTCAATTGAAGTCAATGGAGCTAGACCAATTTACCAGCTGAAGATCTGGCCCCACAAGGTTAAAGATAGCAAGGGAAGCAAAATAACAAAACTGTGCCCTGAGGCTCTAGTGGCTAGGGAGCTCTCTGCTACCATCTGTTGTAGAATAGGGGAAAGAGCAGGCAGAAGCTCCATAAGGGAAGGGGCTCTCTGCCACCATCTATTATTATTGAAAAGGGAATGTACGGCTATAAAAAGACCTTACTTTCTACCCGTCTATCACCCATGTGACACCTTGGGGAGTTACTAGAACTGAACACGACTGGTTAGGTAGTAGGACAGAACTGAGAAGGAAAGAGAAGCAGGTTTAAAGGGTCACCTTCACGGTGGGAGGCAGCACGGAGGTGGCTCTTCACTGAAGCTGCAGAGGCAGCAACAGAGCTGAGTGATCTCCGGTGTTGACACCCCTACCCAGCACCAGTAAATCTGAAATCTCTATAGCTGGGTTAGGTGGTAGAGCCTCAGGACAGGTCCAGGCTGGAGGGGCTGGATACAGAACTGCCTGAGTGCACTCCTGGGCTCTGGGACTAGGCTGCCCTCTGACATCAGAGTGGGGTGTGGCGGAGGGAGATGTGGTGTATTAAGGGGACATTTGCTTATTGGACATGCACACCAGTGGGTGGAGAACTGAGGTGAAAGACCACTGCCAAAGATACCATGGGAATAGGGGGTGTTTTACTTATTATTCATATAGATATATTGTTCATTTATTGCTGCTGTGTTTTCCCAAGTTGATGCTGTGTTCCCTTGTCCCCTGATAAAGCTTCCCCTTTTTTCATACACATGCAAGTTGGGAATTATTGCCTGTGAAAGCTGCCCAGGGAATGTGTTGAGTTTTCCCAGGTGTCTGGATAGAGGCTTAAGTTGGGGTGTTTCTTAATTTTAAGAGGAACACCTAGACATTTGAATCCATCCCTGTTGCTGCTGACAACACCTGGCAGAAGTGTTACTCAAGGATTAGCTCTGGCTTCCATGTATATTACTCTTCTAATGGGATGTAATTTACTCCAGTTTTTTAACTGCTATGATACAAAATGAACCATGCCTAGCTATTTAATTATGTGTTCCTCTCCTCCTGCCTATGCATAGGGACAACTTCTTGAAGTCGCTGTTGTGATGCTAACTTACAGCAGTTGATGATCTGGCCTTTGCAGCCCATAGGTAATATTTCCAAGGTACTGTAAAGTATAGCATGGCAGTTGGAGAAAGCAGGGAAATCTTTGGGAGCTATTATGAATTCTGACAAGAGCAGTAGCTAACAGTGCAAGCAACAAAAGGATTTTGATGGAAATCTACAGACACAGGTAATATTGGAGGACTGTTAAAACATGGATAGATAGGAGAGAGGTTTGGTAATAAAGGAAGAAAGTGGTATGGAACAGATTAAAGCTTTCTCTAAAATAGCTGACTGACCTTTCTGCCCACCAGTAAATCACTGCCTCCTCAGATTTTATTTAGTATTTGCTTTCAAGCAATTCAGGAAGAACTACTAAAATTTGCATAGTGACAGCTTGCTTAACTAAACTCCAAAAGAATTCCTATGATCTCCATCTCTTGCACTTGTTAAATATCTTTGAACCTGAAAGAATCATAAATATCAAAATAGAATTGAATAAATGTCCTTAAGTCCTTAAGATGAAAAATGACAGACATTGCTTTTATTCTTAACAAGAAATGACTGGTGCTAAGTTTGCTAATGCTGAGCACTTAAAAGAAACAAAAAAACAGTTACAGAATCTCTAATGAGTACCTTCAGGGAAAAAGAATTGATGGTTCAAGTAAATATACTGTCAATACCTACAAAATTCCAAATGCTGAATGTTCCATATACCCATCAGTTGGGAAATTCAAATGCTAAACACCTTAAAAAAGGTTACATATCACCAGGAGGCAGAACTCTTAATGAAACCACAAATTCAGTATGTACTAATGTCAAAAAATTACTGCCTGTATTTTGCCTCTCTGTGTTCTTGCAATTTCCATTCACTTTTACTTACTTTGGCTTGCTTTATACACACACACACACACACACACACACACACACACACACCCCTTGTGATGTAGTGGCAAACTTATATGGCATTATATTGTATTATTAGAAGCAGTATACAAACATATAATTAAAGATGCTAGCCTGAGGTCTGACCCCACTGGAATAACCGGAAAGACTCCAATTGACTTCTGTCAGGCTCCTAGTGAATGCACATGCGGGGACAGAATTAAGGTTGTGCAGGCAACATTAACATTGGCAGATCCTGAGTTTTGACCCTGCCCCGCCCCTCAGCCAAGTCAGAGGCTGAAGCCGGAGCTGGGCCAGGGAGCCTGGGCCCCTCCATCTGCCCGGGGTGGTGTGGGGGCCCTAGAGCAGCCCCTGGCCCAGTCTCCCGATCTCCCCGCCCAGCGCATGTGGAGGATCCGCGGCTCCCCACAGCTGCCCTTGCCACTCTTACACCGACCCAGCTCTGGCTTCTCACCTGGCATGGGGGCAGGGCCTCGGGGGCCAAAGAGCCACAGCCAGACCATGGTAAGCATTGTGTGGGCAGCTGTGGGGAGCTGTGGACCCTCCACCAGCCCTGGGAGGGGAGAGTCTGAGGGGTGGGGACATGGGCTGGGGGCTGCTCTCAGTCCCCCCATCCCAGGCAGGTGGAGGGTTCGCGGCGCCTCCCCACAGCTGCCCACACAACACTTACCATGGTCTGGCTGTGGCTCTTAGGCCCCCGAGGCCCTGCCTCCATGCACCTGGCTGGGGGACAGGACTTCAGGGGAAGAGGAGGGGCAGGGGCCGGGCCCATGGTGAAAAGTGGACAGGACAGGCCTGTCCACTTTCAAAAGTGGGAGGGCCAGGACCCCTTGCCCCCTCCCCCCATTCTGGTACTCCTTGGCTAAGGGTATGTCTACTCTACAATGTAAACCCAGGTTTGTGGGACTCGGGCTTGTAGATACAGTATTTCCACACCTGTGCTTGAGTATCCACACTGCATTGTAAATCTGGGCTTACAGTTGCTGGACCCAGGTCTCACAGCCGTGCTAACTAATCCATAGTGCACCACACAGACCTTCTGACTCAGGTTTGTGACTTGAGCTGCATCCACACTGCAAAATGTAGGGTGACCAGATGTCCCGATTTTATAGGGACAGTCCTGATTTTTGGGTCTTTTTCTTATATAGGCTCCTATTACCCCCCACCCCCTGTCCCGATTTTTCACACTTGCTGTCTGGTCACCCTAGCAAAATGACAGGGCTTGGACCCAAGTCACAGTGGGAGTCAGGCCTTGGCCTTTCCCCCTCTAGGGTGCTGAGTGCTGGCTGACTTGAGTCAGACTGATCTGGGTGTGGACAGAAAAGGGGCTTGGGCTCAGACCTCAATCAGAGTCCAGGATTAGTGTGCAATGTAGACATACCCTAGAACTCCTCATAGCTCTAAAACATTTGGGCCACATACTCAGGGTACTTAAATACACCCTATTAGGTTCATATAAAAATTCAAGCTTCTTTGTTTAAAGATCACTCAATAAATAAATATTGCCTGGAACAGAAATAAGATGATGCCATTCCGTGTGTAAGGTTGGATACCTGTAAGGATGGATACCAGCAAGTAGGTCTGATACCAGCATGAGGCAGTTTAGGGTTTAAAAAAGAACATAAATACAGTTGTAGAAATCCATGTCCTTTATTGTATTATACAGCTCTTTAGAGATTGAAAATTTAGATATATATATTATGTGCTACATTATGCATGATCCCTTCACCTTTGGAATGTCCATGTCCACTTGTGGACTAAAACTCCCTCCTGTGCAACCAGTGAGATCCCAGCTTCCCATTCACAGGTGCACAAAGCCAGAAGGCCCACTGTAAACTCTCCCCCACATTGCTCACCTGCAATATCTGGCCATATATATAATAAATAAAAACAATTTGAACACATCAGTTAAACAAATTGAACACATCTGTTAAACTTAAGGTTAAACTCAAGCATCTTCCTAGCATACACTTAATTATGTGTAGTGAAAAGATTATGTAATTTGTTCACGAATCTATTATGACTAGTCAATTAATTTTAGATATAAGTTATCCCTTATACATTAGATACTATGAAGTTATCTGCTCCTTTCCCTAGTGGTTGTTTTGGGGAGTCCTGCAGTCTCTGCATATATTTGATTAAGCAAATTATGTGACAATGAAGGGATCATTATAATAATTAAGGTCACTGTGATAAAAATAACTTGAGTTGTATAACAGCGCTTCTTACAGTACAAAGATTTATAGTGAGAATTATTAACTCTAGCAGCTATTTTATCTCAAAACCAGGTGCATGAAATAGGGTGACCTTTTATCTATTACCTGTTGGGTTTACAGTGTCTATGAGTTCCAGATTGATGATTTTCAGACCACAACCAATTTCATTATGTATTCTATTTATACCACATTCATTTTTTCTGTAGGATTGTTTGCATAGGAGGTTGGACTGACACATTTATGGCATGTGAATATTGGAGATTTTTGTAACATTCTCAACCAATCAATCAACTCCATGGAGATCCAGAGCGCTAGGAGGACAGGGAGCAGAAGCATTTTCTGGCAGGAAACACAGGAGTTTAATGTTTGTAAATATTTCATTCTTTGTAGTAGTAAGTTCACTTACACATGGATGAGATGAAATCCCTGTGACCCAGAGGGTCCCTCAGTGCAAATTGACTGAAGGCAAACCACAAGAACTCATGTCAGACCTGACATACTCATTGCCCCAACAAACTGTTGTCATAATCTTTATCTAAAAGGTCTCCTGGGAGATAGCGTGCACAAACTGGTAACACATTGGTCATTAATATTTTTATTGTATATGTGGGAGGTGTATAAAGCATTGTAGTTGAGTGCTGGAAATAGGTTCTTAAAAAGTGTTTTGCAAATACTGCATAAGCTTAGCCTGTCCTCAACAGAGGAATGTTGTTTCATCTCTGTTTCTGATGTAAACTGAACCAAGTAACACCTCAGAGAACAATGAAAAGTACATCTACATAGAAGGTAAACAAAGCTATCAAGCTAAATGAGCTGGGGGAAGACCCCTTAACGATCACAAGGAGAGATGGAACCTTTACTTCCAAGAAGCCTTCCTGGCTCCTGAAACAGAGACAATAGACTTTGGGAAATATAAACAAAGGCAGAAAGCCTCATTGGCATTATCACCTGGCTAGAGCTCTTATAATCTTAGAAAGATGGATCCTTGAGCCAAGGGGGTTGAAGTCTCTGGCAACTGACTATAGGTGAAAAACTTGCTTAGACAAAGATCAGAACTTGCTCAAGTTAAGTTTTAGTCATGCTTTAGAAAGCATGTTTTGTTATGTTTTACTTGTAACCATATCTATTCTTACTTATTACTTAAATCTCTGCTCTTTGTTAATAAACATACTCTTGCTTTATGACAAAACCATCTCTGTGCTGTGGATTAAACTGAAGTGTGGCTCTGCAGCTAACCTAATAAGGTGGTAAGTACTCTGTGTCTTTGAAGGCAGCAAACAATAATTTGTGTGAGTATTTAGTGAGAGAGACTGGATGTTGCAGGAAGATGTCTCCGGGGGAACTCAGGACTTGGGGATCACTGATTGTTACCTGCAAGGCAAGGCTTGGACTGGCAGAGTCCTGAGAAGTTTGGTGGCAAGGCTGGCCAGCTGGTGTGACAGGGAGCTGACACTCAGTTTAGCAGCAGCAAAACTCACTCTTGCTAAGGCAGAACAGTAGCACAGTGGCTCACAGTACTGGGGAACCTGAGCAAGATGTCACCGACTGAAGCTAAATGTCTCAGGAACAGTTTAATAAGCTTGGGACAGCATGAGCCTAATAGGATGATTTTAGCTCATTAAGATTACAGCTGTGGGAGTTTTGGAAAAATCTGCCTGCGGAACAAGCTGTCAGGGTTTTCAAAAAGCTGGATAACCCTGGTAGCTGACTTTCAATGGGTCTTCCAGTTCACATATTTATCAGAGTCTGGATTATTACATGCCATCACTGAAATGAAGTGGCAAGAATTCCAAAAGCGCACAACCCATGGCACATCTAATGACTACTGAGCTCTTTGGAAAATCTGGCTGATTATGGGCACATGCAGAATCGTGTATGGAGGGCAAGAATTTGGCATAATATTTGACTCATATAAATACACTGATGCTCCCACATTTCAAAACACTAGAATGCAATCTAGAAAGTCTGTTGGAAATTTGAGACAAATACGATTATGACATCAATAGAAAGTGCAACAATAGTGTGTGTGTGTGTGTGTTTAGTGGTAGTGCTGAGCTGCAATGGCCACAAAACAACCCATTAAAAGTCTATTACAATGTATTATGCAGTCTATCCGACCAACTGGCCTAACTGTATGTTGTTTCAGAGAGATCTTTGAATTTCTGAAGGGTCAGAGTGTTTGGGGAACCAGATTGATTGACTATTGTAAATTTTACCTCCATACTTAGGACCTGAGCCTGCTCCCATTGGAACAGGGTAGAGCCTTTACAGGCAAGCGTATTGACTGGCATCAGTGAGCGGAGTCTTAGAATCATAGAGTTTAAGGACAGTGGGGATCACCAGATGATCTCTTCCATGTTACAGGCCATTGACACCACCCAGCACCTGCACACTAAATCCAACAACCAAAATTAGACCAAAGTATTATAGCCCAAAGGAGACTAAACCATTATGTGCCACAGGCAGAGAATAGGTGGGACAAAGGTGCACCAGTGCCTGCAGCCCCTGAGATATAATCCCAACAAGTCACCTGCACCCTACGCTGCAGTGGAAGGGAAACCCCCCCCAAGGCACTGCCTAGGCAAACATTCCTTCCCCGAAGGAACACTGGCAGTCAGACCCTGAACATTTGAGCAACAATCAGCAATTATGCACATGAGAGTGATAATGCTTGGGGTCACCTCAGAGCACTGTCCCACGCAGTGCAATGTCCCATCTCTAGCCATGGACAGCTCTGATGCCTCAGAGGAAAGAGACCAGAACCAGAATACATTGCAGATGGGGGGAGGGAATCCCTCCCTGACTCTTTCAGGTGACCAGCTGAAGTCCCAAGGGATGGGGCTTTTAAGAACATAAGACAAACTGGAAGAGACCCCCAGTTTGCTGAGCCCCACCATCACAAAGAAACCCATCCATCGTACAATCTCACAAATACATTTGTCCAGCTCCCTCTTAAAACTATACACATTGTTTGCTCCCACAACTCCTATTGAGGGCTGTTCCATAATCTCATTAGGTACAATATTTTACTAGGTACAAAACTTTAATATTTACATACACCAATATTTTTTTAACAAATGGGTGTCTAAACATAGACTCCTAAGCCCTATTTTAGTGTGAGACTTAGTGGCTTGGATTTGCAGAAGTTCTGTGCACCTGGCAGCTCCCACTGACTTTATACTGTGTGATTATATAAGTCCAACAATATTTCTGCTGTTCTCCTGTAACAGAACATGCCTATTTTTTTTTAACCATCCACACTGGTGGTTATGATTTTGTACACTGATGAGCGTTTTCCCCAAAGGAATATTGCCAGGTCCTAAATATTTCTCTCTTTAAAGAAAAGTAAAGTCTGCACAATTTGCACTCCATAACAACACAACTGCACACATGCTTTGTTGAGCTATTAGTGTTACACACTGACGCTTGTCAACAATGGCAGCTCAATGCTGGCTGGTTATTTAAAAAGAAACTAAATTAATTTATAGCTGTCAGTCATGTAGGCTCAATTTGCTTAGATTCTGAAATTTATTGACAAGCTATAATAAGTGGCATTTAAATTGTCTGTTCACATTGAAGCAAACACGTAAGCATGAGAGCTAAAATATGACATTTAATTCTAATCCCTGTTGGAAATATGAAAAAAGCATTTATTACCCTTTGTAAAATTTCAGTTTTAAAGGGGCATTCGCAAACGGATAGCCACAAAATATAATATTTGAAGTAACCTTCTTCTGAAATGTTTATATCAATTTTACAAATTCCCTGAATGCTTCCCCCCCCCCCCCAGCATATAGATAGAAAAAGAATACCTAGTTCAGTCTCTAGATGCCCCACCTGATCATTAAAAACACAGTCAACATGAGAGGCAGTGTGGTTCAATGGACACAACACTGCTCTGAGATTCAGGTATCCTGGGTTCGGTCCATTCCCCTCTCTGCTACTGATCTGCTGTGTGAACTTGAGCAAGTCAGTTCATCTCTTTGGGTCTCTCTTTCCTCTCCCACTCTTTGTTTGTCTGGTTCCTTTAGATCGCAAGGTCTTTGGGGCAGTGACTGTCTTGCCATGAATTTGTACAGCACTTAGCAAAAGGGGACCCTGATAAATTATAAATAAATAAATAAATTAATGGAGATATCCCATCTCCTAGAACTGGAAGGGACCTTGAAAGATCATCGAGTCCAGCCCCCTGCCTTCAGTAGCAGGGCCAAGTACAGATTTTGCCCCAGATCCCTAAGTGGCCCCCTCAAGGATTGAACTCACAACCCTGGGTTTAGCAGGCCAATGCTCAAACCACTGAGCTATCCCTCCCCCCCATGTTGATTAGATCTTCTAGATAAACTGTAATGTAAACAATAGTGAGCATAAAATAGCAGTACCAAACCAGCAACCTTTTTACATAAAAACCACAATCTATCCACAAAAACCAAATGCTCCTTCCTCCACTCTGATGTGAAATGATCACAGCGAGACACCAAATGAACTGGTTACCTCTTACTCTATCAGCTTCAGTTTCTGGCTTGATTGAAGGTGTGGCACCATAAAGAGTACGTAACAACAATTAAGTATCAGGAGGTAGCCGCGTTAGTCTGTATCCACAAAAACAACAAATGCCCAAATAAATCTGTTAGTCTTTAAGGTGCCACCGGACTCCTTGTTGTTTTCATAACAACAATGTAATTCTGCACTGACAAAGGCATCTGAGAGGAAGGGGCATATATGTATTTTCTATTTTTCAAATAAGTGCCTCAGTATTTTTTTAAAATTGCCAGTAGCCCAGCACTCCAGGCTAACTCTACAATAAACAAACCAGTGTGGAAATAAACAGTGATGGGCCAAGTCTGAGATTTAGCATTCAGGTTTGCTTCAGTCACAGACTCAAATTCAGATGCTCTTCCAAACCCTAGCTCTTGGGTCCACAAAAGACAGTGAGAAATCTCACAGGAACAGGATGTCTTACAGAGTTTGGGACACTTGTGGACAGAACCCAGCAATGTGCATGTGAATGTGTGGGGACTGGACTTGAATTAAAATGAGCTAGAAAAAAAATATCTAACCAAACTTTTTTCGTATTTCAAGAATTCTCCAGGAAGTCTCATGTGGGCCCTCATAGTTTTAAATGGAGCTCTTGAGCAATCAGCGTCTCCCCATTGTGGGTTGGAAATTTACCTGATTAAAAACAAGAAATTTATCCCTAGATTATTCCATGAACATATAATTATAAATGCTGGGATATATATTTATCTACTATATTATTATCCAGAAAGACAAAATATGTCTTGTCTGGTATAGGAATGCATAAGTGTCGGGGGGTAGGGACAAGGACAGAGGGAGAATCTCTTACACACACAGGTCCTGATCCAGCAAAGCACACAGGTAATCCCATAATCAAGGCCTTAAAACACCTAAGCAGAAGGTGAAGGGATGAACCAAGGCCAGAAACCGTTACCCCCTCAAAAAATGAAAAAAACACAACCTTTCGAACACCCACACACTAAAATCAGAATTGGAAAAAAATCTTAAGGCTTGCCTTCTACAGCCACCCTTTGGATAGCTTTCTGGGATGGTTGACTGTTTCAATTTCAGTGATTGCAGCTGCCATCAATATCAAAATCAGTTCCCCGTCTAGATTGCTCTTATATGATTAGAGTAAAGAGTCTCACCCCTTCAAATAAAGGGTTACATTCTCCTTAAGGTACATGATACTGCTTTTCTCCTGAGTTGCCTGATTGATCTGGTGCTCACATACTTTGAATGCGGGGAAAGGACTGGAGAAGTGATTGCAAAAATCAGAATTAAACCTGCTGCATCTCCCTTGCACCCGCTGCATTGTCAGAGCTTAAAGAACAAAAATGACTCCTTGTTGCCTTAAAAAAAACAACAGTAACATTTTCTTTTTTAAAATAGTGGATACGTTTTAGAAAAGCAACAGCATCTGATGCTATAAGTCCTTCACTAGTCCCATAATGATGACCTACTGGAACATGAACGCATTCTTGGCTTCCTTTCAGGCCTTTAACTACTCCAGCTGGTCACTAACTATTCAGTAACAGGACCTCTGCAGGGGCCATTTGTACACAATATGGATCCTGCAGTTTCCCAAGCCCTGCAGCACCATGAAGCTTCTTGTGATGGCTGTACCCTGCCTTTCATGCAGTGTCATTATTTTTATTATATTTTATTTTCACTAGTTTCTCTGACTTCTGTTTTTAATATTCAGTTAACTCTGTAGAAAGTAATTATATTCTGCTCATTCTACACCAGCTGGTATTTACTTCATCCTCCATCAGGCATCAACAGAGCATGGGGCTGCAAGACAGAAATATTACTCTGGCAAGCATAAATATTTCATTTTTCACACCACAAATGCGTTGATGATTTATTAATTAGCCTGAAGGCCTGCTGCTTCTGCATAGCTGAGTAGCAAAATCATTCAGCTACGATGACTGAGAAAGTCTAGGGCTCGGATCCCATTGGAAAGGCTTTGGCCAGCAGCAAGTCTGAAGGCTAGAAAACATTTCCAATGGGCCAAGACCAAAATTACCAAGATAAATCTTGGCCGTTACTACCTTTGGACGAGGTTTGGAGAAATGCCTTTCAGAATTTCAAACAGCAGCAGGAGCTTTGATACAAGGCTTTTGTAGGTACTGTAATGAGCACTGATCTAACTGCTGTCAAACATGTTCTCAGTAGAAAAGATACTCTACAACAGCTGGAGCAGTCACACCAGCCGACAAGCAGGAAAGCTGAGTCACAGCGTATCATTTCTAGGCGGTTACTACTTCAGTTCCAGGCTAGCAGTCATGTGCTGGGTTTCTCTGAAGAAGTAAATCTGCAACATGTCTTTCACAAGATATGAAAGCAGCTTTCTAATCAAAACTCATAGGAATGCTCCTGTTTCTTTATATTGCTACACATACACACAAACTCTACCTCTTGAGAAAGGGTCAGCTGCATTCTTGAGTTAAAAATATTGCTATCTTCCCATCCTTTCCAACGGGGGGCTGTGAAGAAGGAATTTTCAGTGTGGCGTTACTAGACACCTCCTTTTATTTATTCATTCAGGGGAAATTCCCCTTTCTTTTATTTACATCACAAACTCTTTTGAAGGAAAAAATAATTACTAAAAAGGTTCTTGACCCAAACTCTCTCTAGGGTAAAAGAAAATATGAACCCACTGTTGGGCTCAATGGTTATTTGTAAGGTTATTCCTGCTCTCTAGCTGATCATTACACACTCATAAAGGGATGTGAAAGGAAATGTTCTGTTTCAGTTACCCTTGCATCATTCACATGCTGCAGGCAGAATACCGTGCACAGACCGGTCAGTCATACACAGGAGCACTTTAACTTCTGGGTTCAGTCCTTTGACCAGTCTGGAATGACATCGGGCTGGAGTGTTCTGGCCTTCTCCCAACGGTCCTCTTTCATGCTGGGATGAGATTACTCATTGTGATTTAGCCTGTCATTCTGGTTATGCCAACGATCTCATGGAGTTTAGTTAATTTCAAAGCTACTCAACTTTGTAATCAATTAGACAGAAAACAAAAAGAAAAATAGGAAAGAAAAAATAGTAGGGGGTTAAATGATACTTTAGGGAAAAGAAGGTTCTTTAATTTTACAGGGAAGAGGCTGCTTAAAATTCAGCCATCAATTTCCTGCTGTCTTTGTTAGTCTGTTTGTAATCTGAATGTACTGGTGTAATCTCCAGATTGTTGTCCTTTAAATGTGATCTCTCACTATGAGAACTTTCCAGATTCAAAAGGATCCTGCAAACACATACCCTGGGTTTCTCTAAAATGCCCCAAAGGCTAGTGGTCAATTATCACTATCATACCTACACAGTGCCCAATCAAAACTGTTCAAATAAACAATATTTTGGTTTAGTGAACTGAAAAAGTAACAACACAATTGTTTCAGGTTGCGTTAAACTTTTCATTCAATCTGAAACTAAACACTTTGTTTCATTTTTGAGGGTTTGTGTTTTGTTTTCTTTTGGGTTTCTTTGCATTTTAAAAAGAACTAAGAATTGAAACAAAGTTCTAAACAAAACAGGTTTTTTTATAAATGAAAAGTTGAAATGAAACATTTTGACTTTTTATTGTTTGTTTTTGATCAAAACAACTTAGCAAATTCAATATAAGTTTGCAAAATCATTTGGTCATCCTGAATTTGCATTTTTCTGCCCAAAACAACTTTCATCTGAAAATTTTTGCGCAGCTCTATTTCTGGTCCATTGTAATAAAAACTTGTGACCTCATTATATCCATAGAGGCAGAGCACAACCAGAATTTTCCTAAGGAGGGGACCAAGGGTTACCTGACTAGTAGCAAAGGTCACTACATTCCTAATTTCCTCATCATTGTGATCCTGCTTTATGCAGGCATTGCATTCCAAAATGCATGCATGGATGTGCATGGAGTTCCTCCTCTTCACTTTGCCTTACCGCACATGTATGTCACCATTGAGCTCTATGTCTCATTCCAGATCAAGCCTGGAAGCTTAAGAGGAGGAGGAGGCAGCATGAGAAGATGGTGGCTTGGACTTCTGGGAAATGGGGAGATGGATCTAGGTGATCCTAGGAACCAGAGCCCCAGAAGGAGCTACACCCTCTCCAGGCCATGCTGGTCATTAACATCTTAAATCGTTGCTTCTTTCCTATCTCCAAGGATCAGCCTTGGATACTGGATGGAACCTCTTCCCCACTCCCACTGAAGAGACCAGGAGTGTAGTGTCTATGGCTGGGGAAGGGGCCAGGGAGGGAGTCTGGTCCCTGGTGCCCCTCCCCACCCCCACTTTGTTGTGTACTTGTTTAGAGATCACATCTTCATAATAGCCTAAACAAACTTAGTTCATGCAAATGCTTGGATTCCATTTTGTTCTTGTATTTTATTGTCATTACATGACATACTGTAATTAGTAGTTTAAAATGGTCTTTTGTCACTTTTAACCCTTTAACTTTGGCTCAGCAAAGCTTTTTCAAATCCGATAAGACTCAAAAGAACCCCTAAAATTATGTTTCAGCACAAACAGGGATTAGGAGCCAGGTCTGTAGTTAGTTGCCCTTCAACAGCTTTCAATTTAATCCACTAATTAATATCACAGGAATGTTGTGCAGATCTGTTTTTTCCCTTTTATAATACAATAGGAGGTAGCAGCATGAACAGCCAAGTTAATATACCTGCAACATGCAAAGTTGCCAGTTAGCTTCTTAAACAACAGCACCAGCCAATTAACCTTTACATGCAGAGACAAAAGGTTCAGTTCTTGAGGCAGCAATTTTTTTAATGATTCACACAATTCTTTGAATGTTAATAGGCAATACAATGCTGATGCACAATAAATGCAATTATTTCAAGAGAATATTTTGCTCAGTATCTTTTTTCATCGCAAAAATACAAATATTCTTGACAGGTTGCAGAAAATTAGCACAAAAACTTTCTGAGATTTCACAAGTTTAAAGATGGCCACATTTTGCCAGTCCTGTAGCATAGGGAAAACTGCATAGGGTTTAAGTGCCATTTTTGAAGTGCCTTAGGCTTTCACCCACTGAAATCAATAGAAAAGCACATTCCAGCTAAATAACACTGCAATTCCTGCAGGCACTTTCCATCTGAATAACACAACAATTCACCATATTGAAATTTCTAGACAAACATTCCCCATTATTCACAGATTCACCTAAAATGTATTTTTTTTTTAAATAATTTCTCATGTACTATAATTTTTTTTCTGTGGCTTGTGAGATTTACCATGAAGTCTGTCTGTTCTGAACAGGTTAATGTGCTGCCACTGTGTTTATATGAGAAACACAATAAAATCTTTCAAAACGAATAAAACAACAGACACATGGCTGAGTTTTGTATCAGCTATGTCATGGATCAACAGGTCTGATCTATGCCCCAGACTGTGTCCAGTCCCCTGAGAGTGACCCTTTTAGTGTGCCAAGCCCCAAGACACACACAGTTCCATAGGGGTAGCTGCATAGCCTCCAAGATTATGAAAATTGGCCTTCAGACTCCAGCGATCCGTGGCTCCCTGCACTGAATCCAGCTGAGCCATACTTCTGTTGGATGCTCGTACTGGACCCTTCAGGGTGAAATGCTATTAGTGACAGGCAGTCTTTTCAAAATGAGGTAACAGTTTATTAGTCACCTGGCATACAGAATCTGAAAGTCCTTAGGTTTGCAAAGAGAGGCAAAGGTTAAGCCATCCTGGCCAAGCCAGTGCAATGTAATGGACTCCATTTCTGTCTCTGTCTTCCTCCTTTGTCCATAGACCCAGATGAGAGATGCTGACTCCCTCCTAAGGGAAGCCCTTTTGGCCTTATTCCCACCCTCTGACACTTTCCCCCCTTTGTTCTCCAGCCTAGTTCCACCTGCTTGGGTTTCCTGCTGTGAAGGTGTCTATCGATCAGTCCTTGGGATGGTCTCATTGTTTTTTCAGATCCTCTGTTGATAGGCATCAGTTTCAACCAGTTCTTTAATAACCTATTCATTCCACCCTGACAGGAGTGACACACACATCTCCTGTCTCCTGTGTTAGTCCAGCAGTAGTCTTAACCCTTTTATACCCACTGGGTAACAATGCAAAGTAGAGAGGGAAAACAAAGTACAGAGCCTAGAATATAGGAATCCAGGGAAAATGTACAGATCATAAGCTATAATCTCACAATTTTCTTCTTGCACAGTGTGGGACAGTGTTGCTGTGGCCTTGTGCTAAGAAAAGAATTGAAATACACCCTGTAATGCAATCTCTGGCAAGGTGAACTTTCATCCTCTTAAATTAATATCACAGCACTGACAAATTCCAAATGCAAGAAATTCCCCCCCCCCAAAAAGCAGTCCTTAAAGCCGGAAATCTGTTTATGTTATTAATCTTTTCAAATGATGTTGGTGCTTAAGAAATTGTGGAACAGAAATCACCGGTATAAGATTTCCCTAAGCGACAAACCCTCATGGTCCTCACAAAAAACTGGACTGGATGTTAGGCAGAGGTCTGGGAGTGGAAGGCTTTGGAACTTCTCTGGATTGGCTCCATGGAGGCTACCAGTATATCAACTGATTGACTGAAGTGGCCTTCAAACCATGACACAGCAAATTCAAGAATCCAGCCCCATTCTCACCTAATACCTGTGTGCAGGGAGTTAATGTGGAACAGGGCTCAATGCCATGCAGGGTGCATATTCCCTGTGTGCCCACTACAATACCACACCAGTTTTATTGCCAGGGCAGGGACTGACATTGGCCACTGACTGACATTGGACATTGAGTGCAAACAGCTGCTGTGAATGCACTCTGTACAGCTGTGCTAATGCTACTCAACCTTTCTCGTTGGCCACAGTGCTCTTCCATTCTGATCAGTAACATCACCTGTTCACTGCCCCAGCCTTACTAATTATACCAAACTGCAGACTAGTTTTATGATATGGATAAAGAGGGATGAGGAAGAGAATCAATAATTTGAATTCCACATGAGGCCTAAATCAGTATCTGAATGCCGGTCTCCATATGTTAAAGAATAGGAGTCCACTGTAATCCACTGCACCACTAAGCCCATAAGAGCATCTGTAATGGTGCTATCCTATTAGTTATAAGATGGATAACTTTTATAGATTTATAAGTGTTGGATAGAGTTAAATTTAGTTGCACAGCACTTGCTGAGTTTAGCATGCAGACACAGTTAACATCATCTCTCTACCTCCTTACCTTGTCTCCCCACTCCCCAACATAAACCAACAATATTTTGGCAACTCTCCCCTTTAACGATCTTTTATCAATATCTTCAAAATTGGAAAAATACATTTTCATGGAAAGCACCCGCATTTCTAAATAATCCTACTCTATTTCCTTTGCACCATCTGGAAGATACAATAGCTGAATCCCTAAGCTGAAGAGATTCACAGGGATAACATTGCTGTTGCATTTTGAAAGTTGATAAGTTCACAAATATTCCTCTGGGAAAGATCAGAATGAGCCAATTTTACTGGCTGCACGAGCTGGTAATGGCGGTTTTTGGAGGAGTAAACTGTAATACCATATGTTGATGAAGGGCAGATTGTTGTATGAAGTACTTTTATTTTATCATTCATTCCTTTGCCTCCTTGTTCTTGAGGCCTTGTTAATGCCAGCTTTTTTATTATTATTATTATTTTAATCCAATGGTCTCAAGTCTCAGCCCCTGGGGTCTAGCTGCTATGTATTTCTGAGAAAGCAGCCAGAG
Source organism: Terrapene triunguis (assembly GCF_002925995.2). Classification (NCBI taxonomy): domain Eukaryota; kingdom Metazoa; phylum Chordata; order Testudines; family Emydidae; genus Terrapene; species Terrapene triunguis. The sequence goes on along the minus strand of NW_020664446.1, from coordinate 51,861,897 downwards.
AACTTCCCTACAGGGGCAAATTAGGATCATTTAGCGAATAATTTAGTGTCTTAAAAGCTGGTGTAAGTAGTTGGATGCCACCTACTGTCCCTTCTTTGTAGGGGGACGTACTGGGGGTAAATGGGGACATGGCTGGGGCTGGGATTGGGTAGGGAGGATGCGTGAAAGAGGCAGGTGTGGGATCCTTTGCTAGTGCAACAATCCCTATTAATCAATCATAATGTAGAACAGCCCTTATGCTCATTGAAGCCTAGTATATCTACACAAATGCATTCTACTTCTGAAGAGCCTTTCCTCGAGAATCTAAGGAGATTACTGTGTTCTAGCCTAATAAACAAAAAGTTAAAACCACAGGCTATTATTGGTGAGCAGGGGTGCTCTATGAAAAGAGATGGAAAAAGTAGGGATGATATATGGGAAGAGAAGAATATACTAAAGGTTTTAGACTTTGGATGCTAGATGCCTGCTTGCATTACAGGGTTGGTAAGTCTGTCCGTGATTAGTGCCAACTATGAATATGCAGGGAGGTCAATACTTGCATTTACTTTCAGATTTTTGTGTCAAAATAAACTTATTATTTGTGGCTTTCACTTCTCCTTCTGGAAACATATATCATAATTGTGCCAATGGATCACACATTCACAGTGCTTACTAAGATATTCACTGTTCCTTATAGATCTTTTTTGTTTGTTCATTATTCATGTCATGTTTACTCTTCTATTATTTATTTATATTTTATTGAAGCAACTTTCAGTAAAAAAACACTTTATATGTCTACATCCAAATATAAATATGAAGATTCGTGCTCATGAATTTACCATGTACTGTCCAGACGTACCTAGTGTACCCTGTACTGAATAAAAAGAAAAGAAAGGAAGTTAAATGTCACAGAGTTATGTGTACTGGGGTATAGAAGTTGGAGGGAAAGGAGAATCCACTTCATCCCCCAGTCTTGTCTTGCTGTTGGAGACTCCAAACATCCTGGGGTATCTTCTACTGCCTTACAAGCCCAGAAGCCACCAGTCTCACCTTCTAATTATTTAATCGCTCCACATTTCCACTTGTACGATGACACTGATCCTTCCTTGCCAGGGATGCTCACCCAGCATTCCTGTGTGACTTAATGCAACATTGAGTAAAATCCCTGTAGTAGATAGTTATGGAGAAGAAATTATTGTATAACCAGGCAGCTACTCACTGAGTTTCAGTTCATTAAACTACTATGTGAACTCTTTTTTAAAATTAAGTTAGCAGAGGATAGGGCAGTCCACTAGGGAGGTCATCAGTTCCTGAATAGGAGATTGAAGAAATGACTCTGTATGGTGAGAGGTTTCACAGGCAGCTTTCCCCCACCCCACCTTTGGCAGTTCAATGGGTATGAATCTGAACCTATCAAGTCTTCCAGGCCTACTAAGCTAACAAGTTAACCCACAAGACTCAAGTATTTATTTTGTCCCGTTGTCTGGTAGAGAAAACCGCCTTTCTGCTCTAGCTAAAAATTGACTCTGGAACATGTGCAAGAATCCCAGTCTCTTGGCATTTCTTCTGATTCAGAGTCTCATTTGAGCTCAAATTATTTTCATACTGTCTACTGAATATAAATTGGATACATTAGTTATAGCCAAAAATGAGTCAAATTCAGGCTGATTATATTTGTATGTGATGCATGGCACTTGTAGCAACTACTTCTTTGCTAATCCTCCCAATGCTACTTCTAGAGCTGGTTTAAATTTTACATTCAAAACTTTGCCTACCTTTTTACAACCAAAAATGCCCTTTAAAAAAATGTTCACAAAAACATTTTCTTTGAATTTCGTAATTTTTCATTGAAATAGAACATTTAGAAATTTCAATTTTTTTTCTCTCTGAATGCAGTACAATAGGTCTTTCTCTCTTTCAATTTTACATTTTGCCTTTTGCCCCTCTAACATTTCAAAACTTCCTCAACTTTGGAAAAGTCATAATGGCAAAAAAACAAAAACAAAATCTGCAATGATTCATAAGCCAGAGTAGTTTTTGAAAGTAACAGAGTTTCATTTTCTTTTTTGCCCCATGTAACTTTTTTCAAACAAATTGCCACTATGCAACAAATTCAGAAGTTACAAAGTAGCAAAAAGAAAAAGGATGAATGTAAAAGTGAACAAAATATAATTTTATTGCACTGAGTAACAAAAAGGCATAAAAATTAACATTCAAATTTTTGAAAATTCAATTTGTTTGAAATATGAAAAATTGAAAAAAAATTAAAAAGCAAAAAAATTGAAAAATAAAAACAAAGAAAAGTTTCATTTTGAACCCTGCAAAATGGAAACTACTTACATAATTCAAAGTTTTGAGATGAAATCTTTTGATCTGCTGTACCTGGTTCCACAGATTATCTCCAGCTTGCAAAACAAATGCCCAACCACATGCCCTCCTTTGGGTATAGTGATTATGGATGTGCTAAGTATTAAATTTATATACTGAACTACTTTACAGTATTCAAATGTTACCAGTTACATAGATGTATGCTTTTTTGTGAAAATGTGAGAGATTTTGCTTTATAGGCGCAGTCATGGGCAGCGGGTAGCATAGGCAGGGGACTTCTGTGCTTCCCCAAACAGCCTGGTATGGCCCCGCCCATGCTCCACCCCCAGGCTCTCTCCTGCCTGCTTCTTGTTCCCTTCCAGCTCTTCTGTGGCCAAGAGGCTGGGCAGGAAGGCTTGGGACAATGCACCCAAGGCCCGTGGCTGGGGGTGCTGGGGCTGAGGCTATGCTGCACCTCCCGTCCATCCACCCAGTGCTGGGACTGCGCCACCCACCTAGTTCTCTGGGACCGGGGCGCTCCGGGCATTCCAGCCACGCCGCCTGCCCACCCACCCAGTGCAGGGGCTGGAGGCACTTCAGCTGCACCGCCCACCACTGGGGGTGTGTGTGTGGGCCAGCGGCTGTGGGGGTGTGTGCGCACTCCGGGCTTCGGTGGGTCAGGGGGGCGGAAGAGAAGGAGTGGGGCCTCAGGAGGGGAGGGACCTGGGGACTAGCTTCCCCCAACGGTCCATTCATCTGTCGCCCATGGGCACAGTCCATGAACAGATAAGGTTAACATACCTCCACTAAATTTGGTCAGTCTTCCCCTCTCTCATGTGTTCCTTTCTGACCCCACCCCATCTATCTCCTGTCCTCTGTCTCTCCCTCAGCTTTTCACTGGATCCCCAAATCAACTGTATTGCACGGCACCAGCCCAGCAAGATGAAATGATCCATCCAGCTCTGCCCAGCTTGAGAAAGAGCAGTGAAGGAAAGGAACCTGACCAGACCAACCAGATGATGTCCCTGATGGGGGAGGTGAGCCCAGATCTAAAGCAACAACTTTCATCGCCTATTTGCCAGCCCAAAGCTTCTGTCCATGACTGACCAACCACCCTATATACTGAGAATGTCAACAAAAGCTATATTTCCCTCATCTTTACTATCCTCTTTCATCCCTCCTTTCTGTGTCTGTCTGTTTTGTTTAAGGCAGGAAAGTGACTTTCATTCTCATCTCAGAATTGAACAACAGAACTAACTCCTGTCTTCCCCACTAAGAAGGACCATTTGGCTGATTAAGAGCCTTTAACCAATAATCAATGTCTCCAGAAAGGACTTTGATAGATTTTATCTGTTTGTTTTGCATAAACAATCAATTTCAGTTCAATGCTCTTTACCTCATTTTGATTCTTTCCCTTTTGTCTCTTTCAATCAATAAACTTCTAACCTTTGGACTGAGTTTTATAGCATGTTTGCCATGCTATTAAGCAGGCTGAAGTTTCTGCGTATCAAGCACCGGATTGTAACACTGTTTGACGGTGGGCAGTGACAGGGTCACATTAATGCCTTTAGACCATATATTACATTTAAATTAACACAACTGGTGTCTCCCAGAGTCTCACTTGGGCAAGAAGCCTCCACATCCCACAACACAGGGTGGTACCTCCCTGCAAGAAGGCCCAGTTCAGCTTGCAATGCACATTAGTTCATGCTCTAAATGTGTATCAAAAAGAAGGGCTTTCTCCTCTATCACTCAGACCAGTGTCACAGGGGAAGAAGTTAAACATTCTCTTTCTCTCTCTCATAAAATATATATATATATATAAACTTACAAAACATGGAAGCTGTCAATTATTAGTCAGCCAATATTAGGGAGCAAAATGTGAAGAAGTCCTTTGTTTATAAACACTTAGGTGAATGTCGTGCTCATAAAAAGGCAATGGCAATCTGGAACAGGACAGAAAATTACTGAGCTACATCAGCCCCATTATACTCTTTAGAGCAGAGCCTCTCAACCTTTCCAGACTACTGTACCCCTTTCAGGAGTCTGATTTGTCTTGCGTACCCCAAGTAACACCTCACTTAAAAACTACTTGCTTACAAAATCAGACATAAAAATAAAAAGTGTCACAGCACCCTGTTACTGAAAAAAAATGCTTACTTTCTCACTTTTATGATATAGATAGAAAATAAATCAATTGGAATATAAATATTGTACTTACATTTCAGTGTATAGCATACAGAGCAGTATAAACAAGTCATTCTCTGTATGAAATTTTAGTTTGTACTGACTTCGCTAGTGCTTTTTATGTAGCCTGTTGTGAAAGTAGACAAATAGCTAAATGAGTTGATGTATCCCCTGGAAGACCTCTATGTACCCCTGGTTGAGAACCACTACTCTAGAACTCCTGTCCTGGACTATGCCCATAGATGTCTTAGTGCTACTCAATCCTCACATGCAAACACCACTGTGGCTGCAATACTGGGCCCTATATAGCTCTTCAATGCATCTCAGTCCTGACTTCTAAATAACGTGTAGACCTCCAGCCCTCGATTCCCCTAGAACAGAAAATTACTAGAGTTAGTAGGTGTGTGTGTGTGAATGAGGTGGGGAGTGGTCCCAAATTTCAACATTTGCAAACAAAATTCAGGAAAAATGTCACTCTTGAAAGTCCACTGTTTTCCACTTTCTTTATAGATGGACAAAAACATTTAACCTGATGAATTAGAATTCCAAGGAGCAAAGAAAATCACTTTCTTGTTATAGCAGAAGGATTACAATACCGTTTTTTCATTGCAGCTGATCTAGTCTAGGGCTATTAACTTTATAGAAGGGAAAACCCAGCTGTTTAAAATAAAAACACAATGATTTTGTTCTGTCTGTTCTGCTCTAGCAACATTGTGAATCCTCCTAGATCACAAGATGAGAGAGACTTCTAGGTCTCAGGAAATTTGGAATTATAGTTCTAATGTTTGAGTGTAAAAAGGTGTGAGATTGAAAGGACAGGACTGAGATGAGAAATCATAGGTTGGCATAGGGGAATAGACCATTTTCAAGAAGGTTATTGATAGTGTTATATGGTTTTCAAATGAAACCCTTTTGACAAGTGCAGAAATCAAATGGAATACATTTAAGAATGTATTCCTTGCTCTCCTCTAAAGAGAAGGAAAGCATGTATATTAGAGATGGATGAATAATTTGTAGTGAATAGTGGAGTTGACAAATTTCACCTCTCTCTTTGTGTGTATTGTCTATGAACACATCATGAGTTTTCTATTGTTTATTCATTATTCAAACATAATTTGCCAAAGAGTTTCTGTGAGTAATTTGTGCTCAAATATACCTCGTTGTGGGTACAAATTAGCAATAAGGACAAAGTGTCTTGACCAAATTCAGTCTGGGTTTGTTACATGTCATGTGTAAATTGGTCTGAACACATGATAAACTAGTAATACCTGTCTCAAACTGACATTCAGTGAATGAACAAAATGAGTGTGACTTACAGACAGAGGGTGACTTACATACTAAGAGGGGTGTACTAAGAAAAGCAATTGAGAGCTCACCCTTGCAATGTGCTGAGCTCTCTGGCTCCAATCCAGCAATATTGACTTCAGTGGGATCACTAACATGCTTAAAGTTAAGCATATGCTTACGTGATTTTCTGGATCAGTGCCAAAGTGTTTAGCACTTAGCAGGATTGACTCCCTAAGTACAGACAAGTTAAGTGACTTACCCAAGGTCACACAAGTAGCCTGTAGCAGAGCATAGAATGGCAAAAGTAGACTATGTAGGAGGCGAGGGGCAAGGAAATTTAGTCTGGTTGTCTTCACTTTATATTATGATATTTAAAAATTCTGCATCAGCATTACTACTAGCTCCATCCAGAAAGGACTTTCATGCTAAATTGCTGTTTGTTTCAGAAAATTAGCATATTGGTTGACTTAGTTCAGGTGAGGCAGTATTGCAGTACTGCAGGATTTTGTGATTCAGTACTGAGAATAATTGGAATAGCTTTGTGAGGCCCAGGACTGGAATAGAAAGTGGTGTTGAGGGCCTGGACTGAGGTGCATTGGTAAAGCTGTGGAGGGGAATTTGGCCCAAATACTTGCTCTTCTCAGTGCCTGATTCAGTGCTACTATTAGCCTTCATATCTATGAAGACCATGTCTATTCTTAAGGAGGGAGGGCGTCTAGTCTAAAGGAGCAGGGCTGGAAAGAATCAGATAACCCAGAATCTATTTCTGCCATAGACTCATTATATGACCTCAGGTAACTCACCAAGGGCCAAATTTTCAAAAGAAGTCACAGTTTCCATTCCTCACCACTTTTAGAAATCGTGGTCCAGATTTTAGAGGTGCTGATCAAATGTTGGCCCTGATTTTAGAGATGCTGATCCTTTCCAGCTCCAAAATGATGTAAATTGGAGCTGCAAGTGCACAGCAACTCTGCAAAAAGTTAACCATCCCCAATGACTACAGCTACTACAAAGACATAGGTCCTCTACCTGATTGGTCCTGGATACCTACTGATTACCCAGGATCCTTTGGGTTTGGATGGGACTCAGGACTCATCCTGGGTTGGTGGAGACATACCTCTGGACCCCTCACGAAGACAGGCAGATATAAATTCTGCAAGGGTAGATTTAGGTAGATTTCTTCCTCATACCCCTGGGTGGGATCTTACTAAGTATTTTGTAGAAACCTTTTGCTTGTGCCAGTTTCCTTAATAGACTATTTCTTTTACTTCTTTCTCTCTTGTTTTTGGTTGAGCTGATGGGGAAAGCTGTTGTAGAGCTGACAGTAGCTTTCCCAGTTAAAAAGTAAGTTACATGCCAGTTTAAATTTCCTGAGTGGAGTTTCATCAAGCAGCCGCTGTGCACATTACTTTTTAAATGATAGACTGCAGCATACGGTCTCCCAGAGGCCAGGCTTTCCTTGGCCTCAAACTGTGTTTTACTGCCCTTAACATAGTCTGCCCTGAGTGCAAATTGTTGTTCAAGAAAGCTTCTTTGGAGTGTCTTGTCATTCTTACATGTAATAATCTTTGGATTTGGATATTCTCCTCCTTCTCATCTCCTGCTTTTGGCATCAGATAGTTATGCATACTCATCCAGACATCTTTCTGAGCACATCTCTATCTGTATCTGGCAGATCACACGATTGTCTTAGTCCCAGTGGAATTAGTTTTGCTCCTTTATGGAAATGGTATTAGTAGAATACTGGGGACTGTTTGTTTGGCTTTGCAGAAAATTAGAAATGTATTTTAACAATCTGCTGTAAACCCTATGAGTTTGATGTTTTCAGACATGGAGGCCAACATAAAGAGCCACATTTAACATATATAGATATAAATATGGTGTAAGGTACACACTGGGGATGAGGAGGAATTTTCAAGTGTTCTATTAGGAGTTAGGCTTCTAAGATCCATTGACTTTCAGTGGGAGTTGGGCACTTTGTGCTTTCAAAAATCTTCCCCGGGTGTAAATTGCCCAGGAAATGGGTGTAAATTGTGCAATACAGGAAGCAGCCCTGATTTGGCATTCTGAGATTATGCAAAATGAGTAAAGTTATGCAACTCCAAATAAAACTTCTGGGAGTGAAATCCAGAGCCAGGCCTGAATTCGGCTCTACGAGTGTTAAAGAGGTACCCATAGAGTTAAAGCCATCTCCTGTCTCCATTGTCTGTCACCCTCTTGCTAGATGGTTTCCTGAAGGGGCGGCTCCATGTTTTTTGCTGCCCCAAGCATGGCAGGCAGGCGGCTTTCGGTGGCGCACCTGCGGGCGGTCCGCTGGTCACGCGGATTTGGCAGCATGCCTGCGGGAGGTCCGCCAGTGCCGCGTTATCGGTGTCTCCGCCGCCGAATTGCCGCTGAAGCCGCAGGACTGGCGGACCTCCCACAGGCAAGCCACCGAAAGCCGCCTGCCTGCCACCCTCACAGCGACCGGCAGGCCGCCTCCCGCAGCTTGCCGCCCCAGGCATGCGCTTATTGCGCTGGTGCCTGGAGCTGCCCCTGGTTTCCTGCTAAACTCCCACCTCTTGGCATGCACATAATACTAGTTTTGTGCAGCCAAATTGATTCAAGTTATGTTATTTTGTCACTTAGATCCATTTACACCAGTTTTATGACAGATTTGTACCTGTCATTTAACTGACATTTTCATACACGTCTCGTTGATTTTGGCCTAGCATAGAGACATTTAATAAAGTTGTAAGCACTTTTTCTAGGTTTTATTGCCTGAATTTGACTCAGTGACAGCATCTTCTTTCTACAACTGTCATGAAAATAGTTGAACTTATGCTCTAAAATCACAATACTATCAGAGTTCATATTTAATACAATTTTTAAAGCTATAAATATTCTAGAGGCTGACCAAACTCCAAGCTGTGCCTATCTTAGCACATAGGGCCCACAGAAAGGTTGAAGGTGTCAATTCTGGGAATTACATTTATATTTTAAATGTTCAACTTGCCTAGAACTGCTGCTTATCAGCCACATCGGGATAATTTCCAATTTAAAACATAGTGTCTCCTGAATTCTTCAGTTATCTAAAAAGAATGGGAATACTGAGGAATCAATTCCTTTATTGATAAGAAGTCAGATAACCAGGTTCAATCAGTTTATTAGACAAGATTAAACAGCACAATATAGAAAGGTTAATACTTTGCCAATTTGGGAAACAGTTTTGCATTAGTTACGGCTCACTTGCTCCTAATGTCCCAAAGCAGTCACAGTACTGTTCAGTTTTATACTCTATGTGTATGCAACGTGTCTGCCTACCTATTCCTGCTTTGGTTCAGTTTTACACAACTTGTTCTTCTAGTAAGAGAACCAATCACATTTTGCCTAATAAGTGAACTCCTTATTTGCTACAATTGATAGCACATGTACCACACCAGTAACTTTTCATGCTTAGCTTAGCTGCAAAGCTTCATGGGCCTCTGGTCACATGTGGTACCTAACTCAGTTCTGCCAGTTTATATTATAACACTTTATGTGGTTAAACTACCCTATACAGCTGCAAAAATAGGTCATGCTGTAGATACAAAAAATTGGTCATACCCTAGGCACATTTCCATTCCTTTTGTGGGCATGTCTTATATGAGTTCAATACACTTAAAATCACGTAACACTTTTTAGTTCCCTTGGACATAACCATAAGGGATTCTAGGCACTTTAGGCCTATATGGCAACAGGACTGAAATCTGCATTGGCTCTCGTTCTTGTTTTATCATTCTGGTTCTGCCTTCTTAGCTTAGTCTGCAAGTCCTTCAAAGTAACAGAGCTCAATACGCTTTTAATGGCTGTCTCTCTCTCTCCTTAGTTTGTCTGGTCAGATAGGAAATCATGTGTGCAGCCACGGAACAACATCAAAATGAAATTAACTTCCTGGATTTCCATAGGGCTCCATTTACACACAACACTAGCCTTTCCCAGTAAGCCCCACTTACTCAGATAACATATTTACAAACCTTTAGTCTCATTGATTTCTGCCTTTTTTCTTTTCCTCATTAAAAGAGACAGATTCCCAATTTAAAGCAACTAGCTAATAGTTAAAAACAACTTGTAGGGGCTCTGTAGCAACTGGAAGTGACAAAAACTCCTCTCCCAGCACTTTGTCTATGTCAGTAAAACTCATCATGGTGAACCATCCATTACTTGTACAATGGGTAAAGACTTGAGTAACTTGTATGGTATTTTTATACTGCAGAGTTAATCTGCGCTCTTACATGGGTTTCAGCCTTAACCCATCTACCATCCACACAGAACAAATCTGACCTTGGTTTGGAAGTGCTTTAACCTGAAGCTACCTGACTTAGCTGCGGGTTTGGTTTGGAGCCTGCGCTTCACTGTAACTCTGCAGTGTGGATGCAGGTTAAGTCATTGGAGTGCTGACAGTCTCCAATGTCCTTCCCACAGCTTCTCCCAAAGGAATGACAAGTTCTCTCTCAACTGATACAATTGACTAGGAAAGACTCCTAGAGCTTCTCAGTGCAAACAGCCTTGGAGTATGCCCCAGAAATATGTGTCTGAGGCTAGGTCTACACTACAGCGGTGTTCCGACCTAAGATACGCAACTTCAGCTACGTGAATACCGTAGCTGAAGTTGCGTATTTTAGGTCGGCTTACCTGGTGGTGAGGACGGGGGAAAGCCGACCGCTGCCGCGCTGCCGCCGACTCCGCTACCGCCTCTTGTCGAGGTGGATTTCCGGAGTCGACGGCAGAGCGATCAGGGATCGATTTTACCGCGTCCTCACGAGACGCGGTAAGTCGATCCCCGATAAACCGATTGCTACCCGCCGGATCGGCGGGTAGTGAAGACGTAGCCTATGAGCAGAAATAGTGAAGAAACAATAACAACACTGGAGTGGGGATGTTCACAACTGAGCTACGCAAATCTGGGTGCTCAAACGTGGTACCAATCACCGAGTTAACTGTGCCGTGTAGACATTGCTTAATTTAAATATTGCAAATCTCAGTCATGACAGCAACCACATTCTCAGAGCTTCTTCTGGCTGAGTCTGAGAGGAATTCCCATCAGCTCCTATATATGAACTTATCTCCTTTCCAGCTCTGTCAGCCTCAATAGAGCGTATGAGGAATATAAAGAATATTGTACTCTGAATGGTAGCATTGGACCTTTGGGATTTTTCACACTACTTGTAACTGTGCTCTCTGCTCTGCTTTCTGTATATAGGCAGAAACACAGATGATTACAATGAATCCTAGCTTCCTCCCAAATGCTGCTCTCCCTTTCTTGAGACTTAAAATATAAAATGCTGTCATATAAAAAGGTGCAGGTTGCATTAGAATTTATCACAGAGAAGTTTTTCATTTGCCATCCCTCCAAGATTTAATAGAGAAAACATAATTAAATATATATTTTTAAAAATCACTCTTAAAATAGCATTACATTTAAACCAACCAAATACATAAAACATCTTTAGCTTAATTTAGACACAGTTAAATAATCTTCTATCTGTTTAGGCAGAAAAAAATAGTCTCCTGAGGCATGACGGATAAAAGCTGAAGCATCAGCATCAATATCTCTTTGTTATTTCCACGATTATCTCCCTAGATGATAGTTAGTGATAAACGTTTTAGATGTGGTACTTTTACCTAAGACTAGGCTTTGTTTTGAGTTTTTCACTTCATTTGAAAGTGAAATTCAAAGTAAATCTAAGGAGTGGTTAACCCATGTAGACAAAAGAAACAACATCTTTGCACAGATTTTTTCAAAGGGAATTTGTAGTGTGTATAACTTTCAATTTGTGTGTGTCTGTGTGTGTCTCTGTGTATTACATCTTTAAATCTCTAAGCAACTGGAGGCAGTTGCCAGCAAGTGAAAGAAGTATGGACTGGATGAATGGACTATAAGGTTGACAGAAAGCTGGCTAGATCATCGGGCTCAACGGGTAGTGATCAATGGCTCCATGTCTAGCTGGCAGCCTGTATCAAGCAGAGTGCCCCAAGGGTCGGTCCAGGGGCCGGTTTTGTTCAATATCTTCATTAATGATCTGGAGGATGGGGTGGATTGCACCCTCAGCAAATTTGCAGATGACACTAAACTGGGAGGAGTGGTAGATACGCTGGAGGGTAGGGATAGGATACAGAGGGACCTAGACAAATTAGAGGATTGGGCCAAAAGAAATCTGATGAGGTTCAACATGGACAAGTGCAGAGTCCTGCACTTAGAACGGAAGAATCCCATGCACTGCTACAGACAAGGGACCAAGTGGCTAGGCAGCAGTTCTGCAGAAAAGGACCTAGGAGTTACAGTGGACGAGAAGCTGGATATGAGTCAACAGTGTGCCCTTGTTGCCAAGAAGGCTAACAGCATTTTGGGCTGTATAAGTAGGAGCATTGCCAGCAGATCGAGGGACGTGATCATTCCCCTCCATTTGGCATTGGTGAAGCCTCATCTAGAGTACTGTGTCCAGGTTTGGGCTCCATGCTACAAGAACGATGTAGAAAAATTGGAAAGAGTCCAGTGGAGGGGAACAAAAATGATTAGGGGGCTGGAGCACATGATTTATGAGGAGAGGCTGAGAGTACTGGGATTATTTAGTCTGCAGATGGGAAGATTGAGGGGGGATTTGATAGCTGCTTTCAACTACCTGAAAGGGAGTTCCAAAGAGGATGGATCTAGACTGTTCTCAGTGGTGGCAGATGACAGAACAAGGAGTAATGGTCTCAAATTGCAGTGGGGGAGGTTTATGTTGGATATTAGGAAAAACGTTTTCACTAGGAGGGTGGTGAAGCACTGGAATGGGTTACCTAGGGAGGTGGTGGAATCTCCTTCCTTAGAGGTTTTTAAGGTCAGGCTTGACAAAGCCCTGGCTGGGATGATTTAGTTGGTGATTGGTCCTGCTTTGACCAGGGGGTTGGACTAGACGATCTCCTGAGGTCCCTTCCAACCCTGATATTCTATGATTCTATGATTCTATGATCATGGAATAGACTATCTATAGATCAGATTTGTCTAAACTCTGAGGGACGGATCCTCCATTCATATAAATGAATGGAGCTATGACAATGGGCTGTACTTTAAGGCAGAATCACACAGAAGGGGGCTGTAGTTATGGAGGTGAATGAACCAGGTGGGAGCTCCCAGATATTTTGTGTTTGAAGGAGCACAGGTCAGAGCTTTCAAATGGCTCCATCCTGCTAGTTGGTGTAGAGGAAAGGTCACACACTGGTGCCTCTTCTATAGCAAACCCAAGCATTCAAAAAACACGAAACAAGCCTCAAAATCAGGAGATTTTTTTTAAATAGGTTTTGGGATTCTTTTTTCATTGCCTTCTTGTTTCTGAGACTTTAGTGTGAACTCTGATAGCATTTTCAGGCTTTTATCTTCAAACCCAAGGGCTAGAAATTTAGCTTTTTTAGTGAAAGCTGAGATTTTTCACATAATCAAAGGAGTCCAGGAGCTGGGGCTTTAAGAAAATCACCAAGTATCATGAGAATAATTATAAAATCATGAGGAATGACTTAAATACTACCTGCATAACCACAACCCTCATGACTCCTTATAGTGAGGATACTACTGTTGCTTGCCTTATCCTGTGCTCAGGGAGTACAAAAACTGAGATCATAATTAGCTCCTGCCCAGGGCACAAAGTGGGCATGGATGGGGAAATGGCTTCTTCTACTCTCCTCCTCTCCTTTTCACAGTATGCTTATCCCAGACTTGTCACAGTCTCCCAAGCTAATTAACCAATCCATCTACATCCCAGGAACCATCTTCTACAGTATTTTTTAGGAAAGAAGGCCTCTCCAAGTATTTGTTATGTTCTAGTATATTATTTGTGTTGCATTATGTTGTATTTCACTGTGGGATTCAATGTTATGTGGTAGTTTCTTTTCTATTGTTTTGTGTCCTATTGGATTATGCCATACCCTGTTGTGCTACATGTCATGTGGCACTCAGCATTTAAAAGAGTGAGACATTTTTCAGTAAACAGTAAAGAAAGAGACTGCTGCTTCAGTGGAATTGTTTTGGAAAGTGTTCTGCCAGTGATAAAATCGGCCCGTCAGCTGCCATGATTCATATTCCTGTGCTCTGTTCTCACTTTGCAAAAGAAGGTGTTTTACCCAGACACACTTGGGCAGGCTTGTCTCTCTCAGTAGCTATTTCTAGTGTACTTTCATTTAGATCTAGGCCCTTCCATCACTGGTGTCTTAGGAGAGACACTACATTTAAGCTGACAAAATGTTGCCTTTTAGACACTTAGGGGGGAACCATCCCACTGTTCAAGGGGTAATGTGCCAGTTCCTATGAATAACAAAAATGGACTCACTTTTAATAATTAACTGCTCCATGCTAGGAAGAGGCTATTTCTTTTCAACATTTGCCTAGCCCAGTAAAAGACTCTTAATCCTAGAAAATAACCGTTTTGCCCAGGGCCAAAGCTCCACATGTGGGAAAAACCTCCCACTCTAAATAGGCTTAATTCATATCCAGTATGAAGGGGTGGCTAGTCAGGTAATTCTAGCCATGGATCCTTTGTACTGATGCTAAACCAATAAGTATTTTATTAACGCCTATTGCCAAGACTATTTGTTCACTGTACAAGGATCTGATGTGATGGCCCACTAATAATTGCATTGTTTTAGACGCATCTCAAGGGGGAGATTCAGGAACACCATATCACTGTCATAGATTCCAGTTTAAGACATTCAAATCCCAAAGCTCTAGCTGTGGTGCTCAGGATTAGAACTTGCTTTCTTGTTTGTTTTCTTGAATAACCCAATATGTAGGACCTTGGCCATGATGCTTGTTTGAGGTTTCTCTAGTGTCTGGGTATCTATTAAAAATATTAGTGCAACTATTTGTGATGCACATTTATTAGGAATATTGTGGCACAGTCCTATGCAGTCCTCAACTCATGTTGAATTAATGGAAATGCTCATGGAATTAGGCCCTTAATGATAAATGCAATTTTCAAAGGGTTCCAAAATTTGGCCTAGTTCAGATTGCTGTTAGTTGACTTGCATGTGTATATTCTCTCCGTGGGCTGTCCCAACTCTGCGCACCTAGCTGGCTCAGTAGACCTTGATGGAACTGCCAGAAAGATCACAGACTCTGTTCAATGGTGAAGGCACTCAGCCAGGTTTATTGTCAACGAATTATGGCACTAATGCCCCATAGATGCTACAGGTACTCTAACACATGTATGCCCATTACAATGGACCATCTCAGTCAGCCACGGGACTCGCTACTGACCTCTAGGCTGGACAAAGGGGTATGGTGAGGTAACCTGCCATTTATAGATTGTGACAAACAACTTATGTACTACCTTACATGTTTCATAACAACTGCATCTTACCTCCACTTGTATCTTGCTCGATTTCTTTGGCAAAACATCCCTATTCAACACTTTGGTCAAACCCTCTTATCTGGTGTTAGGTCAGGATGTACCTGGGCTAATCTTTTGGAATGTGTTCACATACGTACCCAGTATCTGTTGCTTCTTAGGAGTGCCTGTGTTTTAGCAACGCTAGCAGTGCCCTTGCCAAATTCATGTATCAAACAGTGAACTTGTAAGCATCTGCTTTAATCCATGGCCTGACTTTGATTCCACACATGGCTTAACTTTGCTGATGATGGTTCAGGCTCAGCTCTTACACCAGGTCCAGTGCTATAGGCTCTCTCTTTCCTACACAGACAAGACCCCAACTGTTAAGAGTATCATCTGAACTGCTACACAAATGGCCTGGGAACATTTCATGAGAACTAAACAGCCTTGCTCAACGTAGACAGGAATTTAATGCCTTTAAATCAAGTATTCAAGAAATATGTGAAGTCATCCTATTATTATACACAAAATTTTGCATACAAAATAGGATTGCTTTAATTTTAACCCTTGTAAATATAAATCTGCTGGATGTGTATGGGTTACTCTGCAAATACTGAGTGTTTTTCTGATTTCACTCAATAAGTGCCCCCTTACCACAAACACACAACCTACTTTTGGCCTAGCTGATTGACGGAAATATCTTAATGGAATGAGATGATCTGCTACTGCTCACCCCTCCTTTAAGTTACATTAGCTTTCTTTATGTCCACATTTGTTGAACTACTGGGCATGTCCATGTATGCCCAAGACATGTTATTTGGGATGGGTTGTCCTTGTGTGCTAAATTAAGCTAAATTAATGTTGACTTCTGCTTAGTTTCATTTACTGTCCCCTCCTTTCTATGGGCTCAATAGAAAAAAATGCAGATATAATGGTCATATCCAAGCCACAGTTTCCTCCTCACTTCCTAAATTTAGGAAACCTGCCTTTTTGAACCCTGATATCATATGTATTCTATGTGGCTTTATCCTAGTTGTAGCAAACACTGATTAGCATCTGTATGCTTTGTAACCCCCCAAACTGTGCATTTCGTAATCTGTTTTC
This sequence comes from Terrapene triunguis, assembly GCF_002925995.2. Classification (NCBI taxonomy): domain Eukaryota; kingdom Metazoa; phylum Chordata; order Testudines; family Emydidae; genus Terrapene; species Terrapene triunguis. Next base: position 51,845,710 of record NW_020664446.1, on the reverse strand, counting down.
TTCATTTTATGCATCCTCTGTTTGATTTCTTTCATTCCTTTTTTATTCCCCAAAAAGAGGAAGAAAATTGTCTGAAACTCTCCCTGGGCTAAGTTTGTGCTTTACAGAAGTGGCAGGTGGAAACACAGACTTTGACATAAATGTGCATTTTATGTAATGTGCCAAGAACCAAGGAGGTTTGACAGCAGACTGATGTCTCAGCCACTGTCGCTACTGCCAGTTCTTTTAGTATTCATATGTAACTTTGACACTCATCTTGAATGCCCTGACCCTCTGTGAAGTTTGTAGGCTGCACACCTGTGGTGTTTGCAAAGTAAAATCACTGTACGGAGACCCAGATGCAGTTTTGCTGACCCCATCTTGGAACCTACTGACTCAGCATGAACTGCTGCAGGAGTAATATTGTTTTTTTTACCCAGTGTCCTGCTTCCTCCACCTTCTCTTCTCTAGGAAGTGAATTAATCACATTATTTTTACCTAATTCTGCCCGTCAACTGTTATTTCTATCTTTGTTGTGTTCTTTCTGTAGATTTCCATCTGTCTGCCACACTGCTAAATGAACCCTTCATTAATGTATGTAATTATTTAGAATTAATAAAAAATGAGTGTATTTAAATTGCCTCCAGCTGCTACCATGGCACTCCGAGAATTAAATAAAAATATTCCAAATAAATATAATGATGTAAAAAAGAATAATGAAATTAGGATGTTACTAAATTACCGAACATAAAGGCTTGATCCCCATTTATACTAAGACCCCTGTCCGGTGTTATCATTTACACCTGCTTTAAGGACCCTTTTCAATGCCAGAATGACACTCAAGCTGTTGAAGTAGAATCAACCTCATATCTTGCATTCAAACTGGCACCAAACTCTACTTAAGCTCAGGCTCAAAACCACCTCCCAAACCAACCATAGAATGGGGCCCATATTACTGCCATTCCTAGCTTCAGCCAGGACCCACAAACCAGCCCCAAATCTCTCCTTTACTTCGTCCCAAGAAACAGCCCAATCTTCAGTACTTGTTGGGGCTCACAAGCTGGACCATTGAACAGACCTCCGTACTGATCCTGGCACAAGCCAAGGAACTGGTATCAATCCTAACCCTAACTCGGGTTCACAAACCAGCCCCCCAATTAACTTTAGCATACACCCTTCAACTGGCACTGTAACTAACCATAGTTCATATAAAGGATTTTAGCTATAAGCTTAACTTGCCCCTACAAAATTACCTCAGGCTTGACCCTTATTTGGAACTCACCCCAAATCTAATCCTAGCTAGAGCCTACAGTCAGGCCCCCAGGCTTATTTTGTTTGTGTATTAGTCCAAGCCTTCAAACTCACCCCTGCCCTAACCTGATTCACAAAACCAGCCTGAATATTAACTTAAAACTCAACCTATGAATTGGCATCAACTCTAACTTACACCCACGAATGAACAATTATGTTATCAAAGTCGATATTTTAGGTTGTCTTATGAGAGACTTCTAATGGCTGAGGGACCTTAACAGTGACAGTGAGAGTCCTTTAATAATGCCATTCAAGGAGTGACTTATTGATGTTTTGAAACTGAAACCACAGGGAAAAAAGCCAACAGTCTAATCCAGATGAGGCATTTCTGAAATTGCTATGATATCACTGACAGAATCTCAGAATCTTCCATTTGTGTGAACAGTTGCAAGGCCATTTCTGAAGTGATGAACATGAAGGATCTGCTCCCAAGAAGGGCTTTAATAAGATCTGCAAATGTTCAAAAATGCTTAGAAATGAAGCCTTAAACGAGGGAATCTGTATTGCTAATTATGTTCTTAGGGAAGATTGATTTTTTAAAAAATAATGATTGCTGAAAAATGTGAGCAGACAAGAACAAGCACATAAGAGAGAAATTAAAAACAAAGGTCATATACCTGAACTGATCTCATAAAACCTGTCATAATACCAATAATATGTATTCCGGAGCCAGTTAGTTATATGGCAGGTATTTGATTGTGCACATAAGTGAGCAGGAATATGTATAGATAGGAGTACCAGTGCACACAGAGGCAAGGATCATTTGGAGTTGATAGCGTGTGGAAAGTGACTGTGTATAAACTGCTGGAAAGCCTCACTGAGCTGTTTTCTGTCTTAGCTGATATTTTTGGACATATTTTATTTAAGGAAATTTGCTTGGCTAGAAACATGACCTTTTTTGTAAGACTGTGTCTTAAATAAGTCAGACAGTAGCATGAGCCAGTGTCCAGTTTTGACTGTTTGTTAGCACAATAAAACAAATAGTTCATGGAATGCTTAAATTTTGTCAATATTTTCCCTGGCTTGTAAAACCCCAGTTCAAACTAAAAAGATGTTTATTAGAGCTACCTTTGGTATAGGCACTCCAGTATCTATAGATGTGTTTGGTGTGCTCATTTGTGTACCCTTACTAGAGTTGTGTGAATAACTGATTTTTTGGTTTGCTGGAAGTGCTGAAAAATTGTGTGTGTGTGGGGGGGGGGGGGGGGTGGGGATTTGTTTCAGGTTGACCCAAAATGATTTTTTTGGCAAAACTTTGTGGTACAAATTTAAAAAAAAATTGGGGGTTGTATGAAACATTTCAACTCGATTTTATGAAGTTGTTTTGCACTGAAAAAACCCAAAATGCTTAATTTCAAAAATGTCAAAATGAAACATTTCCATTTTTTTCAGATTACTTTTTGGTTGGCTTTTTCCAGCCAAATATTTTGGTGAAAGTGAATTCATAAAATGTTTCGGTTGACCTGAATCTGCATTTTTCACCAAATGAAAAGTTTAGGATGAAAATTTTCACCCAGCTTTCATCCTTATCCAGAATGCTCTTCCAGCTCAGACATTTCATAGCAGTGGTACTGCCCAAGTTCTGGGAAGAAGCTGAAAGATTTACAAGCTCATTTGGTTGTGCAGACAACCTAATCCTGGGAGATGCTAAGCACTTTCAGATCCGAATGACTTCAGCGGGAACTGAGGATGCTCAACACCTCCCTAGAGACCCTCACCAACAAAGAGGTAGATAGTTACTTCTGCCTCCTTACGTCCCCCTACACATATGCACAACCAGGCTTGTGACTGATGGCTCAGCAATTAAAAGGGGATTATACTTGCACTCTGGTATCTGGTATCAGCATTTCATTCAACTATTTTATACTCATTTTCCACAAAGAGCTGCTGAACTAATTCACTTCAGGTACTGTACCTCTAAGGATAATTTCATAGAGTTCATATTTCACAGCAAGAATTTGCATGTAGCTCTAACACCTTCATTTCAAAGTCTGTCAGTTTCTGGGTTTCTACCGACAGTGATAAAATTGTATGAACCTTTAAAAATGTTGTGAAATTTTCATTTTATTGGAATGTAAAAAGTTATTCTTCTGCCCCTTTTTGTTGGATCTTTCTGGACTCTAATGAAGCACACCACTTTTCAAATGTTAGCAGCCTCTATCAGGTCGAAAAGCAATTACTGTGCTATCCATTTTTCCTCACTTTGCAAGCTGCTGTTTTATTGGTGAATGATAATGTGAGAGACTTAATATGCTTGGAGATTTGGTGCCTAACTTTTTATAGTCAGGCAAATACTTAAGTATTCTGTTTCTTAAGCATCGGCCATTCTTCTCCCTAGATACAGAGTGGATCAGAGAATTAAAAATAAGCCCTGGACCACCTGAGCATCTGCTCTGGAGTTCTTACACAAAACAGGCCTTTATCTCACTTTGTGGTTACCTGTCCTCTGACAGTATAAAACCCTGAAACACTGGATCTCTTCAAAAATGTATGGGCTTTTTGTGTTCTTTTTGTTTTCTTGTCCCATAAGAATTATTTAAACATCTGGTTCTACTCAACACAGACTCAATAACTTTACAGCAGTGCCCAAAATGTCTACAAAAAAAAGGGGGGGGAAGCCTAACAAAATTTGGTCCTCCAGCCACAGTTCTTCTTTGTTAACATATTGGTTTACTGGCATTTTGCTGCTCTCGACAAACTGCTCCATTCAAGTGTTACATTCAGGAAATTACAAAAAGCGTTTTGTTTATTAATTTTATTTATTTATTTGCTTTGAAGACAAGCATTTTTCTATCAGGGAATTAATGAAATTAATTTCTGAATTCATGACAAGTTGAAAAAGCCTCAGCATTAGAAACACCATGAGAACTGTTATAAGGCTGATAATGTTCATTAAATATTTAGAGTTATTTCAAAAGTCTGAATGAGTTGTGAAAAGCTGTTTAAAGTGTTAAGAGTCCTGCAGTCCTTATTCAAACAAAAATCTCACTGAAGCTGATGGAAGTTTATGTAGCAAAGACTGCAGGATCAGACCCAGAGATCTTCTGCGAAGCCTTAAAGCCAGATGCTCAGCTGATAGGAACAGATTTACCATGAAACAAACTGTGCAGTGGCACGGGGCCCCCAACAACGGGGGACCCCAAAAATGCAAGCCAAATATCTGACAACCAGCACCTGAGTCCCGGCCAGCAGTGCAGCAGGGTTCAGGCAGGCAGGCTGCCTGCATGCTATGGCCGGTGGCCCCACGCCACTCCCGGAATGACTGGCTGCCGGCACGTCTCTGTGCATCCCCAGCTGGGAGGGGACAGGAGAGGCAGCTCCGTGCACTTCCCCCGCCCCGAGCAGCGCACGGAGACCCACTGCTCCCCTCCCACCAAGGGGCATGCAGAGACCTGCCAGCAACAGGGCTAAGACGGCTCACTGCCCGCTCTGCCTCCCTCCCTCCCTTCCTCCACACCGCTTCACTCACGGAAGTGGCTGGCATGTCCCTGAGGCCCCTGGGGGTTAGGGTGTGTGCGTCTCCATGTGCTGCTCCCTCCCCGAGCGCCAACTCCACAGCTCCCATTGTCCGGGAACTGCAGCCAATGGGAGCAGCGGGGGTGGCACCAGCGGGCAGTGGCGCCCAGAGACTCCCTTCCCCCACCCCCACCTAAGAGCCACTGCCAGAGGGGGGTGTGTGCCGGTTGCTTTGGGAGCCATGCCGCCTGAGGGAAGCACCACTCCCTGCCCCCCTCCCACACCCCAAACCCCACCCCAGACCATAGCCTGCACCCTGCACCCAAACTTCCTCCCAGAGCCTGCACCCCTCTCCCCTCCTTCCAAACCTCAATCCCCTGCCCTAGCCCAGACCCCACACCCAGCACCCAAACTTCCTCCCAGAGCCCGCCCTCCGCACCCCCTCCTGCACCCCAACCCCCTGCCCCAATCAAGGTGCCCCACTTTATTTTCATTTACTTCCCATTACTTATAATATAGGAGGAGGATGAAGAAAAAAAGAATGAAAAACGGGGTTGGGGGGAGATAAGAGAGAATGGTCTTTTTCTTGGTTGGGTCCCAGGTGGGGGGGGAGAAATGAAGCTGCGCACAGGGCCCCACTAACTCTAAATCCGCCACTGTCAGCTGATGTAATTCAGCTGAAAGATGATTCAATTATTGGGTGTATCTTTCATGTAGCTTTCATGTATATCTCTATCTGCTCATTCTTATCATCCTCCATCACTCATATACTGCATATATAAGTTAATATTAATTGACTAGTCATCAGCAGACAGCACTAATTTCTCCCATTTGCAGACTGTAATTTTGATCTCTCTTTTACTGGCGTAAATATGGTTTAACTCAACTGAAATCATGCAGTTACACTGGAGAGGGTGGGGATCATATAAAAAGAAGGAAAGATTTCAGTAAAGATTTCAGCTTTCTTGAGTTTTTTCATGCCTGGTGTCCTGTGGCTCTCCACAAATGGGGAATTTAGATTTGGTTCTTTTTTACTCATCTTGGGCTCAAGCTGTTTATTGTTCTCAGATCCATTCAGTAGTGTAGGGGTTTTCAGTATGGTTTCTAGGCAGATACTCTTTAATTTTCTCTGAGTTATGTTTTTCACAGAACTGCTGATCTTCCTCAAAATATTCTCATCCCATAAGTCTTATATTCATTATTTTTGACATCTTAGTGTTCATGAAAAGTAGAGAATGATTACGCTGGCTAGGAGCAGACAGAAATTAGGTAGGTACTGCCTTGTGAGCTTTGACCCTCTTCGCCCATCAGTTCTTCCAGTGAATCTCAAACCTCATTTGTAATGCCCAGGATCTCCTCTTCCTGGGACTCTACATTGCTATGTTCATGAGTCACTCCTCGCCTGCAAACCCAAAGCTGCAATTTTCACGAGCAAAGTCTGACCTATACCAACTTATTTCAGTATGAAGTGAAACAACTAAATATAACCAACAGAGATCACCAAATTCCTTTCAATTGCAATTCGAGTCATTTTTAACCCTGTCAGAGCTGGAAATCAGATTAGTCAACTCAACTGCACCCCACACAGTACAATTAGTAAAAAGTACGATTGTACATACAATGAAGTACAATTAATAAAAAGAGCCAAATAAGAGTGGGTAGAATTGGTTGGAATATTTTTGATTAAACATTTTTTCATCAGAAAACGCTATTTTTGTCTAAATCAAAATGTACATACATTTTGCAGAGATGTGTTGATTCTGACAATATTTTCAATGGAAATGTTTCTGATGTCCATGGTGAACTCACTGTCCAAGTCCAGAAAAAAAGAAAAGAGAGAGACAGAGAAAACCTGACTTTTTTTTTTTTAATCTGAAAACAGACATTTTGACAAGTTTTTGTTGGTTTCATTCTGATACAGAACAAAAATTTTGAAAACTCAGAAGTCATCATGAAACAGAATTAGAGAGACAAGGTGAGTGAGGTAATATCTTTTACTGGACCAACTTCTGTTGGCGAAAGAGACAAGCTTTTGAGTTACACAAAGCTCTTCTTCAGATGTCAGTCTCTGGCCAGGTCTAGTGCTGGGTGAGATAAAATTACATTCTTAGAGAGAAATCCACTTACATACCACCATATAATTTCCATGTCAGTCCTCAAAATAAGTTTTAAATTATTTAAGTACTGGACCTCTTTATTGGGTGAATTTTTCCCTAAAGTCCTGATCCTTTAAACACTTAAGCACATGAACAAGTCTGAGAATATGAATAATCCTATTGAGTTAAACAAGTACTAAAGTGTTACCAGGACTGGGGCCTTAGTTATGAACAAGGTCTATGCATTTTGCTTTTAAATGCTTCTCAGTTATCCAAGCTTCTGAAGCAAAGAACAAGTTTAACTAAATCCAGTAGAAGGTTTAGAGGGAGAGGGAATAAAATAAGAACAAAGAGAGAGAGAGAGAGAGAGAGAGAGAGAAAATGTTGTTTCTTAATTTAAATAATTAAAAAATGTTGACAATAAGAAAATAAATGAATATATAAATAAACCCTTAAACTGGCTCTAAAAGATCTCGCAATCAATCAAACTATCCATATATCCACAGAGATCTGGTGAATATTTAGAATATATATAGAATTAAGAATATATTAAGAATTACATGTGCCAAGAGACACTCATATTAACAGCACCTCTTTCTTATATAGTGGTTTGAATCCCATAATACTCAAATAACTTGACAAGGGAGGTCAGTATCGTTATTGCCATTTTACAGATATGGAAAATGAGGCTCAGAAAGGGAAGTGACTTTACAAAGATCACCCAGCAAACCAGTGGCAGAGCCAGGGATATAACTCATGTCTCCTGAGTTCCAATCCAATACCCTATACACTAGACCATGCCAACTCAGAAGTCATAGTGGCATTAGAACTAGAGCTGGTTGAAAAAAAAATGAGGAACTTATTTTTTGAAAAAATTCAAAATCTTCAGGTAGATTCTATTTTGCTGGGTTCCAGATGTACTCATTTGCTGGCTTTGCACATTTTGTTTGTGCAATTTTAAATTTTAGTTTTAATTGAAACCATTTTAAAACTGGTTACTACAATTTTCCATGGAAAATTTTGCAAAATAAATTGAAAGTGTTGATCTGTTGATAATTTTTTGCCATTTTTAAAGGCCATTTATTTATTTATTGGGGAGGGAAAATATGTTGTGTGAAAAATGTTGGCAGCTCTAATAAGAACCTAAATAGAACATAATAGGAAGAACTTGATGTGAGGTGATTGACACACACTAAGCTAAGAATAAGCCATCATAGTAAACTCTGCTCATCATCAGTTCCCATGTCAGACTGCTTTTAATACCCCAAGGGCCACACACAGCTCATTCGGAAATAGGAGTCAATAATATTCCTGTGAATAAGTGTTCTAAATATGGGGAGGAATTATGGAAATTGGAGCGTATCAAAAATGTTAATGGACACAAATTTTTAACAAAAAAAAAAAAATAGAATTTCCATTTTCCAACTAGATGTATTGTAAACACAAATTGTAATTCTGCTGCAGGTGCCTTTTAATAATGGATCTGATTTCTATGGATTCATGCCAGCATAAAACTGGAATAATGCAATATACAATCAGAATTTAATCAGCCTCCAGTTTTTAGGGCCTGATCCAAAGATGACTGAAGTAAGTGGGAATCTTATCATTAATTTCAATGGCTTTGAATCAGGCTCATACTGCCTGAAGATATGATTGAGTCAAATAGCTTTGTATAGATTTTTAAAAAGTTAAGAAACTGATATGAATAAGAATGCCATTTGATCACAACAAAGCTAGACTATCCTTTGTTCTTATTCAGATACATTTCTTATCCTTCTAAAATCTATACTAACCTATTTCTAATAATATCTTGAGGCCAAAAATTCTGGAGGCTAATTATATGATACATAAAAAGGAGCAGATTTAAATGTCCTGAGGTTTTATTTGTATGCCTCCTTTTATTATAGGACAGAGCAAATAGGAGCACAGAGCAGATCTCTATGCTGTGCATTAAATTGCAGGCCTCTTATAATTTCTTACTATTCAGAATGCATAGATTTTAAGGCCGTTAAGATGAACTAGATGACCTCTTGCATGACACATGACAGAATTTCACCACAGTGAGTCCTGCAACTAGCCTAAAAATTTGTGCTTGAAATAGAGAATGTATTTTAGAAAACCTTGGACCATATACCTTGTTAAGTTGTTCCAGTGGCTAATGACCCTCACTAAAAATAGGAATCTTATTCTCTCCCTTTCTAGAATAAATATCTAAATAAATAAACCTAAAGCACAATCTTTAAACTGAAAATCAGACCATTTATTTTGCTGTCTAAATATGGGGTTTAGTTTCCAACTTTATGGCCCCAAATCTGTATTTACCCACTAACATGCACTAATTTTCTAAGGTTCTCAGCATCTGTTCTCCTCCTTGAAGTAAATAGGAGCTGCAGATGCTCAGCATATATGAAAATTACACATCTAACTTTGAGAAGTCATACCAAGTCCTTTAAATCTTGGGGGTTTTTTGTTTTTTGTTTCTCTGTTTTTTTCATGGAAGCCCCCATCCCACTCCTGCTGCTCATCTCTAGACATTTTCTCTTTCTGCTACTATATGACCTTCAGAAGATGAGGTGGCAAAAAGTGAACTCAGTATTCAGAGTTCGACTTATGCACATGACAATTCTTCATTGATACATGTGAGCATACATAGTCAGTTTCTGTAATGGTATTGTTATATCCCTCTTCTTAATACTGTTATTGGCCTCACGTGTTATTCACTGTTGCTGCACGTTGAGGTGAGTCCTTTGCTGAGTTACCTACAGCGATAGCTAGATCTATCTCCTCCAAATACACAGCTTAGTTTCAACCTATTTCCTTACAGTTTTCATGACACCTTATATTCTTCCACACTGAGTTTGACCTACGATCACATTTCCTAACACGTAGGCTATGTCTACACTAAGGTGTGACGCAATTATGATGCTGTAGCTATCCTCCAATAGTGTTATAGTGTAGACGTTTCCTATAGCAATGGAAGTTTTTTTCCTGTTTTTTTCCCCCCCATTGCTGTATGTAATCCTCCTTCCTAAATGGTGGGAGCTAGGTGATTGTGTCTACTCTAGGGTTTGGCTGGCATACCTACATCTCTCAGTGGGGTGAAATTTTCACCTCCCCTTAGTGGTATAGCTATGTCAGTCAAAACGTTAAGTGTAGTCCAGGCCTTAGAATTCTTCCTGGGATTCTTCATAAGCCTCCTTAGATGTAACTAACCTAAATAATTGTCTATCTTTGACAAATTTGCCACATCACTCTACTGTGTATATGAAGACAGAATTTGAATTTGCCATGCCAGAAGGACTATGCTATCCTGAATACAAGAATGTTGTGCAACTACACCTCTATTACAGCTTCAAAGTCAACCCAGGCCAGCTGTGGTGAAGAGCTAAGGACACCTTTTTTGTCGTCTTCCTGGAGAGGCCAATTTTTGAGCAGCTTTGGAGACTGTTTCATGTCAGAGTTGACTGTACAAAAATAGTATTCAAACAATAACTACCACAATGTCTATTTTGAAAGAAATGAATTAAAGAGAGAGAGAATGCCATTGCATTTCAAAATATGTGACAGATATATGGAAGTAAGAAAATGATACATCAACTTATTTATCAACATTTGTCTGGGACAAGGTACATCAGCTGTGAAAAAAGGGATAGCTCCTTAAGATACACAACAGGTGATCCACCTACACAGATCAAATTATCTGAAAAAAAAATCACTGGATGTTGCTACTTCTCTGCAGAAAGCCAACTGTGGGAGTGTTTTGCTCCATCTGGTAGTAAAATAAACAGACCCACAAATACAGAAATTTACTGTGCTCACTTGAGAGAGGTTGAGAAACACGTCTCTAAATGTGGAAAGCCTTTCTTGACAAAGATGAAATTTAGTTTTTTGCATTCTTATCTTCATTTATTATCTCTTTCTCTTCCCTTTGGGGGCAATTTCCTTCACCATTGGGGGGGGGGGGAGAGGCGTGCATTTGAAGACAGTGATATTTCCTGACCTTGTAAGTTTTATCTCTAAAGGTCACCCCATATCAATATTCACTTTATTGTCCAGCTATGTAATTTCAATTCATTTTTTTGGTTGTAATTGCAGTGTTCAGTGGCATCTCATTTTCCTCTTCTCTAAAATATTCTTGCACAACCCTGTGATATCTTAAATGTTTCCCATCTTTTATTTCGTTTTCTCTTCTTCCTTCTCTCACTGCAGCAGAATAAGAATTGGAGAACACCACATCCCTCTCTAAGACACTTTGCTCATTTTTTTCTTTGATATATTCTGAGGATGGCCTCTTCTTTGTCATATTCAGTGTGCCTTCTTGCAGCAACTTTTAACAATTGTGATTGATTTCTTGGCTTTTCATGTTTTTACAGTGAAAAACTTCTCTGGTTTTCCTGCTGCTACAGTCCTTCACTTTCCATATCTTGAAATCTTTCCGGTGAGTTGACTCAATGATTCTTCATAACCTTGCAAAATCTTCCAAGTCTTGCTTTCCCCACCATCAATAATAATTAAATATATGGACAAGGAGTAATTACTCACATCAATATTTTCTATAAGTCCAGATGTGAATTTAGGTAATTCTGTGCAATATTGTGCCCGAGACAAATACAGCTACTATAAACACATTGAAAAAAGCTTCCAGCTGTTGCTTTCCATGTCTCACTTCAACTGAAATAAAGGCTAAAACCTGTTATCCTTAGTCAGGTCATATGCTTCCTGCACAAAAACTAGGGGACAAGAACAAATTAATGCCAAAACTTAGAACCATGGAGTTTATACAATCTCCACATGCCTGCAGCATCAGTGGAGATGTGCAGCAGTCAGAGGGTGGACCAAGAAAGGGCCTCAACCAAGCAGATCTCAGCTAACTTTATGAAGGGACCTCTTTCTGCACTCCCTTGCAGTCCTCTAGGAACTGAGCCATCTATCTAACCAGGGTACTTCTATGTCCCACATTGAGTATCTAAATGTCTCACAGACTCTAATGTATTTATCATCACAACAATCTTGTGAGTTAGAGAAGTATTATTATCCCCATTTCACAGATGGGAAACTGGAATGGAAAGGCCATGCCCATCACATAGGAAGTTTGTGGGGAAGCAAGGGATTGAATGCAGGCCTCCCACGATTAAATCCCAGGCTAGCACCCTAACCCCTGGACTAGCTTTCTTTCTGAGAAAGAAAACCAATAGCCTGGCAGCGGTTTGCTCACTGACCCAGTTGCACTCTGTTGCTCCATAGAAGGGAATAGGTAGCTTTCTCTCTGCAACAGTTTTTTTGGGGGGCAGCATATAACTTAATACAGCAACTCCTACCAACCACTGGCCTTTCCCCTTTAAAGAGGCCCCATGGATATTTGCAAAAGATGTTAGCTAGCTACACAGAAGTATGATGAGTATCCTGCCTAACTCCTTTCTCCAACTTCAAGGACCCACCACATCTTCCCCAGCGGATTTGCTCACCTCCACACTGTGCAGTATATTAATTGCGATCCTTTCTCAAGTAAAACTCGCACTGGTTCAGTTGGAATCCTACCAGAATAAGAACACGCACAGTTCCTGCTTTAAGAACTTCAGGACTGGCTCCCAGTCAGCACCAGCTGAGACAATATATTTTCTTACTGATGGGAGGTGCTAGCTTCTGTACCGTCAAATCAGCTTGGCCAAAATGAGCAATATTTCAACAGATTCTCAGTCAGGATACCTGACTGTTGAGCTACAGTTTGAGTCTAAGCTCTGGCAGGAAAGCAAGACATTAAGGGCAGAAAGGGATTATTACAGGGAATTCCCTCAGTCTCTCAGAGGCCAACCAGTGCCACCATGCATTAGGCATCCTCTGAATCAGCTTGCCTACTTTACAGCAGAACTCTTACACCAGAATAAATTTGAAAGGGAAAAAGTTGATGTGGCCAATCACCATATGTTTTTGTTGGTGGCCTTGAAGACATATATTTGAAGAATCTGTCATTCTCAAACAGCAGCTTCTCCATCTTGTGGGGGGAAGACCCTGCCCTCTTTCTGTGATATCATGGCTAGTGGCCTTAGAAATGACTGTGCTATTTTCTAATTAATAGCAAGCACTCAGGAGGCTAGTCACTAAGGAGAGAGGGCAGAGAACACTCTTATTTACTGCATAACTGATCTTTTATAGTATGGCAACTGATCTCAGGATCAGGCCCATAGTTTGTGCCATATGGAAAAGGAAGTGTTTAAGTTGATTTTTTATTATTTTAAAGAAATTCTTTAATAAAAATAAAACTTTATTTAATAGTGGGATTTATCTCATGATGAAATTAAAATCCTGTTTCCGAATCAGTTTGCTGTGGATTTATTTGCATTTTGTGATATTTCACACAAAATAGGATATTGATTTATTTTAACGCAAGATTGAAAAAGGGCAAGAGAAGGGAACAAAGAGAAAAAATTAATAATATAAGATAACCGAACCGTGATACGTGGCTATTTGGAACCGAATAAAATGCCCAGGTGCCATTGCTCCTTCATACAATAGGATATAACACTCTGAAATTAAATAAAGGTTTAAGTAAAGAATGAAAGGGAAAGTGCCTTTGCCAACCGTACACATATCAACTGAGCAAGCAGAATCTCTTTAATGAAAAAGTATTAGGTCCAGGAGAGATATTTAAAGTTGGTTTTGGTTGACTGAAGAAGAAATGCACGAGAATTGTTTCATTTAAAAATATCATCCTAGATCCTCAGCTGGTAGAAATATGCTCAACTCCACTAACGTCTGTAGCATAGGGCCCATTTAAACCAACTGAGGAATCTGGCCCATAGCATCTAGACTGTAAAGAAAAAAGACAATTAACTGCAGTTGATCATGATATGCATTCAGTTACAAACTGAACAAAATTTGCAGTGTCCCACTCCCCTCACCAGGGTATAAATCTTCATAATGGCACTCTGTCATTGTACTCTTTATTGGCCTTACAGTAATTCCTTGTATCTCATATGGAAAATAGTCGTCAGTATAATCAGATCCTTTTAAAGTTTTTTCTAAAAGTTGCAAACACTTAATTAAAAAAAAAAGAGTTTCCTTAGCAAATCTCCTTTGTAAATGAAAATGCCTTTTTGTTGGGCCAAATCCTGAGTCCTAATTAAATTACAATAATCCCTAGGACCCCTGTTATTTAAATAACAAGACCAAAAGTGGGAGGAAAAGCATTATTATCCCTATTTACAGATGGGGATGAAGTACAAAAAGGTGATGTGACTTGCCCAGCATCACATAGGAAGTCTGTAGCAGAGCTAGGAAGTGAACCAAGATCTCCCGAATGCCAGTCTAGTGCTTTAACCACAAAAACATCCTTTCTCTTGCTCCTTATTTTTTATTCAGTCCTTAACTCAGGCAAATTCCCATTGAAAGCAAGGACTGAAGATAGAGGGTTTTAGGAGAGAGGTAAGGAATGTGCAAGGACCAAATCTGCTTGGACCAAAAGTCTTTTCCTGATCATATAGAGTATTTGATCATAGCTAGACAGGCCCCATGCAAACTTCAAAGAAGATTCAGTTCAGGTTGGGCTTAAACTTTGAACAAAGATCAGAGTCGTTTGTTCTTTTATTTGAATGATTTGCCAGTCTATAATTGTGACTGACAGACTTGATTCTTCTAATCATCCAGCAGTTCAGGAGAGGTGAAGGATGAGTGACACAAGTGCTTTCCTCACCCTGGCCAGAAATACTACAGGTAATGTGAAGCTTTCATTTGCCTTATAATCCATATACTGCATCCCAACTACTTTCATCAGATTTGTTAAATTGCTCTGCTTCCAGCATATCAAGGGGACCTGGCAAGAGAAATCTCTTTTCCGAGGGAGGAAGGGCAAGAGAATGACTTGTCTGTATATCCCTTCAATCCCTCAACACTTGTGCAGGCAACGCTGCCAAGAAACTCGGATTGCTTGTGGATTGGTGATGTTATTATGAGGAGGAAGGACCAAGTACCTACTAGGAGTCAAACAGAGAACACTAAACTTTTCATCACCACCATGACCTCAATTCTCTTCTAAGCTGAGCCTTCAGCACTGAAAGGATAATATATTCAGTTATTGGGGATTTCCATTTCAATGGTGTAAAAAAAGCCTATTCCTACGGTAACTAAGAGCAGGAAGGAAAAAGCACAGTGTGAACAACAAACAACCCCCCGCAAATCACTGAGCTCAGTTCTGCCATCCTCACTCACACTGAGTAGTACATTACTTCATGAGTAGTCCCAATGAAACCAGTTAGATGGTGACACACACTCGCACTCATCATAGCGAATGGAAATTATGGATGGTGTGCACAGAGCAACACATATTCTGTAGCAGGGTTACATTGTTCCCTTTATAGTCCTGACTACATTCAAGCTTACATACTTATATATGTAAAATAAACTATATTCTAGCTTTTAAAAACACATCATAATATCTAGTTCTTATACAACTTTTTTCATCCAGAGATCTCAACGCACTTTACAAATGAGCTCATGTAATCATTGTGACATCCTGGAACCCCAATATTCACCATTGTCATATAATTAGGATATGTTTTGTACAAAGTATGCCTTGTGAGATATCATTCTAAAAGTCTTGATCTGTTAGACATTAATATCTCATTGGATTTTATGTTGTATCGTCGTACTTGAAGTTATGAAGTTTGACTAAGTATGTGTCACTGAAACATGGTGTGAGATTGAAAACACCCACAAGCAGTCTTTCAGGTACAACAGTAAAAAATGTCAAACCATGTTAATGGCTTATCAAGGAAATGCACACAAGCACAAGGATTACCCCAAGAACTGTGTACAGCAGAAACCTCTCAGAGATAGCACTACACAATGGGAACTGTTTGACCCATTTCACAGCAAAAGAGCTTTCCAGCAAGTGGGAAGAAGATATAAAAAGGAGGAAATGACATCATGGGGATACCTCACTCTCCCTACAACAACACACCTGAAACACCTGAGGAATAAAGACTGAACCAGGGGGAAGTGATAGAGGCTAAAGGGATTTCTAGCCTGTGTGTGAAAACCTGGGAAAGCCAAGCTGCAAAGACAAGGGAGCTTGTGCCTTAAGAATCTGCCAGCCTGTTTATCACTCAGGGTGAGAATTTGGTAATTCATATCCTACCTATCTAGTATGTTAAGCTCAGTTTGCAGTTTTGTTTATTTACTAGGTAATCTGTTTTGATCTGTTTGCTATCACTTATAATCGCTTAAAATCTATCCTTTTGACTTATTTATGTTTTAATCCAAACCAGTGTGTTTGACTAAGGT
>NW_020664446.1:51690083-51829579 GCF_002925995.2 Terrapene triunguis | reverse complement strand
AAGGTGTATGGGGGAAACCTCAGCTTGGTTACCACAAATGTGCATGGTCCTCTTCACATTGAGGGAGAGGCGGACCAGGTGTTAAACCCATATACAGGCCAGATTTGACCAGGGCAGGATGGTTCTGCTCTGGGGTCCTAGGCTAGGAGGCTGGTGGTTAGAGAGTCTGCATGTGACTGAAGCTGGGTGTGTCCCTAGCTGGGTGAATGCTGGGGAAAGTGCAAGTTTGGAAGGCTTTGCAACTTGTCACAGCAGCACAGTGTGAGAGGGAGCCCAGTCTGGTGGGTCAGAGGACTCAGTGTTACCCCAGTTCCAGGTGCCACCCTGGGGGGAACCCATCACAATCGTCAATCCCATTTTATGGATGAGAAAACTGATGCACAAGAGGTGAAGCAATTTGCACCTAAGGGACACAGCAGGTTAGTGGCTGAGGTGGGAATAAAATTATGAGTCCTTACCAGAAGCACTATCTGCTGGACCAGTCTGATTCTGCCACCTTTACTCATGATGACTAGTACATTCCTACTGAGATGCTCATCTGCCAACCCACCAACTCCCATCACATATATATCCAATTGTTGGGAATGTGATGAGAAAAAACTTGAATGCAAAGACTTCCAATACCTAATAATTATGGTTTATATCTTTCCCCCTTAGTCAGGAAGGAACCCAGCTCTTAAAATATAATTAGGTGTCATGTACACAGTCACATATAAAAATCTTTCTAAAGAGTACAGAAAATATTTCAAATGACCCGTTGTAATTCCTTAGGTCTGCTTACCTCTATGACATTCTCTTAGAGGCTCCCCACCTATTTCCTGAAAGATTCAATGCTCCTATAGCACTGCTCCTATTTATAAAAGTGAAATTATCCAATCAGAGAACAGAAACCATACTACATGACATAATGGCACAAACTAAGTACAGAATTCTGAATATCAAATACAGTGTTTAAGGGGCACTTTCACTAGACAATTTGACAAGGCTCAGTTATGCTGGTAAAACCTCATTGTCAACATATTTTGAATAACAAAAAAATACACAGAACTGTAATTGGTTTGTTGACAATTCACAGGCAGAAAAAAGGCTCAGATCTGACAAATACATTTTGCACAGCTTTAATCCTGGTTTCTAACTAGGCCGAGTGCTCTCACAAGTATATCTTGGTCTGCAGTTCTTTTCTGTAGAGAGGGGCAGGAAAGAGTTTTTTCATCCTGAGAGTCTTTTCAAGACTTCATTTTTATTTCCATTCTGAGTCAGGGCAAAAAGTCCACATCTTGAAAATTTTCACGAACTGAAAATCTATTTAAAAAATCAGATCAGGTCAATCACAACATATCTGTATGATAATTAACAAAAAAATAATAATTTTGAACTTTTAAATTTTTGGCATTTTTTACTATAAATTAAGTTTAATTTCTAAATAAAAACTTGTTTCAAACTGAAAAACAGAACTTTTACACTTAGAAAATGTCAAAATGGGACATTTCAACAGTTTTGGAACTTTTTTTCCAAAAAAGTTTTCCAAAAAGACATAATTAGTCAGGATGCATCCTTTCCTGCAAAAAGTTTTAGTTCTCACAAATCTGCATTTTCCAACAAAAAATATGTAATCAAAAAAATCCTGAATATCTGTACCTTCAGGAAGCATTTCCCACTAATTAATGCCCTCTCTGCTCTGCTAAAGGACATGTTCCCAATCTCTCAGTGGTGTAGGGAGAAGGAAAGAAGAACAACCCTGGGCCTTGCATTCAGGAATAGAGAAAGAAAACAAGTATGGGCCTCCTTCAATTCCCTTCTATAGAGAGGGAGAAGGAAAAATCTATCTCCACCACTGGCTCTTCCTTCCCCTCTCCACAGTGGAGTGGCAGATGTAGAATAAACCTTATGGGGAGGATAAAGAGAAAAGATCTTTCAGGAAGAAAACAGGAAGATCTGGCTGCAAAGAGATAAAACCCAAACTTGAATCTTCAGGAATGTGATGGACCCCAGATCTGGATCCTCCAATCACTAGGAATACATCAGAAAGAACATTCTAGGAATTGGGTCTGAAAGAGTTGGTATGAAGAGGCTCAGTGTGGCTCAATCATCAGATTTCTTAATAAATGATGGAGTTCTCTTACACTGTACACAGAAATAAGAAGCTGTCTGCTGTTTATCCACACACTGCTGAGAGAAAAACACACTCATGCGGACAGTGTTTGGCACTTAGAAAGAAGAAAATCTAGGTTTTAGGCTAACAAATGAAATGTCATTATTCCAGTTTGGCTGAAGTAGCTTTGATCAGGCACTGAGTTCCTGGCACTAATGAGCGAAGTTTTAGATCTTGACTATATTTGCTATTTTCAGCCAATGTGATCAATAGAATCCCACACCAAAGTTTCCATCTGTCTAGAAAGAAAGGAATGCTATATAATCCAATATCATATACATATTTGTTTTGGAATGTCACCCTTTCTTTTCCTGACTTGGTTCAGTTTCAACTTTCCCATATTCCTTGTTCTTTGCAGTTCTCTATTTTGTATATTAAGCTCCAGTAGAGCCAAAGACTTGCATCAAGGCTCCAATGTGGGGTTACAGAAAGAAAACAAGCTTTTAATATTGGGGGACACTGGAAGGGTGGGAAAGTTAGTTTTGTTTATTAAACTCCATAAAAAGCATGTTCTGAGAATATCACATTTATGAAGCTAAGCAATCAAAAATTCAAATGTTAATGTTTTTACTTCTGTTAATACTAAAGTTAATGATGCACATGTATCTCTTTCCCTTGAGCACATCAATTATGACACAGTCTTTATATTACAATATCTAAACATTATCACACTTTTCAGTCACTAAGGTATGGGTAACATCAGATAAGATTTTTCATCCTTTTAAACTTATACTAATTTCATTGACAAAATGGCCCAGTATATCTTAATTGACTTAGACTTCCTGGCTGAAATTCTGGCTTTGTTGAAATCAATAGCAAAACTCCCATTGACAATCAATAGGGCTGAGATTTCACCTCTTATGTTCTCATCTGTCTAAAGTATGTATTTTAGTACTTTCACCAGTAGCTATTTACCATACATTTTCTTTTCCTCACGTGGGTAGCCTTCTTAGGTGCAGTTAACAATAAAGCAAATTGGGGCCCTGATCCCACAGTGAGCTGCATCTAGGCAGACATTGTCATCCATGGGAGGCTCCACTGCTTACACAGAGCTCATTAAAAAATCAGAGACCTCTCTCGAACTTATGTGGGCTAAGTATACAAGGATATGTCCACTATTATTGTCAGAATGCATATGCAAAAGAAGCCACCTTGGCATTTTCTGAGTTTTGAATGCTTACTGTTCTCATGTTTGTATGGAATTTCCTTTATTTTTAATGAGAAAAAAAATATTTTTTTTTTAAAAAGGAAGTTCAATTTGAAGGTCTGCTGGCTTGCAACCAGTAGGCAATAGCTCAAGGAAATTCCTTCCTCTGGAGCTAGACACCATCAGAACAACCTGCTGCCTCATGCTCTTTATGAGGTCCACAGGCAAGACCCCATCTCCTGCAAACATTGGGACCTGTTTAATTTTAATTTGTTGTGATATGTTATTAGAATAAATAGTTTAAGTTTATTCATAGTCTACAACCAATTTCCCTCACTGTGGCTAAATAAAGCTGCCATGGACATGACAATGAATCTAGAGCTCAGTCCTACAGGGTGTAGAGCACTATGGTCCAAACCGAAGTATTTAATCATGTTCTTAACTTTAAGCATGATTAGTCCCATTGAACTGGGACTACTCATGAACTACATGAATTCAATGGGACTACTTGTGATTAAAATTAAGCATGCACTTCGGTTCTTTGCTGGATCGGGTCAGTGAGCTAATGCCTTGCAATTTCTAGTCAATAAGAGGTGCTACGTACATTGCATTCAAGAATAAAGAATCCAGTCATGTCACAGAAATTACATAAATTTTTCTCCTAGTCATCTTTACATGTACTTGGAATAGTGGGAATGATTTACGAGAGTGTTGCAGGCCATGTTGGAGGGTGGGGTTCTTTATGCAAAATTATTTGATTATTTACGGAAACATGGAAACAAAACACTTATTTAATTCTACAGTGTTGAACTTTTTTCACACAAGGCTGCTCTTAAGAACCTAAACAAGTGGCTTTTTCTGGAACAATGGCTTCAATTTACTTCAGAAATGAGACACAGACACCCTGGAGGTAACGGGAATATGGGGGCTATGTTGTGGGGAGGATTTAGTGTAATTAGTTGTGCTCAATGTACTTTCAACTTCAGTGCAGGGTTCAGCTCTTGTAATACACCTTAAAAAGATAATGGACACTATTTAAACCTCATTCAAGGCTTTTGGAGCTGCAAGAAAACATTTGGCTCAGGTATTCAGGGCCCTCTAGTGTAAACTTACTTGTATCATTAGAAAAACCTATCTCCCTTGATGTGAACCTAATGAAACCACACTTAAGTTGTAATTTTGTGTAATTATAGTTCTTGATCAGGCAGATGAATGTGAATTCAGAATCACCTAGTGGGTTCATCATTCCTTGTATCATCCATTTCTCAATTATCTCTAATGGCTAAATTTGGGAGGTTTATACCTCATCATTTTGCTGCTAATACATGTGAAATTCCACCAGGTCTGTGCCAATGAATTATCCTAAGGAGGCAGATTTGGGATAATCAATGTCATGTGGCTCCTCGAGATACCATCTGAGTTTCTCAAGGTTAGGTGCTGCTGAAGTACTGAACCTTCCAAGTTGTAGTAAGATGAGATAGCTAGGGGAAACATTTCCTTTCTATCTAATGGGATTCCAGCTGCTCTTGGGTTTCCAGACAATGGCTCAGACATGATATGACTCCAAGTCTCTGATACCTTCTCATCTTCCCTTCCTTCCCCCTGCCTGTCTCTAGCCCTCACCAGTTATGTCTTGGATCTTGTGATCCATCTCTTATCTATCTAAATATACAATTAGGGAACTAGGGGTGCTGACGCAGCCCCTGGCTTGAAGTAGTAATAAAAAACACCAAATACATTGTTTCCATCATCAACATCCCCACTACAAAAATTGTTCCAGCACCCCTGTAAATATAGAGTCTTTTCTTGACTTTATCCATAACTACAGTTTCCAGTTTGTGGTCTGATTTCCAGTACCTCCTCTCCCATCCCTGCCCTTCATCACAGAAATGTTCCAGACTCTCTCCACTCATTTCTTGCTTTTAGAGATTTATATCTGTCTTACAATCACAGGAGCAGTGTCTCCTCACTCTTTCTTTAGCCATTCCCTATCTTTTACCCACTCATCCTCTGCTTCAGAAACCATAACTTTGGCTTCAGTGCATGAAAAGTTCTTTTGGATACAGAGCTGGTCATAGCTTGTAAAATTCAGATCCAAATACTGAACACTGATTCTGACCCTACCATTTCCCCCATACATAAATCATCAATATTATATTTAAAGAACAACAAAACTAGAAAGGATAAAAATGAAGTATCCATAAGCCGGTACTCAGTAGGTGTATCCTATGACACTCAGCTCAGTATCATGGTCCAAAAAGGATCCTCCTGGTTCATCCTTCTGAACACTGTGAGGGCATACAGAAAATTAAAAGTGCACTACACAGAAGACAAAAGCTAGAAATGCAATAAACCCATATTAAAGATAGGGGCCAGTTGCATAATTCAGATCCAGATCAAATTTTCATATCTGACCATTCCTCATCCCCAAAAATTCAGGGTTGGTTGATCTGGATTTTGGCTCAGGGCCATTTTAAATGGTGCGAAAGGTGAGCTTGTGTGCTAGACTGTTTTTACTATGGTCACTCATCTTGCTTCTGAATGCTCTCAAATTAAAGCTCAGCAAAAACTTCCACACCAAGGTGACATATGTGATTGGTGCTTGTAGAAAGAAATACTCTTACCAGAATGGGGAGGGTTTCTAATGCAGAACTTTTTTATCATCTACAAACTAAGAAATATCACAGCTTCTGTGCCTGCCACTTAATGTTCATAATTATTTATACGTTACCACTGCACACAGCACCTATTGTATTTGCGTGACAGGGAAAGTATTTTTGCACAATCATTCCTCCTGTGATACACATTGTTATCAAGAGCATTGTTAGTTCTGCAGCATATGCAACAACTGAGCTCCCTTCTTTTCAGTAAATGTTCAATATATTACTAAAGCCCCAATTGTCATTCACTTTGTGTTCCTGTTTCCAGTCATGCTGGCTGCTTGCAAATAGATTTAAAAAAAAAAAAAAAAAGTTTAATTAGCATAGTTTTATGAAGCTCATGAATAAACAGAAAGAAATATAGGAAAAATATACCTACTGTAGAGATACACGTTATACAAGAATACAGGCTGAGAAGGGATTAAATAAATGTCTAGAAGACTGCAGTTGTGATTGGCAGCCTCCATCTTATTATGCATATGTAGATACAGGCACCTCTCCATCACCTGCTGATTAGTGCAAACTATAAGTCATACCCTCAAGTCTGTTCTTCAGTATTATGGAGAACATAAACTGGCTGCACACTGGGCTCTCAGAGAACCTGTGGAAGGCTGGCCATTACCCATTCAGCTGGCAGGAGCTGCAGAGGTTCTTAGAGGAACTGGTAACTCATATAAATGAGCTCCCTGCCTCCTTCTCAAAACACCTATGTTTGATGCAGGAGTTACTCCAATCCAAGGAGTCTCCATGCACCTGATTGCCACTTATGACTCTCGCCCTTGGCAGAGTGTATGCCTACACTACTTCTAAAAAGGATGAGGAGTTGGGTGGCCATGTCATAATCCTTCAGCAAAGACTTCCCCACAATGCAGACAGGCTGTTGAGGTTCTGTGGGCTTTATCCTCCATGCTATTGAGCCCAGGATTGGACCCCAACAAAGAAAATAAATCAGTCATATAAAGCTCTCCCCATTCTAAAGTTTCCTTCTTTCATTTCAGCCTGACTCATGGCTCAACTGTGAAAAAACCCAGAGCTTGCAGCATCATACTTTATCATCATAGATGAGATTGTAGCACCACATACACTGGAATGTTGCATGCTTTGTACAGTTAGAGCACACAAACTAGAAAGAAGGATTAAAACATATACATGCATTTTGTTGACTCAACAATGGCAAGAAACAAAATATAGTGTAAAAGCCTAAGATAACCTTATTAGGTTTAGATAAAATATTATGCTTTGCAGCAATTCTTGATGACACCTGGCCCAGTATCATTACTGAAAATCATCTTCATAAACATAATTATCATAACAGAGAACCAGATCTTACAGTACTAGAAATGTAGAGCTGAAAGGGACTGAAAGGTCATCCAGTCCATTCCCCTGCACTGAGGCAAGATAAAGCATCTATATCTTCAGCCAATGTAAATCAGCACAGCTCAAATGAAGACAACAAAGCTATGCCAATATATTCCAGCTAAAGGTCTGACTGACCCTTTATTATTATACTAATTCCTAAATAGAAACATGGATGTATTTTTTTCTTCTGGGTTAACAAAAGTTAATATGTCTATTGTAAGAGGTGGTATAACCTCTTATAGTCTTCGAGCAAGTGTAGTACAGCATTAGACTGGCTTTTGGGGCAGATAAAAACTCAGCCTCCTTAAGCAAGATTATTGCTAGAGACGAGATAACGTCTGAATTAAAAGTACTTCCCCTATCTGGAGGGTTGATACATGGAAATGAATTTTCTTTAAATAAAAACATCAAAATGTCTGAATAAGATAAAGCATCCAGAAGAGTTTCCATTAGTCTGAATTCCCTCTGATTTTTCTTCTTTTAATTTAATGGATGAAAATCAGAAGCATGAAGATTGCCTCCCGGTTCAATGTTTCATTTTGCAGGTTTGTGGGGAGAAGTTGGTAGAAGCAAAATATGAGTCTATGGCTGATCTTCTCATCTTCTTTCTATCATGTTACAGAATGGAAGATTTAAAAGAGAGCAAGACATGAACTGTATGAAAATTTGTGAAGCATAGATTGGTATCCTATGCAAAAATTATGCTCTTGGAGATTTGTCAGTCGCTAAGAAGTTAAAGTTCCTGTATGGTTCTATGTCTCTTTGAAAAGGGAGTTTATGCTAAGAGGGTTCTTCCAGTTCTCCCAGCCCTGGCTATCCCTGGAAAATACAGGATAATATTTACTAAAAACACTAATAAATTTAATTTGTATGTAAAACATGTAATTTGCATGGCATTATGGGAGTTTTTCCCCTGGATACTGCAAGGTTCTTGTAGAACTATTTAGGTGCTTTGCTAAGCTCTTTGCAGGTCTCGTGGTCTGAATTTCAGTGATTTTTTTATAGTTTTGCCTCAGTATTATGCTCTGTATGCTTGATACGTTCAATACCTGCCAGAGGATCGGAATATGATAAGGCATTAACTTTTTTTCTTTTCAGTTCCTCTTGCAATCTTTGTTGGGGGTAATTATTTTTAAGACTCTTGTTTTATTTTTTGGTAGGGGAAGGAATTCTCAGAATTTAATGTCTCCTTTATTCCACTCTACTGTTCTGACTTGGTGTTTTGATGGATTGGCTGATCCATTCCTCTACTGCACAGAGAATGTGGGTGGAAGGTTGAATGGCATTTATTCCAATAGTGCAGAGAGGGATGGAGGGAATGGAACTTGGAACTGTGCTTCTAGACAATTTATGATTCTTCCTGTGGTATAGACAACAAGGCTTTCCACTACTTCTTTGATCAGTCAAAGACTTATGGAGATTGTGTGAGGCGCCAATAGCCATTGCTGACTGAATTTAGTTATTATGGAAGTTAAAGAAATGAAGAGAACAACAAGGTGAGGTCTGTGCCCAGTAGCTTCAATCAATAAATCCCTTTACAACCAAGT
Organism: Terrapene triunguis; assembly: GCF_002925995.2. NCBI lineage: Eukaryota > Metazoa > Chordata > Testudines > Emydidae > Terrapene > Terrapene triunguis. The sequence continues at coordinate 51,820,714 of NW_020664446.1, read as the reverse complement.
TCTGTCTCTTTACTGCAAAAGGCAATAGCATTCCCTAATCTCTTTTCTCCTTTCAGTATGTAGTCCCTAACTTTTCTTTTTAATAAACTAACAAAAACTTGAGATAAGCATAAAAATGGTGTTGAAAATGAGAGAGCAGTTCCTAAGATGGTAAGAGATGACACAAACAAATTGTGATTTACTAACGTGGGGTCTGATCAAAAGTCCATTGAACTCAATGGGAGTCTTACCATTGACCACAATGGGCTTTATATAAGCTTTTGTTAATTTTCTTCTCCCCTTTCTAATTTCTTGTAATCTCCAAGCACTCCCTTTGCAGCCACCCTAAACCAGTTCTTGTGCAGTATTTACTGCTAGTGAATAATTATTTGGCTGACAACTGCCTTCAAGGCAGTGTTGCTGCTGATGATCCCGTTGACCTCTGGCAAAAGCAAGGGCCAATTCATTTGGGGATAGCTTTGATCTCCAAGGATATTGTTTGCAGTCTGCCAGCTCTTCTGACACTTCAGGAAGCATAGGCTCTAGCCAAAGCGTGCCTTTTTTTTTTAATGGATCCTGCTTCCATAGTTCTGCTGCACAAAGGAAGCTTCTGTGGGATGCACTTCAAAACATCAGCGACGGTCACTCAAATGAGACATTTGTTAGGCCTGATTCCCTCTCTACTCCTTGATACAGGTGCAAAAAGCACTGGAACTAGAGCTAAGCTATTCTGACTGGCAAACTGAACTAGAGATGAGCTCAAGTTGTAACATTTGCATCTGGATTATGAACACTCGGTGACTGAATCCAAAGATTTTGTTTGGCCTATTGTAAAGGAACGGTTCACTTGCAAAACTCCGAACTGGCTCTGTGTTGGGTTCTAGGTTTTTGGTTAAGATCCATCTCTATAAGGAACCCACACCAGAATGGCAGCTGCTATATTTAGGCCAGAATGCTTCATGGATTGCAAACATAATTAGCAGAGATGGCTTTATTAAGAAACAGCACTTGAACTCTACTAAGGAACATTCAGATCTAATCCATCCAACCTCCTGAATGGCAGCAGACAATTTTTTCTCACAGACTCTCCCAAAATCTCTTGCAGTAAACCAGAAAAATACCATTTGGGCTGACACAACTACTCACTCCAGCAAGGAAGCATCTTAACAAAAGTCTTCCAGTAACGGTAATGACTTACGTTTACCACTTTTCATCTCAATAAATAACAAAGGAATTTACAATGTTTTCTGTATTATATACAATACATACAAATCACTACTTGCCACTGAGCTACAGTCACTCTTTGAAGGCTGAAGGTATCAGTTGTTTAACAGCACTAATAATTGCAATGCTTTGCTCTTCTGCAGCACCTTTTATCCAAAATTCTTGATGAATTTTTCAATTACTAATTAATCCCCACAGAACCCTTATGAATCAAACAGATCTCTTTATTCCCATTGTATGGATGAGTAATATGATTATAGAGAAATTAAGTGATTTACCCAAAGTCAACTATTAAGAAATATATTCCATGTTTTCTAGCTCAGAGTCCCGTACTCTAATCTCTAAATTATGTTGCCTTTTCAACCACAACAACAGTTAAGACCAGGAAATGAAGAAAAATGTCAAATGCATTTGAAATGACATGGGTGAATTTAAGGTAGGCAGAATACAATTATTCATACTGAAATTTGAAGAGGAAAATGAGATAGGCAATTCTATGCCCATATTACAATTTTTATTTTCTTCAAATGCCTCTGCCAATATAGCAGTAAGGAATAACATAGTGTGCACAAGTATGCTAATTAGTTCATAAGCAAGGTTAATTACTGCATTAATATGTTACCATGCCTTGTGCACTCATCTGCCCAAGAAATACACCAAAAGCCTGCTAATTCATATTTTGGGTGGATTATTGCTATTAGAATAGAGCTACATCATTTTACATTTAATTTAAAAATATAATTATGGGTCTGGGGCAGGTGGCATTAAGGCCACATGATATGAATCCATCCCCTCTTAATATTGTTCATGGTAGTAGGATAAGAGATCATAGCTGGGACAAGGTTATAAACATCTTTTCTCTGCTCTTGTGAATTATTTTAAGTTATGTTTTTTCTAACCTTTTCTTAAAATTTTCCTTAAAAGAATGTAGACACCTGTTTCGACCCCACTTCCAACTGCAGTTTGTGGCGCTGTGATCATTCTCAACGCTCTCTCTCTCAGCTAGACTCTCCTCCTTTTTCTCTTTCCATTAAACATTTTAATTTAAAGGTAAATTTATTTTCTCTGAGCTAGTGCTCAGCTTTACTACTCTGCTCTTTTACACATGTACATCACCTACTGGCAGATCTTGAGTTAACTACCCACCGATCAGCAGCACTGCAGCATCTACGACTTTTATTGTTATTTTTTTAAAGATAAAGACTTGATTCTCACTTAGGCCATCTTCGTATTAAACTTCAAGCCTCCTTTATAATCTTTCTAATCTAGGGCCTAATTTTGGATTGGCGATAGAATTTTTGTTCTTTTATTTTGTTCTGTTACCTGGCTCTTTCTGTCATCAATAGAAAAATCTTCAAGGATTCGGTGCTAGGGAAATGTAAAGTATGATTATAATCATCATTATCATTATTATTATGTACACCGGATGAAATAACTTCTCATCTACTGGATTGTGCCTCTTAGGAGAGAGGATAAAAAGCCCACGGTATTTGATCAATATATTGCACGTTATAGAAGATTTTATGAGGGAATATCATTGCAAATGGTGAGATGAGGGATTGGAAAAGAACAGGATGTAACAATGGTGCCATAACATTGACACTTTTTTTTTCTTCTTTAAAATAAAATCACAGTTGAATTTCATGCTGGGACCCCAGCTCATTCTGGCAAATAGAACACTTGGTTCAGTTTTCTTCTATAGAAAAGGGGAGCTGATCCCTGGCATAGCACTTTATTAAAATGCTGATTTTGACTTTTTGCCTGTGACAGGGCTATCTGTAAGAAAAAGAATAATAAGGCCATGGGGCTTAGCATTTAACTCCTTTATTCTCTTTCTTTCCCTACATTTTGTTCTTTTTTTTTCTGGCCAGAGTATGACTGGATGATGGTGACCTCAACATGTTAAGTGAAAAGGCAAATCTCCTTTGTTCTCCCACATCACTATTTGTGTAAACTGTAATTGTTCCAGAGATAAATTATAAACTGATCTGTGGGGACCGAAGACACAATGAAGGAACCAGGAAATTGACTGACACTGGGGCTGTCAGATCACAGGGGAAAAAAACAGATAGGTTTCAAATCCTGTCTATTCTAGTGGGTAAAATATCCTGATCCTTCTTCCCTCTTGCTTTGTATACTATTGGTATGAGCTGCTGCAGTGGTGCCTAATGAATTTAGAAGGCATGATTAGAACAGTTAAGCAAATTCTTCCATTGCTTCCATTCCCTAAATTATTTAAGCAAGCGATATCGATTTATTTTTTCCAGTCAAATGTGGAGCTGAAAGCAGAACTAAGGAAAACAAAAATCCCTGAGGGTCTTTTTCAGAAAGGACTTTATCAATATCAATAGTGGTGCACACTTTTATGATCATTGTCATGGGACTTCAGCACAGCATGTCAGCCATGTGGTCTTCAAGAGGAAGTTATGTGGCTTAAAGTAGGCATAGATAAGGCCTGTGAAACAGAAGCATCTTTGAAGTTTGTAATCTTGGCTGAGCCAATAACTCACTGTGTAACCTTGGGTAAATCAGTTGCCTGCTTGCAACTCAGGAATTTAGCTGGAAAACTAAGTGAAAAGAATGCCCTAGATGTCAAGCTGTACTGAGCAAACTGACATTCCCTCCTGTGACATCCCTGTATTGATGTGTGATTATTTAGATACAATGTCACCTAATGTAAGGGAGATAAGGAAGCAGATGACTCCATGTTGCGGATGAGAGGTTTGCTAATAAATATGGGGTTACAGTTCCCGTTTAGTTGAAAGAACATTAGTAACAAAGGACTGGTTGGGCAGGGGCTTGGTAACAAATAGAGTGATACTTTCCAACATTTTTTTTTTCAAAACCTCACAAAAGTTTGAATTTGAGGGTTGGGCAAAGTTTCAAGTTTGTTCTAATTTTATCCCCAGCAGCTTGTCCCTGCCAAATATTTATCTTGTATCGGGATGGACAACCACCAGAAATGGGCAAGACTGGCCAGTTCAATATTTCATCCAAAGGACAGAACATTGCACCATGCTTCATCTGACTTAATATCCCATTACATACACATACCCAATGGTGTGAATGCATCGTTGTGTCCCTAGAATTTCTCTTCCCTTCTTTGTTTTCTTCTGAATGAAATATTAAGTTTTCTACAGTGGTGGATTTCAATGAGAACATTTGTAAACCCATAGTTTACACCAGCTTCTTGGTGTCTTCTTAAACATTGGCTTTCTATACATTTTAGGCTCTGCATCTCAGAACAAGCATACGTATGTGATTTGGCAGTTGCTAAGGTTACAACCATTTGGGGGAAATAGAGTAAAATGGGCCCATAAAACCTACAGAAAATTGACACTAAATGGCAATGTCTAGCCAAGGGTTGCAGTAACTTATTCCTTTAAGATAAATCTATTTTTAAGAATACACATAGTTAACACAAATTCTTGGACTTCACATTTCTCATCAGATTCTGTCTCTGTATGTTGAAGATGAGCTTCAAAGTTTCTTATACGTATTTAAAAAAGAAAACCTACAAACATTCCTAATCTGTAATGGAAATATACTGTAGTCTTTAAACATTGTGCATAAATACTTTGACACAAAGGTATTTTATCCACTCTCTAGCTTGTAAGCACATTGGATTTTCCTCACTTTGGCCTCTTGCTGCTTTTTTATTTCCCACAACTTTCCTCAGCAGAAGATGATCCCAACAGTGGTATTCGGCATGCTTATTCTGCCCATAGTTCAGACTGTGGGAGTTATGAAGAGCAGCGTCCATAAAGTCCTGCACTGTAACTTCTTCATGTGGATGCTGTGAGCACAAATGAAAAGGTTGCTAGTTTGCATTAATATAGTCCTCTTCAGATAAGACTACATTCATGCAGAGTAGTAACCTTTTAGTTTGTGCCTGCAGTATCCACACAGGAGTGTTACAATGCAGGACTTTGGTGCACGTGGCTGTTTATGCAATCATAGTCCAAACTGTGGGGAAGTATAAACAAGCCTTCAGTGTGAACTGAACTCTAGAATCTATGATCTTGAGGTGAAATATATTGACTCATCCCATGTTGTACCTTACTCCTTGTCTACTTGAGAAAGTTTCAGCAGTTTTAGTTGAAGGTGTGATTTTTAAACCAATGTAATTAAATATGTACAAAAGTCTGTGTGGACACTCTTATTTTGGTTTAAATTGGGTTCATTTCAGTTTAGCTTAAGTCGGTTAGAAATTGGTTTAAACTAAACTGAAACAAGCCATTCAGACTGAAATATGTGTTCAAGCATGGATTTGCACTGGTTTAATTAAAATCAGATTAAAAACTGATTTAAGTTAAACTGATGCAACTTTCATGTGTACGTGGGGCCTTAGGATATGTCTATATTGTAATTAAAAACTCAGGGCTGGCCAGTGTCAGTTGACTCAGGCTTCTGGGGCTTGGACTACGGGGCTGTTTAGTTGCAGTGTAGATGTTTGGGCTTGGGATAGAACCCGGGCTCTGGAACCCCGCGAGCGGGGAAAAACCCAGAAATTGGACACTCCAGTCTGAGCTCGAATATCTACACTGCAATTAAACAGCCCCGTAGCCCAAGCCCCACAAGCCTGAGTCTGCTGACACAGGCCAGCCACGGGTGTTTAATTGCAGGGTAGACATATCCATAGAGGCCTGTCATGTCCCTTGTAGGGATAATGCAGAACACTGAACTCAGGACTGGTCCTGTTGTGCTTTACCTAGACAAATCTCTTACTGAAGCAGGGGGTGCTTTGCCTGCACAAGGAAAACAGAATTGGGTGACAAATCAATATTGTTCTGAAAATACAAAAGCCAGTCGCAAATCACCTTTTGGTACTCTAAACCCCTGTGATGGGAAAACCAGAGGTAATCAGCTAAGTTAAAAGCCCAAACCAGGAAGAAGCACCGACATTAACAGCAAATAGTATGCAGGAAATGTTCTATCTGTGCTTTTCAGCATCCTTCAGACTGCTGCACTTCAGTTGCCAGCTGACAATGATTTTAGCATCAGTAAAAGATTACTTGCATTGTAATCTTCTATTTCATTCTTAAGACAAATGTGTAAAAATCCAAGTCTTCGGGGTAAATACGACCATAGTATAAGCATGTGCTTGCCCATAATAATAGGGACTAAGTTTGCTATATTGTATTTTTGTAATCGTCTTTGAATCTGTTTGTTTACCTGCAGGCTGGTAAAGAGATATAAAATAAGACAGCCTTTCAGCATTGAAAGATGGCCAAAGCTAAATAAAACCATTCAGAATTCAACTTGCACTCTGAATATCCCAGAGGAATTAAATTGTCTCTGCTGTTATCTATCTTGATTCCCTCACTGCCCATATGTGACTCTTTTGAATAGTGGTTTATAACATGTTCGCCACCCTGGTGTAGGCTGGCTATACCTTCTAAGGATGAGAGAGATGAGTTCAGCTCCTCTGATTGCTTGTAACAAAGCAGAGTATTTTGCTGGGTGCTCTGAGTGAGTGAAAGGAAATCAAGGTTTAGCCTGAGGTCTAAGTCAGTGAATGAATTGATGCATTCTTTCACTCCAGGATAGCAGACTGGAAGACTGAGCTTTCTGCAGCATCTTGCCCCCCTGGCAATCAGAACAGCCATGCTATAGTTACTGGAGGAGAGACCTAGTGGATCCCTGTTAGCAAGTACCCCCTCTAACTTGTGAAATGGTAGATGAAGTACTGGAAATTGAGCTGGTATGGGAGATATAAGAAAAATGGTTAAATTTCTCTCCTTGTTCCCCTTCTCCTCTCTCTACATATGTGTGCTCCTGGTTTTGTTTTTCGTTATAGCAATATTAATGAAAATGAAATCAATAGAGCTTTTCACATCTGTGGATTGAAAACACAGGGACTGTCAACACAAAGCAAGTTTTTTTTCTTAAATAAAGGAATCTCACACTTGTCATTTCCTCCATTGACAGAATTGTTTGTCTTTACCCAGTGTTCTCTCTAAGGCATTTACTATTAAGGAGAAAATGTCCAGAGTGCTGAACAAGGCACTTGATTTCATGCTTCACAGTGGCATTTTATCCATGGTAATTTACAGCTGCTCCCCATGACAGGTAACTGTTGTATGTCTAAAGGTGAGGCTCTTCCTGGGGCTTTGGCTGGATATATGCAAAATACTCTGTTATAATAAACTTTTATAAGTTTGTAACTGTGCAGTAAATCTAAGATCAAACAAAAACTGTCGTACATTACTCTATTTTCTCTATAAACTCCCCCATTACATTTTAATGCAATGTCTGTTTCCAAAAAGGAAAAAAAAATATGTGTATCATCTATGTACATTCTTCTCTGTCGGCAGAACAAAGGAGAATCTAGGACACAGCCACTGCTCCAAATGGGTTTCATTATACTAATTGACATGTAGGCAAAGGAGAAACCTTATGAAGGTATTTGATACTGATGTAGTGGAATGGTGCTATGCCATTCAAGCCCAACATGTCCATTGTGGAAAGTCATAATGGCTCTCTCTTATTTCCAACTTCAGTAGTTATATAACATATAACACAAAGTCCTTGTCCCAGAAGAACTCGGTCCAGACAGAAATTGCACCAATTTAATTAGTCAGTTTCCAAAAAGAGTTAGCTAACTGGGTGCCACCTCATTGGATAGACACACTGAAATCAGTTTCAGAATGGCTAACTTCAGCTGAGCCTAATTTGGTAGCAGATTGAATTAAGCTAAATTGATATAATGCTCTTGCTCAGCACTTTCTGAAAATCAGGCTCTTCAAAGGGTCTCAAGTTGGATCCCAAATGTTTGGGCACCCAGATTCACAAAGCACTTTTGAAAACTCTTGGCCCATTTTTTTAAAGTGGTTTGGGCATGGGAAGAAATGAATGAAATGGCACTCTTTGAGTATGCCTACACTCTTACGGTTTGTCTCCTGTGCTTGTCGTTACTCCATCTCCCAGAGAGCACGTAGCTAACTAGACAGAAAGATTCTTCTGTTGACCTAGCATTATCTATTCTGGCCTAGATCTCTTGGGGGTGTGCATGTGAGATAGAGATGTAGCTATGCTGATGAAAGTTTTCAGTGTAGACCATCCCTTACACCATGAGAGTTAAACCCAATGATTTTTATTGTACTGTAAATCAATAGAGTTATTTTTACTAATTCCAGGGTATAGTGATACACTCCAGGCCAAATTTTGCTCACTGTAATTATTTCTTTAAACCTCCTCTTGACTTAAATGGTAGTTCTGCTGAAGTAGGACTAGCAGGATTTGGTATCTTTGGGAAGAAGAAAATCTCTCTCTCTTTTTCTAAACAATTCTGTGAATTTCAACACATCCTGAGAGGAGCAGGAAGCCACATGTTTAGCAATAGCAGGGTGACTGGGGATCCTGCATGATGGGAGAATAATGGTTTTCATAGTCTTACTCTTAAAACATTTTTGTTTGCAGTGTTGTTGTAGCCGTGCTGCTCTCAGGATTTGAGAGAAACAAGGTGGGAGAGGTAATAGCTTTTATTGGACCAACTTCTTACACAGAGCTCAAAGGCTAGTCTTTTCCACCGAGAGAAGTTGGTCCAATAAAAGCTATTACCTCATCCACCTTGTCTCTTTAAACATTTTGGCAGTTTGATCTGAATTTATCTGGGAGGAAAAGAAATAACAAAAACACAGTATGTCATATATCAGTTATATTGTCAGTAGGCAAATAAGGCAGGATCAGGCATGCAAAAGAAATGGACACTGCACTGATTTAGACCTGCTCTCTGGCAAGTGAGTCTAGCCATCTTGACATTTCTGAACTCACTAATGTGCTCCACCTCTCCTGAGAGGAAGAAGATAAATTTCCCTACCATTTATAACAAGCAGATTATATTAAACATTTAAAGGGGACATTAAAGGGGACACTCAAGCTAATACACCTACAACAACGAGCTGTTAGAGAACACATTAACAATCCAGATTGCTAAACCCTGAATCTAATAGTACTAACAGCAGCATCGCAGGGCTTTCTGAATATCATTTGCCTAAGGCCTTGGTGCTGTAGTTCTAGTGTTTTACATTACAGCAAAAGCAGTCAGACAGAAAAAAAGCCAGCTGATATTCAGGAGCACTGTATGTGAAAGCACTGCTCCTTAGCACAGTCACTATGTTGTGGGATCTTCCTTATTTTAGAGGCTGGAAGAGGCTTTTTCTTCTCCCTCTCAACTTGATGACAGTTAATTAAAAACAAACCTTTCCTTGGTTCCCATTGCATATTTTATGTGACGAACTGGTTCAAAGGAAACTCTTTTTGAATGGTGTGGGGCAGGGGAAGCCCTTATATAAATGATCACATCATTTTATGATTCATCATTTAATATTGCATAGCTTTTTTCCCTCTCTTCCCCTCTTGTTTCTGATATTCCATTTTAAAAAGTCTGCTCTGTTTGTTTTGCTCAACTGACATCCTAGCAAATCATCCTATCCAATATTGCAGGTGGCAGAGTCTGTACATCTTGTTCTCTTAAACCTAAAGAGAAAAAAAAAAGTGGACAGAGAAGAAGTCTGACTGAATTAATAGGATTTGTTCCTCGGAGGAGTAATTCACCATTGCAGCGACTCTGTGCGGGGGAAGACCACGCTTTAAGGGCAGATTGTTCCATTAAGGCACAGGTCCACATTGCTGAGCAGAGTCATACCACGCTTGGGTGGGCCAGAGGATTGCACCACGCCTCATGGAGGCATAATCCCTCCTCAACTTCATAGAAGATGTGCACTCACTGCACCACCACTTATTAGGGTACAGGTGGCTCAAGTGGTAATTTCAACTGTGAGGTAAATAGAAATAGCATCTTCATAAATGCATGGATTGTAAAGGCCAGAATGATCACCTAAATCTGACCTGCAAAATACAGGCCACCAAATCACCCAGTGATTCCTGCACTGAACCCAGTAATATATGGCTGAACTAAAGCATCTCTTTAGAAACAAGTCCAGTTTTGCTTTAAAGTCTCCACATGATAGGGGATTACCACATCTCTTGGAAAACTGCTTCAGCAGTTACTTACCCTCCCTGTTAAAAACATGCTTCTTAGTATTGTGTCAGATGTCACAGCTGAAAGCTATGTAATTCACACTTATTTTTAGGCCGGTTTGTTATAAAATGGAAACAAACAAACAACTCCTACCACCAAAAACAGCATGAACCTCTGCCCCAATATTTTGTAATTGTTTTTATGTTGACAAATTAAGTTACATTTTTCTTTCTTCTTTATTTAGCACCTTGTTGGAATTATTAATAATATTTGAAATTAGTAATATGGGAAATCACCAAACTCTAGTTTAACCATAAATCCCTTTATTAACTCCAAAGGCCAAATGGTGTTTTATACAGTTGCTCTACTCATGCCTAAGAAAGCCTTAATCATAAGGAATTTACCCTAGCCAAACAGTAACAAAACATTTATAGGCATTTGAGCAAGATATTTACAAACAGGCTAAACCCAGGGGCACTTAGACCCATATTGATTGGCTCCTGTGTGGTCACACAGGTATTAAAAATGAATCCTTCATGAGTTTACTTTTTATACCCTTTAACAAAGAAGTGATATCATTGCCAATTACTGACTTCAGCTAAAAACCAATCTAAGACAATTCACCTTTATTTCCAGTCTTAATCCAAATAAGATTTACAATCTCCTTTATTCCCCAAGGTCTTTCCTCCCCATCTCTTCCCTTCTTTCTTGCTTACCAGCAGAACTATGGGAAGGTTTGTGCTTCTTTCTTTTAAGGCAGTTTTTCTTTGTTTTGTTACAACAGCTGTTTATTTTATTAGTTATTTTTTGAACCATACATCTCCTTTCTACACTACAAGGACTTCCTTTACTTGCTGATTAGGATTTTTTCCTTACTAGCCACAAACCATAAAGCAAATATATTGTTGTCTTAACCATACTTACGTGAACTTTAATTCTTTTTAAATTTCATAATCATCCTACACACTTCTTGTCCTGGCTGGACTCAGAAATGCAGCAACTGCAAGAAAGATCTCAACCCCAAAGGAAGCAACTACTGGAAATCTCACAAGAAATCCCTCTCATTCTCTCAAGGGACTCTGATCCAAAGCCCACTGAGGACTACGTCTTTCCATTGGTCTTTGGAACAAACCCAAGATACTCAGCCTTGTTTTTAGAACAAAAGATTCAATCTTTCAGGTGCTCATTTGAAACAAAACATGACTATTAATTTTAGAAGTGGATTCAAGAAGGAGGCATTTCAACTTCAGTTCACATTAGGTTTCAGGGTTTGTGTTCAGGGGACAACGAAGCTGGAAGGATCTGGAAATGTGTTGGCAAATGTTATCTTCTCCTGTCATGGAGGAGAGATTCACAAAATTCAGGACAATCCCTGTTGTTTGTGAAGAATTTATACTCAGCTTGCAGTTTGTACACGAGCTTTTTCAAATTGTGCCTTCCCCAAATTTTCACTATAGCCAGTTATGTTTGTGAACTCACTTTCCACACTGGCAAAAATGGAAGTAGAGCATTAACTCAGAATTAAAAAAAAGGTTTTGCCCCTGAGCACATTGTCCAAAAATAAATTGAGGCAGAACCACCATTTTGTTTCACTTGATACAGCTCTGGGTTAGAGGAAAGAGATATTTCAGCAGCTTAGGAAGCCTTGATTTCCCCCCCCCCCTTTCTCTCTCCATACCCATCACTGTGATTCCTGGATGCTAGTGGATACTAATGACTGATAATCTTCCCAGCTGGCATGTGCTATCCCACGACCTTTTGACCTTTGTAAGCCCTAAACGTTAACAATAAAATTAAAATCCTGAAGGCTGTTCTCAAAATGTCCAACTAGAAGGGCTTATATTGAAAGGTGGGGTTACAGGAGTATTCTGATCCCAAAGTCATCTGAATATTCCAGTAACACCCATATATGTAACCCATACGTAGGTTTTTTAGCTAGCTGCAACAGAATCTAAAGCCTTGGCTACACTTGCGAGTTACAGCGCAATAAAGATGCCCACAGCGCTGTACCTCACTCCCCGTCCACACTGGCAAGGCACGTACAGCGCTGTGTCTCCGAGGCTACAGCGCTGCTGGTACTCCACCTCCCTGAAAGGAATAATAGCTGCTGCGTAGTGTCTACAACTCCCGGGTGTCAGTGTGAACAAGGAGTTAACTTGCTGCGCTGTGATAATCCCCTTATCAAGTGGCCATTCTTCTCATTGTTGTGATCGGCTCCAGGAATGCGGAAGTGCCGTTCAAAGCTCCGTTTCAGAGAGAAAAAGCAAACATTTTGCTGTTTGCTTTGAGTGAGTGAATGAGAAGCGGGGGGGTGGGAGGAGTAGGGGGGTGGAACTTGCAAGGCAGCGTGCTGACACACTCTCAGCACCCCAAAAACCACTCTCTCTCCCCCCATGCTCCCTGTCACACTCCACCCCGCCCTTTTGAAAAGCACGTTGTAGCCACATGAATTCTGGGATAGCTGCCCATAATGCACCGCTCCCAATTCAGCTGCAAATGTGGCCACGACAGTGCGCTGTCAGCTGTCAGTGTGGACAGACTGCAGCCAGAGCTGGTGCAACCATTTAGGCAAACTAGGCGGCCGCCTAGGGCGCCTAGTGTTTGGGGGCGCCTAAAAGCCCGCTCAGGCGAGGAGGTGGAGTGGAGGTGATCTGGGGCGGGGGGCGCAGGGAGGGCTGCCCGCAGTAATGGGGGGGGGCGCACAGGGGAACTGCTCCCCGCCCCAGATCACCTCCACTCTGCCTCCTCTGCTGCGCACACAGCCCCCGCTCTAAGTCTCCTCCAATCGGCGCCGCAAGCCTGGGAGGGGAGGAGAATTAGAGCGGCACTGGCATGCTCAGCGGAGGAGGCAGAGCTGAGGCGGGCTCCCCGGGCGGGGTTAGCTGCTGTGGAGGGGGGGTAGCTGCTGTGGTGGGGGGCTCCCTGGGCGGGGGGGTGGCGGGCTCCCCAGGGGGGGGGGAGGGGGTGGTTGCCCGGGGGGGGGGGGGTTGCGCGGGGGGGGGGCGCAAGGTGGAAGTTTTGCCTAGGGCGCGAAACTTCCTTGCACCGGCCCTGACTGCAGCGCTTTCCCTACTCAGCTGTACGAAGGCGGGTTTACAGTGCTGTACACCTGCAAGTGTAGCCATGCCCTCTGTGTCTCACTGTGAAACATAGAAATACAAAGAGGAACCAGATATATTTCCATTGTGTGTTGCATGTAGTTTTTTTGTGGATTTAATAACTCAGGATCTTCTTAAGCAACATGATGTGAAGACATAAATAGGCTCCAGGTAGAACTGCCTCACTGTCATCTCCCTAGGTGGAATGGTTTCTTTTCAGTATACAATCCATCTCCTAGGGTTGCTTTATTGTTATTATGGAGTTTCTCTGATTAATAAGTGTAAATAAATTCCTCTGGTTTCTCAGATCATCAGAAACTGCTACTTTGATTCTGAAGGTGGATTTTCTCAGTTGCAAATTTCTGTCACATTCTCTGTTTGATGTTGTTTATATGTGCTGAAATAATGAAACACTTGAAGAGATGTTTGTAAGAAAACTGTCACAAATATGTTGCAGCTCTTTGTACAGCAAGTCACTGGCTCTTATGCACATTTCAAGATTAGGTGGGAAATGTTCACTATAATCCAATGGGGGGAGGGGAGAAGAGTTAGGGTTTTATTGAGTTCTAAGGGAAGGGAGGTTCTGGAAATCTTATCACTGGGAGAATGTCCATCTATCTTTTTAAGACAGGGATGCATGAGTCAGGTATGCATGAGTCTCATGTTGAGTACCTGAGACCTAACTTGTGTTTCGTTTTACTTTGGATGCTGACTAGATGTGTGCTCTTGAGCATGGCAAGTCCAGTAGTTGATATTTCACTCTTCATATCCAAGAGGTTAAAGTATTCATTTATACTTAACAGATACGTAGCTGGGGTGCATAGCAGCATTACCTGGTCTCTACAAATGTAAAAGAAGTAACATCTGCCTCACCGGGAGAACATATAAAGACAGCATCTGGCTTAGTGTCATTATCTGTGACAATTGTCACAGATTAATCAACACACATGTCACTTTTTTATAACTTCTACTGTTATATATTTAGCTTGATTGTCATTTACACTGATGCTTATGCCAAATGTTCTTCTTTTGCCATTTTTCAAAGAATGTATTTATTATAGCATAAGGCAATCACCAGAAAGTAAATGCAAATTACTTATATTTATTCTTATTTGCATGAAATGGTACTGCTACTGATTCCTTTAGGTATCTATGACCCATTGAAAATATGCTTCAATATGATTTTTAAAAATCATGACATGGAGATGCAAACCTAACATTGCAGTTCTTCAACATGGTATCATTTGAACAGATGTCATAAAGAGGATGAACTGGTCCACAGTCTGCAAATTCTTGCTATATTTGGGGCCCTTGTCCATCTGTTTTAGGGTTGGCTCTACAAGGATTTTAAAAAGAATGCTAAAATTGTCCTTCTCCATTTTGGATTGACCTTTGTGGATAACCCTGCTCTGCATATATTAAATGATGCATCTGATTTGAAGACAGCAACCTACTTGCAAAATCAGTCTGTTGGTTCTGAAAGGAGATTAATTTAAGGCACTAGACAGGAAATATCCATCAGCAAAGGTCAGAGCTGGCTTTAAGATTTTTGGGAAGATGAGTTTGATAAGATGAACATAGACTTCACTCTAAGACTTTAACTGACATTTTTAGATAAAAAGGGTGGTTTTCATGCTAAAATCAGCCTTTTCTGCTAAAACAGTAAGGGTATCCAGCATATTGTCTGGATTCCATCCAACCACAGGATTAGACACAGGGCCCTCAAACACCACAGAGGTTTTTGTGTTATTACATTGTAGAAAATGTTATTATATATTTATTTGGTGCCCATCACCATAATATCTGGGCACCTAATGAATTTTGAGGCACACCAAACACCATGACTTCCTGTCAGCTAGAAAAAAAGGTTTAATCAATTGGGAAGAATTTGACAAAGACTATCTCTTTCCAGGAGAGGCCATGAGCAACAGCCAAGTGAGTACAAGAACTATCAGCAACATATGAGCGGCATATGTGCAACATGTGAGACTGGAAGAAGAGATATCAGCTCTTTGATACCACACTGATGACCGTATTAATGATAGGTAGATAGAGACAGAAAGTCTGCCAATAGAAAAATACTATTGTGGTAAAAAAAGTAATCTGTTTGAATGTATCAAGGAATTTTTTTTCACCTGAAGGGAGTTCTAGGAAATTTTTCTGACAAAAGAGGAGTTATTCTTTTGAGAAATCAATGACAACATAAATGTCATTTTCACTTACTATGCTCAATAAAGTTTTTCAGAGCTCTACAATTTTTAGCAGGCACAATGCCACCTTAACAGATGGGCAAGAGTATAAGCATGCCAGAGAAACAGTTTGTGCCTGAAGTTTCAATGCTGGTAGCCAAACCCCATCCCAAAATGTTTAAAAAGCATTCAGTGAAGACCAGCATGTGTGGCTAGAGGGGATATGTCATTCCGGAGCTCTTGATTTCTGGATTCACTTTAAAAATCCCCAATATACTGAAGAAAATACACCTCTACCTGATATAACATGAATTCGGATATAACGCGGTAAAGCAGTGCTCCTGGGGGGCAGGGCTGCGCACTCCGATGCATCAAAGCAAGTTCAATATAAAGCGGTTTCACCTATAATGCGGTAAGATTTTTTGGCTCCCGAGGACAGCGTTATATCGAGATAGAGGTGTATATAGTCTGTGCTCTAAATGCAACAGGATTAGTGTTCTGCATGTGAGAAAGAAGGAAAGATATGAAGTATATAGGATTATATGGCACCTTTTACCTGCATGCAGAATTTACAGAGGTCACCAAGAATTACGCATACAGGTGATGGGCACAACTGCATACTTTAATAAGTAAATCTCAGTTCCTGAACAACTCTCCACAGGAAGCACTCTTGGATTTTCTTGGACATCTGTAGAGGTTGGCTCCGTGACCTTTTGTTGTTCCACATATGCATTTGGCTCAATAGTACCTCCCAGAAACAGGTTAATGGAAGCTCTGCTTTGTGAAAACACAAGACGTGTCGACTCAGCACAAATCAAGCTTCAAATCCATTATTGCTTCATTGTTTCCAGTTTGCCCAATAACAAAACTGTCCCTATTGTCTCTGTGCCTTTGCTCTGAAAGTACACAGCCTGGAATTCCAGATATCACACACTGCTACCAGCTTATTTCTTTCCAATAATGTTCTGTTTTAAGTACAGTAGTTAAGAGACCCCATGCAAATTTGTTCATTGGATGCGAAATATTTTTTGTCTTCCTTCTGCTTTCGCCTTTATTTCAGGGCACAGTTTGCTGTCTAGTAAATTACCACATATATGGACTAAATACATCGTTAAGTAAGCAGCCTGAGCTGAAAAGTGGATGTATTTTTTAAAGTGCTGATGTATGTGTTTTGGAGGTGTTACCTTATGTAACAGATGGGAGAGGAAAATAGTCACACAGCAGCTCCTTTGCTCTACACTTGGATGCTTTGTTAAATAAGAATAAGACAATTTAATTAATATTGATTTAACACTGAATGTCCTTGCAAAATATTGCCCTTTGACACTTTTTTCCCCATCAAAGATGCACAACCTGCAGAAAGTAAAAATAAAAAAATAAATTCAAATCAATTTGCAGCCCTTATACTAATAGGCTAATAAATTTAGAAACAATATTTGGGTTTAGGTATCTCATAAGATCACACCAATTGTCATGCTGGGTGAGGTGCAGCTAACAATTTGCCTTAATGATGGCTTTAAGTGGGAGGGAAACAAGTGGCAGAAGGTTCATGTTAAGATGCTGACATGGTGTCAGGTTTCATAAGTAAAATCTGGAAATTGTCACATTATCACTGAGGGAGAAAAAGCCTACGGTGCACAAATAAAATTAGACTTTTCATGTCAGACCACTACTGAACATGAAGATGTAGAAGAAAGACCATAACCAAAGTTCAACTAGCCTAAGGTTCTGTAGGCCACAGTTAGGTCTCAGTTCAGTTGCATACAACTGTTTTGCTTTTTGTTGACAGCTGAAGAATATTTGCTGTGTACTTTTTTGCTAGTTGATGCATTTCCCCAAAGGAAGAATTCAGCTTCTTCATCTGGCCATTGCTAAAGTCTCAGGACTTCATCATTCTTAAAGCATTGCTATGTTTTCTCAGCTCTCAGGACCAAGGCCAATCCTTCTTTACCTGACATAAATTGGCATAGCTCCAGTAAAGTCAATGGAATTATGTTAATTTACACCAGCTGAGGATTTGATCCATTGTGCTTAAACCTTTCAGAAGTAACTGAAGTAACAAGTTTTGCAATTTGGTGCAGTGCCGATAAATATTTATGGCTCACAGGACTGGCATGTCCAAGGTTAGGAATATCTTCAATAAGGCAGGGTGTGCTGACCTCAGTCCTCTCAGTCCTTTATGATCAAACAATTAAAAATTGAGTAGACAAGCTTTTTAGACAAACACTTGCCAGTAAACCATAGCAGTTATTTTGGTTTCCTTGTTCTTGCTTACAAATTATCTGCTTCTCCCAAATATCCTCCAGGTTCTTGTCTACCAGATGCCCAACAAGGGAAACATTCTAAAAGTTTATGATGTGTGATGGGTCAGTTTTCCTGCTTGTAATTTGAGAGTTGCACAGTGGTAGCAGCCAGTCACTAGGAAATATAAAAGGATGTAGCTATCCATCAAGAATGGATGATATTCTCTCCTTCTCCCTTCACCTCAATGTGGGCCTATTAAAAGTTCTGATGCTTTAGGTCAAGTCACTATAATCTGATGGGTTAAATAAATATTTTTTTCATTTTTAAAAGTGATCTATATAAAGAGGACATCTTCAAATATCTCCAACTCTCCAGTTTGAACTTAAATCCCATTTCCTTTTAGATAAGGTTAATTATTTGGTGTTATGAGCACTAACTATCAAAGTAAATAGTTTTTAAACAAGTGCTGGTCTTGGCATACAGTCTGTTTGAACTGCCACCTTGTACTGACACCATAACAGTGAATTTATGAAATCACAATCATTTGAGAACAGACTGTAATGTCAAATACAGAATTATGACTTCGCTGTAGGAGCAAGTAGGAGAATGTGGGCTACAAAAGAGAATGGGAATAATCACATATTATTTTCTGTTTGTAAAGAGGTGGTTTTTTTTAAATGCTTTTAAAAAAAGCTTCAAGAAATCCACAGCCTATAAATGCAGACATCTTACATTTTGAGAAAGCACTATCCTTGCATGAATTTGGGTCAAGTTTAAAAAGTATGAACTACAGATCATTAATTTTATAAACAGCTTCAAGCTTAATGAGCTCTAATTTCATTATATGGGCCTAGGAAGTTTATTTTTCTAAACATAGATACAACAACACTGTATTTGAACACAAATTGTGTCATTAATGGCACATAAAATCTTGGTTTGACCAGTAGAGAATAATGCCTTCAGTGTGTCATTTGTGTAATCAGGAACTGAGAAAGCAAGTCTTTCTGTGGAGTGTGAGTAACCATAAATAAAGACAGACTTGGGTTAACTATTAAAGGTTTAAGAGTAGGGACTTTGAATTATTTAATTAGAGGTGAGATAAGACTTTGTTACGGAGCATGCCAGTATAGAGGGTTAAGACTCCGAATTTCTAATTGTTCTTGTTTACAGATTTTAGCATTCGCCAGCAATTCAATTACATATTGCGGGTATCTGGTGGGCTTGTATTAGGGGTGGCCAGCTCACTGAAGCCTGTTCCACTATTGTTACCTGTGCTAGCTAGATTAAAGCTAGCATGGGTATGTCTACCTGCACTACAACCACACCTTAATTTTCAGAATAGACATATACTTAGGGTGTCACTGCTAGGACAGAATTAAGGATGTTTGGGTGTCCTTAAATATGAATTTCATTGCTATCAAATGGTTGGGGTTTTCACCTTTAATATATGAAATATGTTTTTAAAACAAAAATAGAATGTTTTTGTAGGGTTTACAACAAATTTCAAACTTAGTTGCAGCGTAAGTAATTTTTTATCTGAGATAAATATGTTTACAGACATAGCTTCTTCTCCTTTGCTATAAAATCTGGACCAATAAAGGTATTTGTCCCTCCAATTAAAAATGCATCAATTTGGATTCCTCACTTAAACCAATGCCAGATTTCTACTGAATTACCTGCATTAATGTGGGTTTTAATAGAGAAAAAGAGTGTGTTTCTGTGATACTCAACAGGCGAGAAATTGTTTTGTATGAGACAAATAATACCTTAATATGCCTGGTCTACTCATTGTTTAAAATACATTTTATCATTTTACTGACTTTCAAAAGACATAATAAAAACATAGTAAGAATTAAAATAACCTGTAGGAAATTTTACTCCCATCATAAAAACAAAACAAAACACCTATATAATGGATCTACAATTTAGTTTAATACCATATGGAAGAGTTCCTAAACATAAAAATAACCTCACATATGCTCTGATCAGGACACAGCACAATGACCTCAACCCCCCTCAATCCTTTTGTCCCCTCAGTCAATTTGAAATTGAGTAGGCAACCTCCATAGGTAAATGCAAAGGAAAGTGCTTAAGTCCTATTGAAATTGATGAGAGTTAAGAACATGTTTAAAGTTAAGCACATGTTAAGGGCTTTCCTGAATAGGGATGTTCTTAAGCACTTTCCTAAATTGGGGCCAAAAGTCCTGAGCAAATGCCCATTGAATCAATGGGACTACACATGTAATTAGGCTTGTAGTCAAGTATGTTGCTAAATCAGAGCGTCAACCACTCTAAACCTAGAACTGCTGGATGTTATATCATTATCAGTATGCATACACATAATGAGTTCTCTTCTTCTTCTGATGCTTCTTCTACAAATCTTTAGGAATGAGCCTTCACTGATCTCATAAATATTTTGAAGGTATTACTAATATTTAACACTGAGTATTCAAAAATATGACCTAAAACAAAGCAAAAACAAAAAAACAAAAACAAACTCCCAACAGCAACAAACAAACCCAGAGTTGAGTCATGATATAAAAATAGGACAGATCGGGGGTTTGGGTGCTGGGGAATAGGGAAGAAGTTTTAGAAGGTAGCAATTCAAATAGTCATTTGAACTAGGGACACTGAGAGGGCTTCTCCCTACTACTACAGCCTTCTATGCCACTGTGTTAGTATACTGGGCTATAAAAGCCCCATGACTGGCTGGGGATATGTTCCTCTGGCACAGACACTCTTTGGATAAGTAGCGGTCTGCAGGACATCTCTCTAGCCTCAGTATAGAAGGGGCCAGAGACAGGAGAGAAGGGGCCAGAGAAGGAGAGGAGTAAGTAACCCCTATATAAATGCCTCTGAAGTTTCTGTGGGTATATTTATCAACCAATGGTATTGATGAAAGCCAGTTAACATGGTAGCACTGCTACAGATTTTCAATGATGTCAACTGGTTGGTGCATTCCATATAATAGGTAGAGGAAAATTTGACTCATCTTAACAAATGAGGATATCTGTGCAAGTCAACGAGGTATAAATGTGGCACCTTCTGAGCAAAGTAGGGTATTGTACTGTATGGGCTTGTTTTTTCTTGCCTTGGCATTACCCCTTCTAAGGCTATGAACCTGAAGTCTTGAATGAATTACTTTAATATGCTTAGTAAACTGCAGCTGTAAGGTTAGTTTATGTTTTCTGGAATTCAGAATAATAAATGTTCATTCTGAAAGAGTTCAGCCCTGATCGCCTCAGAGCATTGCACACAAAAAAAATGTTATAAACAGGCTGTAAATGATTTTTATTTTTATTTAGGTGTATGTCTACACCCTCTTTAGGATTATGTAGTAATAATTCTTCAGTTCCTTTTTTAACCTCACTGCTATAACATCGTCATTCATTTGGAGCCTCCGGACTCATCTTTTTTCTGGAATTATTGTTTTCAGTTGCCAATGTGGCAACTCCCTTCTCTGCTGTTGAGAATTCCAACATTAAGAGATCATGACAGGTGAAGAAAGTAGAAAGCAAACAGGGAAGCAACTGTGAGGTGAAATCGGGATTTTTCAAGGGCATTGGATAGCTGACAACCCTCCTTGTTTTTTAACTGTTAAAATTTTGTGTCGTATAGATGGACCCTCAAAATATTGTTATATTTGTCTTCTTCCCTTGCAACAGATCACAGATGCACTCATGGAGACTGATCCTGATGGGAATCTTTGATTCCTAACATTATTTACATAGAGCACTAACATCTTTATCCTTGTGATGCTCTATTGTAAATTAATTACAATCAACCACCTCTAAGCCCTCTGTGTTGTGTGTTTCTGTATTGCTATGAATTTTAAAGACACTATAAGATCCCATATTTAGTGAGTTACAATAACGTTTTATGTAATAAGGGTGAACTTCACCCTTTCCCGAGGGCAAGCACCATTTAAGTTCAGTTTAAGTCTTTTTTGAGTATTTAAGAAAACAGATGATGCACAGACCTTCTGCTGGAACTTCTCATTTGGGTGAATTTCACCCACAGGTGATGTGTACTACTATTTATGTAAAACAGCTTCCATCTCTCACTGAATTCAGCCCCAGGTAGGTAGTAATATGGGGTGCTTGATGAGCATCATTATTGTGATTCATAGGCTCATAGCTTTTAAATGTTGAGGTCCCCCTGAGTGCTCAGAAATGCGCCCAGAATCTCATGCTTACACTTGTGCACACAGTTGCCACAGCAGCAAATGTGTATTGGACAATGGCACACACAGTTGGGTATGTCTTGTGTTCAAGTGAATCCCAACAAACAGGTATGTGGAGTCAATGAATATGACTGATGGTCTCATGCTTTCACTAAACAGCATAACAGTAGTGAGATCTGGCAAATTGCTGAGATATTGCTTCTACTGATACAAAGAGAATCCAGAACACAAGGTTTCCAGTGGTCCATTGAAAGCTCCATTTATATTACAGATGATCAAACCAGAAAACTGGGATCCATTCTACGATGCTGCCCCCACCTTCTCCAGGGATGTGCAACACCCACTGTGTGTGATTGGGTATTTTTGCTCATATTTTATTTTCCTTTTCATTTATCTTAAATGTCAGTGGCATAGAGATGGAGATGCAGCACATGTGCTGCTGTATAACTGATCAAAGCAAGCAGAAATAAGAGGAGGAGGAGTGTAGGTAAAAGGGTGTTGTCCTCCCAGATCCAGAAGTGGAGGCAAAGAGAAGGAAACCTGCTGTGCTGTTTCCTCTTCCACTGTCCCTTCCCTCCTGCACCAGAATCTAGCACAGCATCTACTATAATTTACTATAATTTTCTCTTGTTAGCTGCTTTTTGATGACACTGCCCTCTTCTGGCTTCTCAGCATATAAATTAAACCAAACTAAAGTCCCTCAGATTCATATTTGGATGTGATATGAAGGGGCTGTACATTACATATCAGAAAGCAGGAGAGTCAAAGAGAGTTGAGGGTTGAGTAACTTACATGATGCAAGTGTTAAGTTACACCAGTTTTGACTCACCTCTGGATTTGACCCATTAGCTTCATTTGAGTTATTCTGGAATCATGCTGGTCATAATTAGAACATAATTTGTCCCCCTCCCACACCTTGTATTCTGCCCTGCTCACATGCAATACTTTGAGTTTTATTAACATTTTAAAATAGTATATTTAGACCTGCAGTATCAAACTTGCATTTATCAAATTCACCATCACAAATCTTGTTATGCCTGTGTGCTAGAGGAACAGAGATAAAAAATCACTGTCATCCAGTTAATATCCTAACCTTACAACATACACTACTGGAATGCTTAAATACAGTGCTGTCTTACAAGGCCTTGTCTCTCGTATTGCCCTAAGGCCTGATGCTGTGCAAACACTCCCACACCTGGTATTATGAAATTCTATGGAACTAGACATGGGCGAAGGCCAACACGTGTATGTGTTTACCCTTGGTAAGAATGGTGGGGGTCAAAATCACCAGTAAGCATGCTGTGAATAGCAAATACAAATGTAGTTCATACATTTAAATAGTCAGAAGCTGAATAATCCACATGCTCCCAATACAGCATTTAAAAAAAAAAAAAAAGTTAAATAAATCAAAACCTACAGAATTTTGGGGCTCTGATCATTCTTAATGTCTAACTACATGTACATAACATAGTGTTACAATTGTTGTAATATTGCATTTTACTTAAATATTCTTAATGTAAGTGTAACTCACAGAAGAGTATGGGTGTGACGGGTTGGATCACCGAAACCCCCTTGGGAACTGCCACCTGATGTGCCTAGACTACGTCTGAGCCTGTTTTCCCTGCCAGCTTGGGACTTCAGTGCCCTGCCTGGTTGTGCCAGACATGCTAGCCTGCTGCAAACACAGACCCAGGTCTGAACCACGTCCCGCAAAAGCTGCAGGCTTAACTGAAAACAGCTTAAGGAGTGCTCCTGTCTCCAGCATTCAGATACCCAAGTCCTAATGGGGTCCAAACACCAAATAAATCTGCTTTACCCTGGGTAAAGTCATAAATTGTTCGCCCTCTATAACACTGATAGAGAGATATGCACAGCTGTCTCCCCCCCCCAGGTATTAATACATACTCTGGATTAATTAATAAGTAAAAAGTTATTTTATTAAATACAAAAAGTAGGATTTAAGTGGTTTCAAGTAAAGACAGACAGAACAAAGTAAATTACCAAGCAAAATAAAATTAAACACGCAAGTCTAAGCCTAATACAGTAAAAACTAAATGCAGGTAAATCTCACCCTCAGAAATGTTCCAATAAGCTTCTTTGACAGACTAGCCTCCTTCTAGGGGGGCCCAATCCTTTCCCCTGGTACAGTCCTTGTTCCAGCTCAGGTGGTAGCTAGGGGATTTTTCATGACTGCAGCCCCTTTTGTTCTGTTCCACCCCCTTATATATCTTTTGCATAAGGTGGGAATCCTTTGTCCTGCTCTGGGTTCCCACCCCTCCTTCTAAATGGAAAAGCACCAGGTTAAAGATGGATTCCAGTTCAGGTGACATGATCACATGTCACTGTAAGACTTCATTGCCCACTTGCCAGCACACAGGTATACAGGAAGGTTTACAAGTAAACAGAGTCATTTACAACCAATTGTCCTGGTTAATAGGAGCCATGAAGATTCCAAGCCACCATTAATGGCCCACACTTTGCATAATTACAATAGGACTTCAGAGTTATATTTCATATTTCTAGTTTCAGATACAAGAATGATACATTTATACAAATAGGATGATCACAGTCAATAGATTATAACCTTTGTAATGATACCTTATAAAAGACATTTTGCATGAAGCACATTCCAGTTATATTATATTCACAGTCATTAGCATATTTTCAGAAAATCATATGGAGTGCAACGTCACAATGGATCTTGGGATTAATGGGTCTGCTACACCTGCCAGCATGTGAATAATTTTAAGCACAGGATCAGATACCTAAATGACTTGCAGAACAGGAGCCTTAGCCCTTTAGCTCAAGTAGCGGTGGCTCATGCTTTTTTTACTAACACATGAGGGTTTCATATCCCATTGTTGGCCTGAGCAAGGTGTGTTGCTTAAATATTATTTCAGAACTATAAAAGCACCAGATTTGCCAGGTTGCTTATGATCTACAAGCTATGTGGCAACTGTGGCAACAAACTTACTGTATGCAATTTAAAACAAAATTCAAATGCAAGGTCTCGTCTTTCACATAACTGCACTTTGGAGGGTAGATGTGCAAATGAAACTGTGACAAATGTTCCTTTTGCTCCTGTCAGATAATTTTGCATGTTGCCAGTCATGCTACAATTGTGAGGCACTATGTCATCTGACATGTGGAATAGCCCATTTTTTGGCCAATTTATTGCCAAGATAATAACCGTGAAAGTTCTGATTAGCTACTTAGATTTTATTGATAGTAGGAGAGTTGGAATAGCTACGTTACCTACTAAAATCATCACTATATTCATGTCATTTTACAGACATATCAACTGTAGAAAGAAAAATATCTGTTCTATGTAATGTTTTTTTAAAAAATACTGCTATAGGTTGAACTAAACAGGGTTGGAGTTGAGAGCAAAGAAACTATCTCCAGTTGCTTGATTCCTCCTGTGTTCAAGGAAACAGGACTTCATACATTCTATATACATAAACAGTCCAAAATCACTGGTCACTTTTGAAAATCATGGTCAGCATGTTTCCTAGTCTGATATTCAGATTCTAACAGTAGTTGTGTCTGACACACCAGATTTGTAATAGCATGGAAAGTGGGAGGCATGGGAGTTATGTTTCTTCTTAACCTAATGCTTATATTTTGTTGATATTCAGAAATGTTAATGCAGCTAACACAACACCAATTATGGTCTCTCCTGCTCTACACTGGCCTTGCTAAACTGCGTCCAGAATTGTATCAGTTAATTCAATTGTTCACAACTATGTTCAGATGCAGTAAAAATTTGGTAGGTAGATGAGATCTATATGACCCACTTATGACCTGAAACACTAGGGACCAAAAGCCATTTCCTCAGCTGGAGTAAATCGATGTAGCTCCAATTACCTCAGTGCAGCTAACTGATTTACATTAGCTAAACATATAGCCCTAATTTCAGATTTCAGTTAATCCAGTGTAAAGTGGAGTTACTTTAGTGAAATGTAATTAAGCTCAGAATTTGATCCTTAATTGTAGATGGCAAAACATTAAATTGTTTCTAGAGTTATAGATAGAACAATAATTAGGAAGTGTTTGAAATTCCAGATGTCAATGTGTTATTTACTTAATTTATAAATTTGATACTTTTGACTAATAAGAAGAGAGATTTGTAACATGATACAAAAAAAAAAACCTGGAAGTCTCTAGCGTAAACATTTTAACTCTGTAACTTTTCATTCTTCCTATATTGTCAGTGTAATAAAAATAATGGCCAGGAAGAGACGAATTTCAAAATCTGTCCTTGTGGCCTGATTCTGCCTTTAGGATCAATGGGACTTCTCCTGAGCCATTTTATTAATCATCACTATTCCTTGATTGATGAATAGCTCTGAAGTCCATCTTTTCTCCAATAGCCTAGACATAATCATAACCATCTGATTTGGCACAGCTTCTCCATGCAGGTTGCTGCTGCTCAGATCTGATAGATCTGCTACTTGGAGATAGAATTTTTGCGGATGTAAATTTTGCATTATTGTCAACAAAAAATAACATCAGAAGAGGAGCTAGTAGAAATAGCATTCGGTGAATATTCATTTTCATTATTTTGTCCTCACTAATTTAAATGCTTTTCTTCTGTGTTACGCAGCTCTACAACTGACCAAACACCAGATCAGATTCTCAACAGGTTTAATTGTCTTAGAGCCCTTGATGTCACACTGATTCATAGAAGTTCAGAATATGGCCCACTATTTTCCTCCTATTCAACCAACTCTGGTTGAACAGAGGAGGAAAAGAGCATGTGAGACACTTTGTAAACCTGCGGGTAGAAGAAATCTCCTAAGATGTCTCAAATAAATAATTCCCTCCAATCCATAACATGGAATGTGAAGAAAACATGAGTCGGAGACATGTTTTTTGTGTTTATGGATATTAATTTTATACTATGGGCAGCACACAGTCAGGTCTAAATCCACAGACTCACCATCAAGCCTGAGTAAAAGGCTTTGCTGGGAAACTCTCCAGTAGTACTATAGAGTAGCTATATGAAATTCAGTCCCAGTTCCGAAATCATTTTAATATGGACAATGCCTGTTAGGGGTAGCTCATTTTGCTTAAATTTTCTAATACAAAAATACATTACTTTTGTAATGTAAAGTCTTAACCTGAGAGAAAGCACTCATTCAAAGACAATGCTGAAAAGAACCTTCATTGTAAAAGTGTCTTCTTTTGTATTTAAGCTCACAGAAAGCTATTTCAATCAGATTTCCTACTGACTGTCACCATTGTGCTTACCTTATATCCCACTCCCAACAAACATAATTACCTGAGAAACGATGCCCAGATGTAATAATTCTCTGATGGATATCAGTCATCTCAGAAGCTCTGGTTTCTCCTGCAGTGACAAACCTTTGCATTTCCTGATAACCCAGTGGTAGTTTTGTACTGGTATTTTTTTCCTTATGAGCTTGTGAGGTTAGCCAGGAAATGTGTAAGGTGGGTAAGAAGGGGTGTTAAATCTTAAAATGTAGGAGGGAATCTACTGGGCATAATAACATTTGGCTTGTGCAGTTGGAGAAGCACTGTTCACCAGTGCTCTCCAACCAAATACATTCCTTGTTTTAGCCATTGCTTTCTATGTGCTAGATTTCACCTTACTTACATTGAGCAGTGCCTTACAACCCAAGTAGTCCCATTAAAATGGATGGGATTACTAGGTTAGAAAGGTACTATTCAGAATGAGTAAGGGGGGGCACAACCTGGCTCTATAGTAGGAGGTCATTACTATTGGAAGAGCAGTTGTCATTCTATCCAGGTCCATATGAAAGAGGTAGAATGGAAATTATGTACCCAGAACACATCTAATCCAGGGATAGATTGCTAGTAGTTTTCCCCAGAAAATGCTCCAGCTCAAATAAAGCTGATCTATGAGCCTCACAGCTCAGAGAGTTTTATAGTCCAGTCAGCAATTTCTCCTCTGTTTTCTTGATAGAGAAGTCATAGATTTAAAAATGAGAAGTTTAACTGGGCAGCATCAGAGGGAATACAAAAAAGATGGTTTTGGTATTCAGGATGTCATGGCAGCACTACCTGGTGTTCTATGGACCTGATCCAAAGACATTTTCTAAACAAGGTATAGAAGGGCAGGAAGTAATAGCAGCAGCCCCTGCTCTAGTCAAACAACTCTGGGAATCATAATCACCCAACCTGCTACCACAGATGTATTGTCAGATATATGACAAATGTGTCACTCTTGTCTGTAGGCACATGAATCATGATGACAGTGGACCTGCATTAATAAACCACCACATTGCATCCTTTTAATCTTGTCGTTACTCAGAGTTAAAGTGACTTCAGTTGGGATGCACAGATAGAACTGAGGGCAGAACTTGATCAAGTGATTTTAGAGAGATACCTCTACCTATTGGCAGATATCCACAAAGCCATATTAAAAAACAGATACTAATAAAAAATGTATCCATTTTCTCATAGCTGAAACAGCTTTTCTTTCAAGTGTATATGGTAATTTAATGGTTGCAGTTTTACTAATAGTGTTAAAACATGATAAATTAGAACACACTGGAGCCAGCTAAGAAGGTGTCTTTTAAAGTCATAATAAATCTTACAGCTAGGCAAACTGAGTTGGATAAAATAATAATCGACCTGAACCTTTGCTCAGAACTAAAAAGGAACTATTTCTGATGTTTAAATAGATCAGCCTTTAACATCTAGAGATGGATTGTAAAATTCCAATTCAGATCACAAGTGAAAATGAATTTAGTGGGAATAATCACTGTCTATATCACAAAATTACTTCACCCATGACAACTTCTGTTCAAGAAAGGGCAGGACTGCAAAAGCAAGGGGACATTTCAGGTCAAGAGTGAAGTTCATTAGGTAGTGATCTAGGAGTACTTCTACACTATAGCTGGGAGAAAGTCTCCCAGGGTGGGCAGACAGACGTGTGCCAGTGGGGCTCAAGCTAGCGCACTAAAAAATAGTGACATGGAGCTTCAAAGCCTGAGCGCCTGCACTAGCTGAAGAGTCCACATTGTAATATTTTTTAGCACACTCGCTCAAACTGCATTAGTGAGAGTCTGTCTACCTGGCCTGGGTGGATCACTCCCAGCTCAAGTGTAGACATACCTATTGGGCTAAGAACTATAATAGTAGTTGGAGATCATTGATCAAAATGAAGGGGCACTGGTGGTCCTGTATGAAAGAAACATGAGCAGCTCCCGCCTTCACTGAAGAGCTGAGTTAGGCTTGCATTATTCTGGTTCATACCTATTATTGTATATCCCAGCTCCTGGTTTGGCTGGCTTTTGTTAGTATTACCAACCCTTCACTTTCAAGAGCACCAAGTTCACTCAAAACTTAAAAAAAAAAAAAGTCCTGTAAATATATCTGAGATATTTCTTACATCAATATAGAGGGTGAACTTTTGTTTTTATATTGGTTTCTATGAATCTGCTTCAAAGTTGTCATATATTTTTGCTTCTCTGTATAACTTATGGTGCATCCTTTTTCTCTACCACATTCCTCATAAACTTATCCAGTCTCTTTCAAGTACCCCAGGAAGCCATTAGATGCCAAGCACATAGAATATATTTTATCTTTACCAGTCTCCTAGAGAAACAGAAATAATAGAATTCACCAAAGCTTTAAAAATTGTATGTACTCTGATGTCCAGCTTTTATTGGTGGAAACTTAACACATTTTGGGGCCAGGACTCTTCTTGTGCGATTCTAAACAAGCAATGATTCCCTTGACAGAGGTGGGGATCATGGAAGCACTTTTTCCTGAATATCTTTGCAGACATAGTGGGCATTCCTGGGTGGGGTGGATGGAAGCATGGATGGGGTGTAGCTGGAAGTCACTGTGCTCTGCTGATCCCACGTCAGGTGGTCATTAGGGGCCCTCTGTAGCTGATATAACTTAGATCTGCTTTAGGCTGCTCTAAATTACACCAGGGACCAACTCAGTCCCTAGTCAGGGTGAGAATATGGGAAGCCTTTCCTCACCACTAGCCCCAGTCCTGTAGCAACTACAAGTGCACGAGAATTACTTCACAGATTCATAGATTCTCAGGCCAGAAGGGACCACTGTAATTGTCTAGTGTGCCCTCCTATGTAACACAGGCCATAAAAATTCCCCAAATAATTCCTAGAGCAGATCTTTTAGAAAAACATCCAATCCTGATTTTAAAATTGTCTGTGATGGAGAATCCACCATCAGCTTGATAAATTGTTCCAAGGGCTAGTTACTCTCACTGTTAAAAATTTACACCTTATTTCCAGTCTGAATTTCTCTAGCTTCAACTTCCAGCCATTGGATCTGCTAGATTGAAGATCCCATTATTAAATATTTGTTCTTCACCTGGGTATTTATAGGCTCTAATCAAGTCACCTCTTCACCTTCTCTTTGTTATGCTAAAGAGATTGCACTTCTTGAGTCTCTCACTGTAAGGCATGTTTTCTAATCCTTTAATCATTCCCCTGGTTCTTCTCTGAATCCTCTCTAATTTATCAACAGCCTTCTTGAACTGTGAGCACTGGAACTGGACATAATATTCCGGCAGTGGTCACACCAGTGCCAAATACAGAAGTAAAATAAGCTCTTGTCAATTTTCTACAATTCCTAACCTCTTCTCAATTTTCAACAATTTTCTACAATTCCTAACTTATGATTCAAATTCATGACTATCAGCTCCCCCTTTCTCCCATTTGTTATATATTTTACAGCTGTCTTCACTTTCCCTCTGAACCACTTTGTTTTTTTAACCAACACAGCCTTCTTCCACAATTGTGGGTTTTGGGGCATCTAATAAGGTGTTCTTAAAATGATTCCCAATTATCATTCATACTTTTTGGATGAAATATTTCCTCCCAGCTGATTTTGCTCATAATTATTTTCAGCTTTGTGAAATTGGCATTACTAAGGCACCAAGTATATATATTTCTGGTCTGGACTTTATTCTGCGTGCACATTATAAAAATGATCAAGTCATGATCACCTACACCTAGGCTGCCATTAACTTTTAGTTCTGTAATCAGTTCCTCTTTATCTGTTAGGACAAGGTCTAATATTGAATTCCCTCATATGGGCTGCAATGTTTTTGAGTTAGGAAATTGTCATCTATAATATTTAGAAATTCCAAAGATGTTTTAGTACTGGCAGAATGAGACTCCAGCATTTGTGACTCAGATTGAAGTCTCCCATGATCACACAACCCCTCCCCTCCTCACCCCCCCACACACATTACAGATAGGTGCACAAGGAGGTAGTCATCCTGTTCCCTAGTGCAATTTGGTGGTCTATAGCAGACGCCAACTAGTGCTCCATCTTGCACTTTATCTGTTAGGACATTGATCCACAAGCATTCAAGATCATTTTCTTCCAAGTTATCTGTGGCTTGGAAACCAATATAAAAATGTATGCCATTTTTGACGTACAGTGTGACTCCCCATCCCACTTTGCCCATTCAGTCCTGCCTAAATAGGTTATAACAATTGATTTTAAGTTCGGTTAACATTCCATTTGTGTGAATTATCCCACCAGGTTTCAGTAATACCAGCTAGATTGAATTTATGCTCATAAATGAGCTATTTTAATTTCTTTTGTTTGTTACCCAGTATTAGTTGTTACCTAGCATTAGTGTATAAGCAATTTCTACTGACTAGATAAAGTCAAGTACATACCCAGCAAGGGGAAGATCTTCTTCTCTCAGTGCTTCTGAGGCTAATGTTCACCAGTGTCCACAGCTTGGACATAAATTATCATAGAACTGGAAAGGACCTCCAGTGGTCATCTAGTCCACTCCCCTGCACTCAAGGCAGGACTAAGTATTAGCTAGACCATCCCTGACAGGTGTTTGTCTAACCTGCTCTTAAAAATCCCCAATGTTGGAGACTCCACAACCTCCCTAGGCAATTTATTCCATTGCTTAACCACCCTGACAGTTAGGAAGTTTTTCCTAATGTCCAACCTAAACCGCCCTTGCTGCAATTTAAGCCCATTGCTTCTTGCCCTATCCTCAGAGGTTAAGAAGAACAATCTTTCTCCCTCCTCCTTGTAACAACTTTTTAAGTACTTGAAAACTGTTATCATGGCCCCTTTCAATCTTCTCTTCTCCAGACTAAACAAACCCAATTTTTTAAATCTTCCCTCATAGGTCAAGTTTTCGAAAACTTTAATCATTTTTGTTGCTCTTCTCTGGACTTTCTCCAATTTGTCCACGTCTTTCATGAAATATTGCGCCCAGAACTGGACACAGTACTCCAGTTGAGGCCTAATCAGCGTGGAGTAGAGTGGAAAAATTACTTCTCATGTCTTGCTTACAATACTCCAGGTAATACATCCCAGAATGATGTTTGCTTTTTTTGCAACAGTGTTACACTGTTGACTCATATTTAGCTTGTAATCCACTATGACCCCCAGATCCCTTTCCACAGTACTCTTTCCTAGGCAGTCATTTCCCATTTTTTGTGTGTGCAACTGATTGTTCCTTCCTAAGTGGAGTACTTAGCATTTGTCCTTATTGAATTTCATCCTATTTACTTCAGACCATTTCTCCAGTTTGTCCAGATCATTTTGAATTTTAATCCTTTCCTTCAAAGCACTTGCAATCCCTCCCATCTTGGTATCGTCCACAAACTTTGTAAGTGTACTCTCTGTGCCATTATCTAAATCATTTATGAAGATATTGAACAGAACTGGACCTAGAACTGGTCCCTGCGGGACCCTACTCATTATGCCCTTCCAGCATGACTGTGAACCACAGATCATTCCCAGAGAGTAGTTATTTTCCAACCAGTTATGCACCCACCTAGTAGCTCCATCTAGGTTGTATTAACATCCCTTGAAAGCTGTGGCTGACTCTGGATACAAAGTGCAGCGCATGCCAGTGCTCTGTGGTTCCCAGAATTGCTATTGGAAGAGTCACTGAAGCCATGTTGGGAGCTTTAACTGCTTACATTACCTATGGCACTGTAATTCTCTACTCATTAGACACCTGTCCATCAATGGGACAAGCGGCACAGTGTTAAGGACCACAAACAGCAATTGTAATTCCCTGAAGTGGTGTCCTGTGTATTATTAAATAGCTGGGGGCACCATTTGAGAAGCTGTAAACTTCTTTCGCTCACTGTATGTCCGTGCCACTGGCTCTTACTAGATGGAATCAAAACTACCTAAGTGTTTATAATGGGCTTGCTATCCGGAGGCTGGTCTAAAAAGATGAAAAATCCTGTTGCTCCCAATGCATAACAGAGGTTCTCTTTTAGGCCTGTGGTTTTAGAACTCAAGGTTGTGATTACTATTCTTCATGTTGTATACATGTATATTTGCAGAGAGGTAGGGTGCCATGTACCAGTATTACATCCTTTTTTAGATTTAGTAGTCACACATTAAAATGGGCTTTTTCATCTAAGAAGATATATTAATAAGCATGGGTAAGGTAGGAAAGATGGCTCAAATGGACCAAATTGACTTAAGTGGGCTTACACCAGGGATGAATTTTGCTCATTCATTTTTCAGTTTAGTTTTGAAAATAGCTGGAGAATCAATGAGCCAGGGAGATATAGAATGGCAATTATTGAAGGCTCTTACAAAGATGAGTTTATGAGAAATGGCAGAAAGGATACTGAGGCTAAACAAGTGGAAGGAGTGAGGTGTGGGGCAGAGACATACAAGATCCATGATGGGAACATCAAGACCATGTGGACAGGATTTAGACTTTGCATCTTGTCCATAGGATGCACTGAAACAATACAGTGCCCCCTAACGTCATGCAACAACATTGGGTTAATAATAATTCAGAGCTAAGTGTGTCAGTTACTTTATTAGCAACAACACTGTCTGCAACATCCTGTGCTTCTGTTGGAGGTCTCCCATCCAAGAACTGACCAGATCTTTTGATATATGTTGAGAACCCTGCATTAGATGGCACAGCGATTATACATTTTGCTTCCCAGAAGAAGGTCTGTTGAGGTGGACAGTTATTGTAATAAGCGATTATTGTGAAATTCTGCTTCCTCCTATCTGACATTTCTTGCTGAATTAACCCAGTCACCCTTCAGGTGGAAGGCCTTGCTATGGGGAAAGTTGGATTTATTTGGAAAGTATCCAGTTATCTTTCCAGGAGACACAACAGCACCTCTTTGTATCAGCTTGGACAGCTCTGATTTATCTATCCATAAAGAACTAAGTATTAGACAGACCTGATTTTGTATTAGCTTTTGTAATCCTTGAGCAGAAATAGTACAAAGATGGGAGATTAATTTTAGTGAGTGGGATAATAGCAAAGCAGGTAGAGAGCTGCAAGTGATTGTCAGTGTGGTAAGGGGAGGGGAGAGTTACAGAACTCAAAAACCTATTTAATAGTTGGCCCTGATATAATAAAAACCTCCAGGTACAGAAATTAAAGTTCATAGGAGAGGATAGTAAAACTGCATGGAAAGAAGGCTCAGCTGATTCTGTGCAGAAACCTGATAGATTAGTCATGCTACCATTTCTCATTAGAATGCAATCCTGATTTGAGCAGAAACAACTCTGAGAAAGACAAATTCCAAGTGGGATGTGATTTGATTGTTTAACTGATTACATTGAGATCCTAAAGAACATTTCCTTTTTGCCTTTCCTTACCTCGGCTTCTCTCCCTTTGTCACAGAATCTGACAGAGGTCTTTACCAAATGGGGAATAAGCAGCCAAATCAAATAAACTCTAATGTAACAAGAAATCGGTTTTCATGCAACTGTCCTCTGTAAAAGATACAGGGAATCCTCAAGAAGCACAACCATTTAGATATGTGGCAATAGGCCAGATTCTCCTTTACCTATGTTGTTTTTTCACTGGTATACTTGATACTTAATCCTAATTTACTCCAATGTTAGTGGAAGAAGAATGAGGCCCAATGTTTATTTGTTCAATGTAATTTGCACAATGGTTGGTGGAGCATGAAAGGTGATATTGCAACCTTCCCATTGCCTCTGCTCTGTTGCTATATTTAACTGGACTATGGCTATGTCTACACTACAGAATTAGGTCGGATTTATAGAAGCCGGTTTTATAGAAACCGGTTGTATGCAGCCGATTGTGTGTGTCCCCACCTAAAATGCTCTAAGTGCATGAAGTCGGCGGACCGCGTCCACAGTACCGAGGCTAGCGTCGACTTCCGGCGCATTGCACTATGGTACCTATCCCACAGTTCCCGGAGCCTCCGGCGCCCATTGGAATTATGGGTTGAGATCGCAATGCCCGGATGATGCAAAGCAGTGCCGCGAGGGGTTCTGGGTACATTGCGTCAGGCCCCTCCCCCGCCGTCACAGCAACGGCAGACAATAGATTCGCGCCTTTTTACCTGGGTTACCTGTGCAGACAACATACCACGCCAAGCATTGAGCCCGCTCAGCTCAGCTCACCGTCACCATATCTCTTCCGGGTGCCGGCAAACGTGGGACTGCATTGCTAAACAGCAGCAGCAGCTTACTGCCTTTTGGCGGTAGACGGTGCAGCATGACTGATAGCCTTCATTGGCGATCTGGGTGCTGGCAGCTGTGGGGCTGGCAGCCGTAGGGCTGCATTGCACCAGCCCCTTGCCTTTTGGTAGAAGATGGTATATTACGACTGGTAACCGTCGTCATCGTACTGCAGTGGCTGTCGATCATGGGCACCCGGGCAGACAATGATGGTTATCAGTCGTAGTATGCTATTTTCTGCCAAGTGCCCAATATTGTCTGCTAAGCACCCAGAAGAGGCCGAGGGCTATCTGGGTGCTGGCAGACATGGGGCTGGCAGCCGTGGGGCTGCATTGCACCAGCCCCCTTGCCTTGATGATGATGGTTATCAGATGTATTATTCGCAGGATGGGGCAACATTGCTACACAGCAGCAACCCCTTGCCTTTTGGGCAGAAGATAGTATATTACGACTGGTATCCATCGTTGTCATACTGCAGTGGGCATCATATTGTGCAGTAGACCTGAAGGCTTACTGCCAAGCGCCCAGTATTTGCTGCCAAGCACCCAGAAAATGCCAAGGGCTATCAGTCATGCTGCACCGTCGTCTTAAGATGTAAAAAATAGATTTATTCTCCATTCATTTGCTTCCCCCCTCCCTCCTGCTAAACCCAGGCTTTTGAGTTCAATCTTTGGGGGGGGGGGGGCATTCTGTGTGACAGTTGTTTGTGTTTCTCCCTGATGCAAAGCCACCTTTCTTGATTTTAATTCCCTGTACCTGTACGCGGTGTCACTCGCCCCTCCCTCCCTCTCTCCCTCCCTCCCTTCTTCCCCTGGTCCGTCAGATACTACTTTCGCGCTTTTTTTCAGACCAGACGCCATAGCCAGCACTGGGATCATGGAGCCCGCTCAGATCACCGCGGCAATTCTGAGCACTATGAACACCACGCGCATTGTCCTGGAAAACATGCAGAGCCTCCTGGACATGCCAAAGCCAAACCAGGACCAGCTGAGGAGGAGGCGATTGCAGCGCGGCGACGATAGTGATGAGGAAATTGACATGGACCTCTCACAAGGCACAGGCCCCAGCAATGTGGAAATCTTGGTGTTACTGGGGCAGGTTCATGCCGTGGACCGCCGATTCTGGGCCCGGGAAACAAGCACAGAGTGGTGGGACCGCATCGTGTTGCAGGTCTGGGACGATGCCCAGTGGCTGCGAAACTTTCGCATGCGTAAGGGCACTTTCATGGAACTTTGTGACTTGCTTTCCCCTGCCCTGAAGCGCCAGAATACCAGGATGAGAGCAGCCCTCACAGTGGAGAAGCGAGTGGCGATAGCCCTGTGGAAGCTTGCAACGCCAGACAGCTACCGGTCAGTCGGGAATCAATTTGGAGTGGGCAAATCTACTGTGGGGGCTGCTGTGATCCAAGTTGCCAGGGCAATGAGAGACCTGGTGATATCAAGGGTAGTGACTCTGGGAAACGTGCAGACCATAGTGGATGGCTTTGCTGCAATGGGATTCCCAAACTGTGGTGGGGCGATAGACGGAACCCATATCCCTATCTTGGCACCGGCGCACCAAGCCACCGACTACATAAACCGCAAGGGGTACTTTTCAATGCTGCTGCAAGCCCTGGTGGATCACAAGGGACGTTTCACCG
Organism: Terrapene triunguis; assembly: GCF_002925995.2. Lineage (NCBI taxonomy): Eukaryota > Metazoa > Chordata > Testudines > Emydidae > Terrapene > Terrapene triunguis. Next base: position 51,783,735 of record NW_020664446.1, on the reverse strand, counting down.
ACATCAACGTGGGCTGGCCGGGAAGAGTACATGATGCTCGCGTCTTCAGGCAGTCTCTTCTGTTTCGAAAGCTGGAGGAAGGGACTTTCTTCCCAGACCAGAAAATAACAGTTGGGGATGTTGAAATGCCTATCGTGATCCTTGGGGACCCAGCCTACCCCTTAATGCCATGGCTCATGAAGCCATACACAGGCAGCCTGGACAGCAGTCAGGACCTGTTCAACTACAGGCTGAGCAAGTGCCGAATGGTGGTGGAATGTGCATTTGGCCGTTTAAAAGCGCGCTGGCGCAGCTTACTGACTCGCTCAGACCTAAACGAAAAGAATCTCCCCATTGTTATTGCTACTTGCTGTGCGCTCCACAATATATGTGAAAGTAAGGGGGAGACATTTATGGCGGGGTGGGAGGTTGAGGCAAATCGCCTGGCCGCTGATTACGCGCAGCCAGACACCAGGGCGGTTAGAGGAGCACAGCAGGGCGCGGTGCGCATCAGAGAAGCGTTGAAAACCAGTTTTGTGACTGGCCAGGCTACGGAGTGAAACTTCTGTTTGTTGCTCCTTGATGAACCCTCTGCCCCTCCCCCACCACCCTGTTAACTCTACTTCCCTGCAAACCAACCACCCCACCCTCCCCTACTACCCTCCCCCCTTCGAGCACCACTTGCAGAGGCAATAAAGTCATTGTTGCTTCACATTCATGCATTCTTTATTAATTCAGCACACAACTAGGGGGATAATTGGAAAGGTAGCCCGGGATGGGTGGGGGAGGAGGGAAGGAAAAGGACACACTCCAATTTAAAACTTTAAAACTTATTGCACTGGAAATCATCTAGGGTGGAGTGAGTGGGTGGCCGAAGGCCCCCCCACCGTGTTCTTGGGCGTCTGGGTGAGGAGGCAATGGGACTTGGGGAGGATGGCTGCTGGTTACAGAGGGGCTGTAGCGGCGGTCTCTGCTCCTGCTGCCTTTCCTGCAGCTCAACCATACGCAGGAGCATATCACTTTGATGCTCCAGCAGCCGGAGCATCGACTCTTGCTTTCTGATTACAAGTTGACGCCACCTCTCCTCTTCAGCCCGCGTTTCAGCACGCAACTTCTCATCTTCAGCCCGCGATTCAGCACGCCACCTCTCCTCTCGCTCATATTGGGCTTTTTTAAAATCAGTCATTGACTGCCTCCACGCATTCAGCTGTGCTCTGTCAGCGTGGGAGGCAGTCTGAAGTTCAGTAAACATTTCGTCACGCGTCCTTCGCTTCCTTCTTCGAATATTCACTAGCCTCTGCGAAGGAGTAAGATTTGCAGCTGGTGGAGAAGGGAGAGGTTGTTAAAAAAGATACATTTTAGAGAACAATGGGTAGACTCTTTCACGTTAGATTTTGCTGTTCACAACATCACACAGCACATGTGCTTTCGTTACAAGGTCGCATTTTTCCTCTTATATTGAGAGTCTCCTGGTTTGGTGTGAGAGATCACTCACGCAGTGCCAGGACACAGATTTCAGCTTGCAGGCAGCCATGGTAAGACATATAGTCTTTGGGCTTTTTTAACCTTCTTAACATGTGGGGATGGTTTCAAACAGTTCTGCCCTCATTTCCCATACCAAGCACCCGTGCCATTTAAAATGGGTTTGCAATGTAAAAGGAGGGGCTGCGATTTCAGGTTTAACATGCAGCACAAACCCAACTAACTCCCCTCCCCCTCACACCCAATTCTCTGGGATGGTCACTTCAACCCTCCCCCCCACCGCGTGGTTAACAGCGGGGAATATTTCTGTTCAGCAGACCAGGAAGGGGCACCTCTGAATGTCCCCTTAATAAAATTGCCCCATTTTAACCAGGTGACCGTGAATGATATCACTCTCCTGAGGATAACAAAGAGTGATAAGGAATGGATGTTGTCTGCATGCCAGCAAACACCGGGACCATACGCTGCCATGCTTTGTTATGCAATGATTCCAGACTACGTGCTACTGGCCTGGCGTGGTAAAGTGTCCTACCATGGCGGACGGGATAAGGCAGCCCTCCCCAGAAACCTTTTGCAAAGGCTTTGGGATTACATGAAGGAGAGCTTTCTAGAGATGTCCCTGGAGGATTTCCGCTCCATCCCCATACACGTTAACAGACTTTTCCAGTAGCTGTACTGGCCGCGATTGCCAGGGCAAATTAATCATTAATCATTAAACACGCTTGTTTTTAAACCATGTGTAATATTTACAAAGGTACACTCACCAGAGGTCCCCTGTGTGCCCTCAGGGTCTTGGGTGAGTTCGGGGGTTACTGTTTCCAGGTCCAGGGTGACAAACATATCCTGGCTGTTGGGGTAACTGGTTTCTCCGCTTCCTTGCTGCTGTGAGCTATCTATGTTCTCTCCATCCTCATCTTCCTCGTCCGCCGAACCCGCTTCCCCGTTTGCAGAGAGGGACTCATAGAACACGCTTGGGCTAGTGGTGGCTGCACCCCCTAGAATGGCATGCAGCTCCGCGTAGTAGCGGCATGTTTGCGGCTCTGCCCCGGACCTTCCGTTTGCGTCTCTGACTTTGTGGTAGGCTTGCCTTAGCTCCTTAATTTTCACGCGGCACTGCCGCGCGTCCCTGTTATGGCCTCTGTCCTTCATGGCCTTGGAGATCTTTTCTAATGTTTTGCCGTTTCTTTTACTGTTTCGGAGTTCGGCGAGCACTGCTTCATCTCCCCAGATGGCGATCAGATCCTGTACCTCCCGTTCGGTCCAGGCTGGAGCTCTTCTGCGATCCTGGGACTGGGACTGGGACTCCATCACGGTTACCTGTGCTGATGAGCTCTGCATGGTCACCTGTGCTCTCCACGCTGAGCAAACAGGAAATGAAATTCAAACGTTCGCGGGGCTTTTCCTGTCTACCTGGCCAGTGCATCTGAGATGAGAGTGCTGTCCAGAGCGGTCACAATGAAGCACTGTGGGATAGCTCCCGGAGGCCAGTAATGTCGAATTCCGTCCACACTAGCCCAATTCCGACCCCCTAAGGTCGATTTTATCGCTAATCCCCTTGTCGAGGTGGTGTTAGGAAACCGGTTTAAAGGGCCCTTTAAGTCGACAGAAAGGGCTTCGTAGTGTAAACGTGTCCAGGCTTAAGTCGATTTAACGCTGCTAAAGTCGACCTAAACTCGTAGTGTAGACCAGGCCTATGTCCTCAGCACTTTAAAAGTCTACACGGGATATTTTGGTGTTTATTTTATCTTGATGATCAGAATTGCAAGGAAGCTAATACCGAAGTGTTCACTGCAGCAATTTTACCCATCAGTCTGGTCTCTCAGTAAACAGCTACTAATCAATTTAAAACAAAAGGGGAGGGGGGACCAGGAGCTAGATTATTAATGAGTAATTAAATAGAGATTACAGATCTATTAACCTGCAGTTCGGTCATGGAGATTTAGCTGTCAGATGATGTGGGGGCTGGCTCTTTTAAAGGGCCCTGATGAATGCAGGCTCATGGGAAGCTGTCACAATGATGAAACAAGCTGAGCCTTGGATAATAGATTTATCTATTTCTACCTGGCAGATTATAATAGGATATGGAGTCATCCTGCTGATCAGTGGATATCTGCAGAAAACTCATCACACAAAGCATGTCGTTAGGACAGAAGGGATACAGTTTTTCAGCTAGACAGGGTCTTAAAGAAGGGGGAAAAGATTGCAGATGGGGTGTAACTTGCAACAGCTTGACTAGCCATCTGCAAAGGGGAGTCTAAAATAACTGCTGTGCTAATGTTATCTTTTCATGAAGAATTCCTTTGGGAGCTGCCTTTACCTCCCACGTCCCCAGAGACCTAAAAACATTATCAATGCTGAGTATTTTTGTTTGGAGGTGGTGGATGTTTGATAAGGGGGATGGATACAATCAGTGCTCCAAAAAGGTCCACAAACACCCCCAATTTAAATGCCAAAGCAGTCAGTTCACTTTTCCAATTTGCTTAGAAATAAATGTTAATAGAACTAGAAATCACTTGGCAGGCTAGAGACAACCACTTGACTGCAATAAAACACAAGGAGACATTATTAGTGACATCTCTTATATAAATGTGGGAAACTCTAACCCCTCTTCTGCAAATGGATAGGAACATCATGGTAATTTTCTGAATGCAATGACACTCTGGGACGCTTCCTATATTATTGTTCAGAGTACTTTTGAGCAGAGTGATTTTAGTGCTGGTGAAAGGTGCTGAATTCACAGCATCAGCCACTACATTTTTCCTGCAACAAGACAAAGACAGCCTGGGCAACAGCAGCACAAGCTTTCCCACCCCCAGCTCCCACCCCACACATGCACACATGGCCCCATGCAGGTGCTTCAGTCATGGAATGGAGAAATCTCCTCTACACAGTAAGAAAATTGTTTCTATACCATCAACATGCAATCAGTTTTCTTAGGGTATTCAATATGATGTCACTCATCAAGAAATGGACTCTGAATGCCATCTCATTTCACATAGCCCCAGAGGCCAGTATCAAACTGGGCTACCCGGGAAATAGTCACATCATCCAGATGCTATTACCAATCCTGAAATACCATCCATTCCTCTTGTCACATATATTACACTATTCTGTAAGCTTTGGAGAACAGAAAGGACCTATTAAGTACTGGTATCTTCATGGCATAAAAACAGAGACATTAGATAAAAACATAGATTACACTTTTTGGAAGGTTGCAATGTAACACTGTTTCTTAAAATCCAGAACCTTAGCACACAAGAACCAACACAGGAGAGAGAGAGAGGCTGTTCTCTGATGTAGGCACAACTCTCTCCAATATGCTCACTGTGGGCTAACTATTCCAGACCTAGATCACATGCTTCCATGCAGAGCCCCCTAATCTGCAAGCAGGACCAGGAAGCCCCTTACCATTTAAAGTGATAGCTTGTAATTTTAACACTGTTTTTAACACACCACTCTCTTCCCTTATAATGTCCTTAAGTAACAAATACAATTTTAAAAAATCACAAGTTTAACCTTATGGGAGGTTTGCAATTTCACTATAGCTGGTGGTGTTCAGGTAGAGAAAGCGATACCTGAGTTTTGTCCTGTTTAGACCATGCAGGAGCACCCTGACTCTCCTCTTCTTCACTACCATTATCTGATACCACCTTCTCCTCTTCCTCAAGGCCATCAAAACCTATAACCAGTTTTAGTAACGTCAAGGGCCACATCCTGTAGAGTATTTATCTGGTAACAGTTGATCAATAGGCATCTTCTTTGTCTCCCCTTTGTCTCCCAAATATGTCACTGGTCCCAATATCTGCTTTACTACACCATTTTCTCTCTTCATCCCTCCCCTGTAATTTCTGATGGTCTATAATAAATGTCATACTGGGTAGGTAGCTAAGGTCAAAGCCCAGCTCAGCAACCTAGCTGCCAGTTGCAATGGAATCTCTGCCTTTGGGCTCTGTGTTTTTACCAGTGGGGTATGATCAGCAAATTAAAAAAAAAAATAACAAAATCCAACTAAATATAATTGACATTTTTCATCCATTGATCACCACAATTTTGTTTGGGTTCTCTTGGTGCTACTCCAATACAAATACTTAGAGAACAGTGAAAAACAGAGACTGAAAACAAAACATTTTCAGTTTTTAAAAACTGTTTTTGCTTGTTAAAAGAGTGATTTTCTCCTTTAAAAATTGAATGTTTTGACCCAAATATCTTCTGGGTTTGGATGAATTTTTGATGGGAAACTGGAAAATTTGATCAAAATGAAAATATCCACTTTGGTCAAAAAGTAATTTTTATTGAATAATTGTTTCAGTGAAAAACTGTCTACCAGCTATAATTGTGGCACCATTGTGTTAGATTCTCTACTACATATACAAAGACAGAGAAAGAGAGTAAAAGACAATCCCATTTCCAAGGATCTTCAAATCTAAATAGACAAAATGTGGAAGAAAGGAAGTGCTCTTATTCCCATTGTACAGATGCGGAATTGAGACCCAAAGAGATTATGCTACATGCCAAAGGTCACACAGGAAGTCTGCTGTAGAACCAGAAATGGAACCCAGATCTCATGAGTCCTAGGCCAATGCCTTAACTATATCTTCCTGTCTAGTCCCACAGTACATTTGCTTTTGCTTAGACCAGCCAAGAAAATAAAAATTGTAACCAATATATTATTTCTTAAGAAATGTGTGAAACTTAATTCAAGTACTGCAGGCAACCGAGAGGGGGGATTTTCAGAAGTGGTTAAGCAAATTAATCCCACCACTCCCATTGATTTTTAACAGGAGTGAGGCATCTAGCTTGTTTGACATGTTTGAAAATCTCACCAGGGGAGCACTTCCTCAAAGTCCGAAGAATGTGAGGTCCTAACGTCTGAAGCACACTTTTGTTTGCAAAGTGTCCTATACCATTAGCATGTTAAAATTTAACAAATGAGGCCTTTGAATTTAGATCTAAGAATTTGTGATTGCAAATGAAATTTGACATGTACACACACAATTGCTATCTTTTGTGGGCTCAACTGATTGTGTGTGAAACTGATGCAAAGAAAAGTACAGGACATTTTAAAAAAAAATTGGCCCCAAATCATTCCCTCTGATTTGAGTTCCCCTTCTGCGTCAATTCATGGTCCCTGCCTCTCACTAAGCTTTCAGGATTTGGGAGTACTGCCCAGGCAGAGGATACTCAAACACTAATGGAAGATTTCTCCTATGATACTCAACAGCAATCCCTCTGGTTAATTAAAAAGCATTAGTAATTGAATCCAAAGTGTGTCCTGGCCTCTGCATTCACCATCAGCATGGAGCCTGTAACAAGGGGCATTGAGCATTGTGGTGGGTAATTACTTACTGGGAGGAAAATATGTATTCAGATAAGTATATGTGCAGATGCTAAAGCACATGACAACTTCCATCCTCTTAACTTGCTACCCAGTTCTCTAGTAAAACCTGACTGGAATCTTTAGCTGACAAACAGCAAACATCTTTAGGAAGATATTATTTTTCCATTTCCCCCATGCTAATAGTAATATGTGAGCATGAAATGAGATCTGTTCCCCTCCCTCCATCCTCCAAGATATTTTTCTATAGTTGGGACTTACCATCCAGCTTTCTTTTGACTTCTTTTCAAAGTAAGGAACCAAGCTTGACTCTGTATGGGCTAATTCTGATACTGAATATTTGTTGCAGTATTAGGTGGGGGAGCATGCTATCCTTGTAAAGACACCACCTAATGGATGAGACATTAACTGAAGTTTCTCCTGCCTACCTAAATTTCTTCCTTGAAGATCTCATGGCTCTTTTAGGGTCTAATCCAAAGCTCACTGAAGTCAATGGAAAGATTCCAATTGACTTCAATGGGCTTTGGATCAATCAGATCTTTAAAAAGTAATATGGAATACACTGGGCATTCTGGCCTACATTCTATTTATATTTAAATAAATGTTTCTAATAGCCATGATGTTTCTAATAGCTACACCTACTGGGCCAGATCCTCAGCTGGTGTAAATCAGGGCAGTTGCATTCTGTACTTGCAACAGAGCTGTGCCAATTCACACCAGTTAAGAATCTGACCTGTTGTATATAGGCTATCTGCCTACATGGCTATGATATGGTTACTGTCATTGGTTTGTAAAGTGCTTTGGGAAATTGAGGGCATGAAAGAAGTTGCATAAAACTACATTCTAGGCCAGTTAAATTCTCCTTATATTTCACAACTAAATGACAATTCCAAATCACTGAACAATAACTTTTGATATCTTGCTTTAGTTGATTTTATACTTCTTTATTTGGCATCATATGGGAAAACCTACTGTTGACACGTTGTTTTTCTCTCCACCAGGTTATCATTAATGCAAATTAATAATATGGATTTTTTCTTTCAATCTCAGCATAACTCTATAACCTATAATTAGAAATTGTGATAATAAATTCCAACTTCTCTTTCTGACAAATGTAATGAAGTGATGATTAATAGTCCACGGGGCTGGATTGGAATATGCTTCAGGGTAATTTAAAATAGTTGTAAGCGAATTGCATGATGTCAGTCAGTCACTGAAACTGACACAGTAACCAGACTATGATTAGCAAAGCTGTAAAATAAGCAGTTCATTGCTCGCCACTCAAATCACAAGTACTTTGCCCATTGTGTCTGTGCAGAAGTTGGTTGGTTGAGTGTGTCATCTTTTTTTCCTCCTTGTTAATTAGTTTATTTTTATTACTGTTGAAACTCTGCCCACACATAATTTGCACCTCAGTAAAGAGGGTGGGGGGAGCAAACCTCCTACTGTGCATTAGCAGATGCTTCCTTCTTCCTGGGCCTAGGTGGGTGAACATCATTTAAAGGGAGTGGAAATGAGCATCATTCTCAGAGAGGTCCAATCCCATGCAGGTATATCTATAATTTACAAGTCTGTTTCACATCTAGGTGACTGTTTCATAGTCATCATTCTTCCCAGGCTGGTAATGGCCAAAAATGGGTTGTTGCCTGCCTATGGGAAATTAATTTGTGATCTTAATTGCTAGTGAACAAATGGCCACAGCAAACTGGTACCTATCTTAGTCCTGGTAAAGAGGAGATGAACTAGATACATTCATGGAGGATAGGTCCATCAATGGCTATTAACCAGGATGGGCAGGAATGGTGTCCCTAGTCTCTGTTTGCCAGAAGCTGGGAATGAGTGACAGGGGATGGATCACTTGATGATTACCTGTTCTGTTCATTCCCTCTGGGGCACCTGACACTGGCCACTGTCGGAAGACAAGATACTGGGCTAGATGGACCTTTGGTCTGACCCAGTAGGGTCATTCTTATGATGTATTGTATTGAATTGGAGACTGACTATTCATTCCATCCTAGAGTTGGTTCTTCTAGAGCAAGGCTGAGGCATCTTGGCAGGGCAATGCACACCAGCATGTGTTGCTACTGGCTGTATTGTACCTGCTCTGTGAAGGTAGTCATCTGAAGCACTGGTAACTGGTGTTGCCAAACCAGAATCTTCCATATTAACTAAAGCTACTTAACTGAATTAAACAAAAAAGCTTCAGTGACCTTGTGTCACCTGATTCACCGCTGTGTTACTCCAGTCATATAGTGATGTGACTCCATCATAATCCAAGGAGTTACACTGCTGTCAAACTGGAGTAAAGCAGTTGGGAGTGAATCAGACCACTGTACATTTTTCTCACTTGAGGGCCCAAAAAAAGATTCATTATAAGTAACATAATAATAAAATAAAATAAAAAAATAAATAATAAATAATAAATACATTGAGGCCAAGCCTTTTCCGTAACATTAGTTATTCAACTGCAGATATATCTTTTATAATAAAAATGTATAGCGAATCCACTAGTTCCTACATTTTTGAAGTTTGGAGCTACACTCTCTGTACCTTTACAAATCTAAGTGATTGTTAAAACCAAGGTGTACAAAGCCACTATAATAAACTGCAAAGCCTCAATAGCTGTCGCATTGAGATGCAATAGTTCATTATGCTACTATCAGGGCGGTGATTTGATCTCATGGTAAACAGAGGACTAGTTGGGCAGATTCTTAGATTCTACTGCTGAATCCATTACTTGACTCACTGTGTGAACTTTGGGAAGTTATTTATTATTACTATATATTATTGGTATTAACCACAACACCTAGGAACCCTAGTCAAGGATCAGGACCCTATTGTAGTAGGCACAATACAAACACAGCATAAAAAGATAGTCCCTGCCCCAAACAGTTTGCAATCTAAGTATAAGACAAGACACATCAGGTGGATATAGGCAGATTGGGGAGTACAAAGAAACCAGGAGACAATATTGGCCAGCATGATAGGCAATAGTATCAGTGCACCAGCAGCCTAACCTCTTTGTACCTCAGTATGCCCATTTGTAAAACAGGCAGAATAATATTCTCTACATATAGATAGCTCACATGGGTGTTGTCAGACTTAATTACTTTTCTAGCTCCTTAGAAGAAAGATGCACTATAAATGAATAAAGACTTATACCTCTGGGCTTGCTTGCATGCAGCTTTTATATGTTAGAGCAAATGTGGGCTTGGGGACTTTTCTACTAGCAGAGACAGCATTTACTTTTGCAGATCTATAGCAGCATTAGTAACAGGATATTTACTGTACCCATCAGGAGCCCTCAGCTATTTCAACTTCACTACCATTTCTAGGGTGTGCACAACACAATGGTCAAAACATTCAGTGTCCTTGAACTTCAGAGTTTTGAATGTATTTGCTCAAGTCCCATCTCACAGGAGAAGTTTGAAACCATGTTGGTTACATCCAGGGTCATCCAAAGATAAATGCATCCAGATAAACAAAGATTCAGGCAATGGGAGAGAGAATGTGGCAGCTAGGGAATGCTGGCGCCACAGGTACCCTGGTAAATTGCACCAACATTTCATGAATATAAAATTGCATAGGTCATGAAGATCAATATACACATGACTGGAAATTTACAAGGCTTAATAAACACTATCCTGATGTGTCTCTGTTTCCTTGGTATATCTTAACTTTTTAAAATAGAGTTGTTAGGGAAAATAGTGTGTGTGTGTGTGTGTGTGTGTGTGTGTGTGTGTGTGTGTGTGAGTGTATGTGTGTGTGACAGAAAGCAAGTGAGAGAGACAGATGAAGGATGGTCCAGTGGTAGGGCACTAGCCTGGGACTTGGATTAAATTCCTTGCTCTGCCATAGATTTCCTGTGTGACCTCGAGCAAATCACCCTCTCTATGCCTCAGTTTCCCATCTGTAACATGAGGGTAATTGTACTTCCCCTATCACACAAAGGTGTTGTGAGGATAAATGTATTAATGATTATGAGGTGCTCAGATGTTATAGTGATGGGGGCCAGATACGTACCTTATACGTATATAAAAACACTAAAGTGATTTTAGTGAGGATAATAGATGCCAGAATGACAGCCCATATAGACCAAAGTTTTCTTTTGATCTACAGGGCACATTTAGCTTGGCAGAAGCAGTGCAAACTTCCTCCACTCTGTCCCAGCCCAACCTGGTAGGTCTGCTTCTGGAATGAATGTGATGTGGCACTGAAGAGAGGCCGACATCACACTAATCTATAGCTGCTCATGTTTTATCACAGACTTTGAATATAACAAAAACAAGGAGTCCTTGTGGCACCTTAGACACTAACAAATTTATTTGGGCATAAGCTTTCATGGGCTATAACCCACTTCATCAGATGCATGGAGTGAATGTAACGTTACCTGTCCAAATCCTTGCTTTGCTTACAGTCCACCAAGTGGAAATAACAAGGAGCTACTGCATGGGCACTTCTCCTCCTAAACATTCATTCTGCTAGCTGAATGAAAAACCTTTAGTTCCCAGCCTCAGTAGATACTATTTTTACATGAATATTCTAAAGTCATAATACAAAACACTGCAGTAACATTATTATAAGCTGTAATATATTGGGCCATTATTGTACAATACTGTATTTTTTGTAATAAGGAAAGGAATGACATGGGCAAATAGATAATTAGTTCTGTTAAATGATGTGACACTCATATATGAAACTGCTCTTCATAAACAAACTGCTTCTGTTACTTTCCCTATGGTTGGTGTCTGCAGTGATGTGGAAAGCTGTTGGACCTGGAGAGGTGTCATCAGGTTTAATTTTAGAATGCAGCGCTTGTTAGCTAAGTAAAAAGTGTGCTGCATATGAAAGGCTTAAGTGTCACCAGGGAACGTGAAAAAGTACATTGCTGCACAAATGGGGAAAAACAGGGCTAACAGCACTGTACAATCAAAAGGCTAAACTCAGCAGTGACAACAAAAGGGACAAGTTCATGAAAAAATCATGGGTCTTTTACCATGCAATTCATGGGTTATTTATGCTGAAAAACTGCAGACCCCAGGCTTTTTTCTTTCTTTCTATTGTTTTAGCATAAATTGCATGTTATTGCTGTTTAAAATGTAACAAATCTATTTTCTTTCCCTTACAGAAAGAATCACCTCTTCTTTACTTACACATGATGGACAAACTTAATGGAAAAATGGCTAAGATGGGGTGCAGACATAAAAATTTGACAACATTACTTTTAAACCACTGGGTGTGTGCCCTTGAGAAAGTTAATGACATAGTCATAACTCCCACGCTGATGGATGTGAATATAAAAATCAGATTGAGGGACAAATTCTCTCTGTGTTCAAGCCACTTTATTCCTCCCAGAAAGCAATATATCTGCCCAACTGAGAATTCCCCCATCTGGTATAGCTGGCCTGTGATCCACAGACCCCCCATCCAATGGTGACATCATGGTACGTGAGGCCAAGAAGAGTCAGGGAGAGAGCATGGTAGGAGAGTGGCGCACAATGGCAATTTCAAACTGAGGTAGGGTCCTTGTGAGACTGTTGTCAGCTGACACAATAGAACCCACCCAGGCTGCTCTAATTTATGCTGGGGTCATCCCAGATCAGACCAGAAGATCTGAGCTGTAACCATTTCCTCTTCCACCCTCACCTATTCTGCACCAAGAAGAATTTGGCATAGAAGGGAGTCTGGGACATGGGTTTCTGAAAGTTGTTAAAGTTTTATTTCCAAAATTATTGGCTGGGGAGCAGGGCTGGCTCCAGGCACCAGCCCACCAAGCGTGTGCTTGGGGCGGCGCCTGGAGGGGGGCGGCGCGGCGGAGAGCTCCAGCCCGAGAGCGGGGCCGCGACTGGGCTTGCTGCCCTTCCCGCGGCGCTCCGGCCGCCGGGGAGAGCGGGGCCCCGGGCGGGCTCGCCACCCTCCCCCTGGTGCTCTGGCCGCCGGGGAGAGCAGAGAGCCCCCGGCCAGGCTCTCCGCCCTGCTCTCGGCGCTCTGGCCACCGGGGAGAGCGGAGTGCCCCAGCAGGGCTCTCTGCCCTCCCCCCGGCGCTCCGGCCAGTCGGAGACTGCGGGCCCGCGGCCAGGCTCGGCGCCCTCCCCTGCCGCAATGGGGTGGGGGAGAAGCGGCCGGTGGCTTTTTTGCCTAGGGCGGCAAAAAAACCAGAGCCGGCCCTGCTGGGGAGGACACATGGAAGTGAGGTTTAAAATAGTTTGTTGCACAGAAAATGTGTTTAAAAGCAGATAAACAAGCTATAATTCCTTCCTCCTACCTTCTGTCTTGTCTATTTAGACTGTAAGCTCTTCATGGCAGGGTTTGGCTCTCTTCTTCTGTGTTTGTATGGCTGCTAGCACCAATAGTACCCTGATGTTGCATGTGGCCTAAAGTCACTACTGTAATGCAAATAAATAATAGGTGTAACACTAGCTAAAAGGAGATTGGAAGTGAACTATCCCTCAACTCAGCCAAAAGGAAGCTTTTAGGACCTCTCTTTTTCTTCTATGTAGTATTCTGTGGAAGGACTATCATTTGGGTGATGCCCAGTTGATTGTTGTAGCTTAATCATCATTACACCCAGTTCCATAACACACTGAGCTTCTTAAATCTACACGCAGACAGAAATAAAATTCCCTTCTTTCCCAGGACAACACAAATTCCAACACACATTCCCTTTGCTATTAAGGCTGGTCAGGTTATCATTGGCTTTAAATGATCCTCCCACAAACCATCATATTTCTTGCTTACAACCAAGTAGATCCCAGATAAAGGGATGAGATTCTCTCCAATGTTGGAAAACAGCAAATAAAATCAAAGGACCAAATTGTGGTACTTTTACTCACATTTAATAATACTGACATCATTAAAAGTCCCATTGACATCATTTGTCAGATAAGATATTACCAAATAGATTAGATTGGAAATTCCTAATTAGAAAAAGTTCTCAGAGCTCAGAGAGAAATTATTTCTAACTTGATCCGTGAAACCAAATCCCCACTGGATCCTAGAAGCCAGAGGCAACCACGTCAGTATCCACAGGAATGGGATTTGGAATGTAAGCATTTGAGCCACATAGCAAACACTCACTACAAAGAGTGCTCAATAAATGGGTAGAGGAAGCATTTCTAGGGATAAGTCTTAATGCCCATTCTATCCTTTGCTTTTCTGAAATGTCCAGTAGCAGTGTCCGTGCTGGTTGTGATGGTGATTTTTGTGATATGGACCACTGTTCTCTGGCCTAGTCTACAACCAGAAACGCACTGAAGAGCCATTACACGGTAATGATTTTTGCTTTCTCCTGAGCCGTAGTGGGTTTACTCCTGTAACTTAGGGGCACAAAGCCCTGCACCGTGTTTACCAATACCACAAGCCCTCTAATTATCCCCACACAGTTCTCTGTGAATGAACCACTGAGATAAACTATTCTTATTATTGACTCCTAGGAAGTTATTTTCAGCAGGAGTTTAGGTACTGAGATGTGATACTCCCTGGAGGAGGGTTGAGGGGCTATAAAGAGATGAAAGGCAGCAAGGACCCTCTGCACAGCAAGCTGTTTCTTTCTGGAACAGATTCTTAATTATATATATATTTGCAAAGAGTTCTTCATGTTATTGCCTCATTGGAACAAGGCACCCTCCCGAAGTGGGCAAATTTTTGTTTGACAAATATTTGCTGAAAAATGCAGTTTTGACCGATCTGAAACTTCTCACAACTTTGATATGAATGGTTTTGGCCATTCACAAAATGAGCAGAAGGTGATGATGGTGATGGTGAGGCCAGTTGTTAGGACACTCACCTGAGATATGGGAGACCCAGGTTCAAATCACTGCTCTGGAACAGATCTAAAATGGACTTTTTCAATTCACCAAAAAATTCCCCCAAAATTTCAGATTCAGTTTCATCAGGACCAAATTTATTTTTCAAATTTTTGGAACATCCACTGAACTGAAAAATCAGTTATTTGCCAATTCGTAGCACCCTCTGCCCATGTATGTATGAGGAGAGAGGTCAAAGGCAGGGCTGGGGAGATGCTTGTCCACAGTATCATCAGCCACAGAAACAAATTCTGGGGTAGTGCTCACTGTGGGAACCCCAGAGCTACTATAAAAGCCATAGTGGCACAGAAAGCATTGCAGAAGTACAGGACTGCCTATATAGATCTGGTTTCTACAGGTATTCAATGATCCCTGAGTTTAGGTGGCCAAACACTTACCTGCTCTGGGGTGGGTAAATCTTGCTTCTGACAGAACAGCAGAGGGGAGATTTTATAAGTGAGGACTCCGAGCTCCCAGTCCCTTGGTGGGCATTTTGCCCACATGGGATGATCTTGGTCTAAGGATTTAATTTAGACCAAATAAATGAGCTATTGTATGTTAGTTAATAATAACAAGAGCTTATTGAATACCCCATTCAGATAATTTATTTTCTGTCTGCGAGGCTTAATTCCTAATAAACATGAACAAGAAATGCTAAACTGCATTCTCTTTAAATAGTTTGATTTGTGCTTTGCTGTGCAGAAAGCTTTTAACCAGACA
Organism: Terrapene triunguis; assembly: GCF_002925995.2. Classification (NCBI taxonomy): domain Eukaryota; kingdom Metazoa; phylum Chordata; order Testudines; family Emydidae; genus Terrapene; species Terrapene triunguis. The sequence goes on along the minus strand of NW_020664446.1, from coordinate 51,768,414 downwards.
GCTGCTAAGATAGTAAAGAATGAAATCAAAAGCAAAGTGATAATTATGAATAGACTGTTAAATAATGTCTATTTCTTTATTTACAACAAATATGAAGGGCTTTCTCCGAGAAAACGGATTTTTTTAAAGCCCTATCCAAGATAAAGGTCAAATAAAATTAAAATCCCCCCCTCATCTGAGGAAAGGGAGCTTGTTTTTTATACAGGAACTCAGTGTTACTCAGCGGAATGAAAAACATAACATCTGGTTCTCCACTTTTCAGCTAAGGTACAGCACCTGAAAATCAAAACTCTTAAGAATGTATTAATGAGAAGAGCTGGTCAAAATTTTCCAAATATCTCAATTTGGATGAAAAAATTAATGGAAATTCTACATTTTGACTTCCCAAAATTGGAAAAATTACAATTAAATATGTGTGAATTTCATCTTTGCTCCCACCTCCAGTTCCCCACCTCATTTTCTGATCAACTGTCGGGCTGACAAAGTGTTTCCAATGATATTTCAAATTATGATTAATAAAGTAGGAAAAATTGAAATGTAAAACTACTAATAGTGTGAATTAAATGTCACCCAAGGCATCTCCAAGGAAATGATGCAGCCCTTGTGGAATATCATTTTTTCAATTTATTTATTTATTTATTTATTTATTTGCATCAGATGGGATCCGTGTGTTTGTGCATCACTGAAATCCCATTTGCATAATTTGCTGTCTTTCCTTCCTCCGTTGGAATTGAGTGTGATGATGGGAGAGGAAGAGAATTTGATTGCATCACAGAACTATTCATTCATACATGTAACAGCAAAACCCAGGCTCTACACATAAGGTTAGGAGTGTCTGTGCACTGGTTTTTATTCAGCAATCTTATCTGATTTTTCAAGAAAAAATGAACAGACAGATAATGGAGGTATATAGGCTACCTCAGAGATACTGTCACTGAGCTAAGTACAGATTAGCATTGCAGCTCACTTGTCACACAAGCAAGCCATGTTGCAATTTCAACCTGCTCGTGTTTTGATCAGATTGCGGTTGGCAGCATGTTTTGCCACTGCTGAGAGTCTGCCCAACAAATGTGTTAGGACAAATGTACACAGCAGACTTACAAAATATTATTCTCTCAGAGAAGATAATATGCATTGTTGGACAACTATTTTTTTGTAGTATCATCATTCTAAAGGGTCAATGAATAAATTTTATGCCTGGAATTCGGCATCTTTTCATTCTGTGTTTGTACAATGGAACACATGGTTCATGACTGGGATCACTAGACTCTACTGCAATATATATACATAAAATAATAAAATAATAATAATATGTGGTTTCCTTTTCCAGTTAGGCAAGATTTAAAATTTAACTTTTCTTGGATATTTCTTATCCATTTGCAAACTCCATTTATAATCCCTTCTATATTTTCAGTGGTTCATTAATCTCCTTTTTCCCCAGTGATGAAAATAATAGTAATTAAGCCTATCAGCCAGGCACTTTGAAGCCTATGAGAACAAATGCGTGTGGATGTATGCCATGGAAGGAAAAAATAGCAGGAAGGTAATATAGAATCTTCGAAATGTAGGACCAGAAGGGACCTTGAGTTCAGCCCCGGGCATTGAGACCGGACATATATCTAAGAACATCTCTGGCAGATGTTTGTCCAACCTATTCTTAACCCCCATTCCCCAATGATGGGGATTCCACAACCTTCCATGGAAGTCTGTGTGACAAAGTGGGAATTTTCTATAATATTTTTATGAATCCTCTATGTGCCTCAGTTTCCCTCTGCACTTTGCATTGTATAAAAACGTTTAAGTCTCCTGCTAATACAGCACAGAAGGCATGAGGTATGGGTGTCAGCTGTCTGTCTGGAAGGAATGAATAGGGTCATTAAACAAGTGGCTGAAACTGATCCCAAATCAACAGCCAACCAGAAAGGCAAAAATGCCCACGGACTGAACCATCAACACCTAACAGCAGAAAACCCCATGAAGAAAGACACGGGAGACAGAAAGCGCAAGAGATGGAGTCCTTCACAGTGAGGCTGGTTCATCTTGGCCCTGGTTTGACCAGGGTGGACTATGATTTAACTTCTGGTTCTCTGCGCTAACCTAAGGACTTTCAGATTGTGTGTAACAAATGGTTACTGCGTTTTGCAAACGCTGCCCGTGTCACTGTAAATACTCACTGAGAGCATTGTGCCCTGAAGAAGCACAGCATGAGCCTCCCACAGGGCTTTGGCTTGGCTGGATTCGCTGCAGGGAACCATAGAGACAGACAGATACAGCTGCTGCTGAAGGCTGCGTCTCAGAGTCTTGGAGGCCATGGGCCTGCCCCTGTGGAACTCTGTGGGTCCTTGGGGCCAAACACATTATAGGGGCCACTCCCAGGAGACTGGTTACATGCTGGGGCATAGCCAGACCCTGTAACTCCATGATAGCCCCTTCCAGTGTTTAGCTATCCTTATAGCTAGAATGGTATTTTCCTAGTAGCTAGCCTCAATCTTCCTCACTGCAGATTAAACCAATTACATCTTGTCCTACCTTCAGCAGAGATGGAGAACAATTAATCACAGTTCTCTTTATAACAGCCCTTAACGAAGTTGAAGACTTATCAGGTCTCTCCTCAGTCTTCTTTTCTCAAGACTCAACACACCAATTTTGTTTGCTTTTCCTCATAGGTTTTCTAAACCATTTATCATATTTGCTGCTCTCCTTTGGACACTTCAATTTGTCCACATCTTGTTTAAAGTCTGGCATACGGAACTGGACATAGCACTCCAGCTGAGGCCTTATCAGTGCTGAATAGAGTAGAAGAACTACTTCTCATGTCTTGCCTAGAACACTTCTACTAATACATTCTAGAATGATGTTTGCTTTTTTCCCAACAGTATTACATTTACTTATATTTAATTTGTGATCCACTATAACCTCCAAATTCTTTTCAGCAATACTACCTGCTAGTCAGTTATTCCCCATTTTTGTAGTTGTACATTATAAACAAACTCTTCATTCTATTATCAAAGGTATCAGTGAAAATATTGACTAGTACCAGACCCAGGACAGACCTTTGCAGGACCACACTAGAAACATCCCCCCAGTTTGACAGCAAACTGTTGATAACTACTCTTTGAGTACAGTCTTTCAACCAGTTTTATACCCATATATAGTAATTTAATCTAGACCAGTGGTTCTCAAAGTCGGTCTGCCGCTTGTGCAGGGAAAGCCCCTGGTGGACCGGGCTGGTTTGTTTACCTGCCACGTCTGCAGGTTCGGCCTATCGCGGCTCCCACTGGCCGTGGTTCGCCACTCCAGGCCAATCGTTGCTGCGGGAAGCAGCGCGAGCCGAGGGATGTGCCGGCCGCCTTTCCTGCAGCCCCCATTGGTCTAGAGTGGCGAACCGCAGCCAGTGGGAGCAGGGATCGGCCGCACCTGCGGACGCGGCAGGTAAACAAACTGGCCCGGCCCGCCAGAGGTTTTCCCTGAACAAGCAGTGGACCGGCTTTGAGAACCACTTATCTAGACCACATTTCCCTAGTTTGCTTATAAGAATGTCACATGGGACTGTGTGAAAAGCCTTCTTAAAATCAAGATATATTTTATCTATAGCTCCCTCCATCCAATATTTTACTTTCAAACTCTTTAGGAATTGATATGAATATTGAGGAGAGGAAAAAGATGCAAAGTGATTTTAAAGTCCTTAACAAATTTCCTTTTCAAAGTGATCTTGATTATAGATCTCCCATAAAGTGATCCTCACACATAATTCATTGGCTCTCTATGTCTGAGATTAAAATGGAACATTCCATTATTCTGTTTGCAATGATAATAAAAGCTGGTTCAGATTGAAAAACATTGTCAAGCTGGGTAATTTGTGTGTGTGTATGTTTGTCCTTTCACTGAACAATAATCAAAGGAGCAATTCAGTGCTTGAGCCAACTGCAGTAAAGAGAGAGAAAACAGGAGATGATTTGTATGATAGGTTTGTGTTGTCATAGAAAGGTTACTGACAGAGCTTGGGAAGTTTAGTTCTAAGATTTCTCTCTCAATGTTATCAAATTATTAATAATATTTACTATTTGTATTGTGGAAATGTCAGAGGTCTTAGCCCTATTGTTAGGGCCCTACCAAATTCATGGTAATGAAAAACGCATCACGGACCATGAAATCTGGTCTCCCCACTGTGAAATCTGGTCTTTTGTGTTCTTTTACTCTATACCAGGGGTCGGCAACCTTTCAGAAGTGGTGTGCCGAATCTTCATTTATTCACAATGATTTAAGGTTTCACGTGCCTGTAATACATTTTAATGTTTTTAGAAGGTCTCTTTCTATAAGTCTTCAATATAAAACTAAATTATTGTTGTATGTAAAGTAAATAAGGTTTTTAAAATGTTTAAGAAGCTTCATTTAAAATTAAATTAAAATGCAGAGCCCCCGGACCGGTGGCCAGGACCCGGGCAGTGTGAGTGCCACTGAAAATCAGCTCGCATGCCATAGGTTGCCTACCCCTGCTCTATACTATACTGATTTCACGGGGGAGACCAGAATTACTCAATTTGGGGGTTCTGAGCCAAAAGGGAATTGCAGGGGGTCACAAGGTTATTTTAGAGGGGGGCGGTCACGGTATTGCCACCCTTATTTCTTTGCTGCCATCAGAGTTGAGGGGCCGGAGAGCTCTGAAGGCAGCACCCCGCCAGCAGCAGCGCAGAAGTAAGGGTTTCAAGTTAGATGTAAATAATCTGATAGTTCCATAAGCACCAAACGAATTCATGGAAAAATCAGTTGCCTATTTTTTGCTCAGTGAAAAATATGTGATATCTACACTAATGTCTCCCAGTCCTTTTGGGTATCTTCCTACCATACCACAGCTAGATGCTGGGGTGGAGATAGGTGGCAGTGGCGGCTTACACAATTCCCAAATAAAGGAATTGGGTTGCTCAACAATGTCATTGGCTGGTACACTAGGAACATGATTGGTAGAATTCCAGACCAGAGAGGGTTTGAACTTATGTCAGCCAGTGAAAAATCATACCAATATTGTGTTATATAGCTACCCTTCTCCCATTAATGCTAGTGGAGTTTGCATGCCTAATGCTATTAAAGAACTATTTGGAAAACTGACAACTGTGTAGTTTGTTCCTTAAAATGAAGTTTCAGAATACGAATGCATCTCTTTATAAACAAATTAGATTCATAGACATTAGGGCTAGAAGGCACCATTAGTTCATCTAGTCTGAACTCCTGGATATCACAAGCCATAGAATTTCATCCAGCTACTCCTGTAGGAGTTGCACTGGTGCTAAAACTGAAGGCAACCCAGGCTCTGATGGCATTTAATCAGATCTCACCTAGTATGTTGAAGGTGAGACAGAATAAAATTCAGTGCAGTTACAATAGTATAAGTATTTCAACTTCAGCAGTGCTCAAGGAGGAAATTGACAAATTTTATAACAATCTACAGAAAACAATACAAGAAGTTTCAAGACAAGACTTGTTATTTCTGATGGGAAATTTTAGTGCAAAAGCAGGATTGAACTGGAATTCCTGGGCTGGAGCAATAGGTACATTTGGACTAGGTATGAAAACAAAGAGGAGAAAGGCTACTAAATTTCTGCCTAATCAACAACCTAATGATAATGAACTTGCTATTTCACTGCAGAGGAAGTGGTTGTGGATATCACCTAATGGGCAAACAAAGAACACAACAGACTTTGTACTTGTGAATTTCAGATGGAAATCAAGTATGTTGTTGTACAGATCATTTGTGGCTGATATCAGATTGGATCATAAAGTAATGATAGCATCAATGAGGTTGAGGCCGAAAGCAATTGAAAAAATGACAAGAACTAAGATCTATGACATGCACAGATTGAAAAAGCATCCCAGCACAAATGAAGGAGAGCAAATGCCAGAATTCTTAGGAGTAGTAAAGATTTTGATAGAAAGCTTGAAAAAGAAAAAAAGCACTGGAAAGTGACAACATAACCTCGGAGCTGCTGCAAGAAGTGAGGAACACATGGTAAGTGATGAACAAGCTATCCAACAAGATTTATAGACAAGAGCAAGTGCTGAGCAAATGGGAGAAAGTAATAATAGCACTGATCTATAAAAAAGCCGAGACAGTGAGTACAAGAATTACAGAGGAATCATCAGCTTATTGAGTGCACCAGGAAAGCATTCACTGAGATGTTGTAGAGGAGAACAAAAAGGCATATGGAAGAAGAGCTTGCAGAGGAACAGGATGGATTTAGATCAGGAAGAAGTACAATAGATCAGTTACTCGTGATAAGACAGATATCAGAGAAGAACACAACCAAACCTGTTACAAATTTATAGACTTCAAACAGGCTTTTGATAGCATTTGGCAGAAAGTTATTAGAATGTATGGCATCCACAAAAAATGATTAAGTTGATAGAAAACATCTACAGCAAGTTGATGAGTGTGCTGCGAGTAGGCAAGAAACTGACAGAATGGTTCAGGATGACTGGAGGAGTGGAACAAGGATGCACGCTATCACCAGATTTGTTCAACTTTGTTCACTGAGAGCTGAAATGGGAGGAGTCATGTTAGGTGGTAGGACAGAGCATAACCTTAGATTCACACATGATATTGACCTCACATCACAGACCAAGGAGGATTTACAGGGAATAACTGACAAGATAGACAAGGAAAACAGAAAATTCGGATTGAAGAAGGAAAAGCTAAAAAATAGGGCAATTGGAATACAACTGACAGAGGTAAATGTCAAAGTTGGAGACAAAGAACTAGTACAAGTGCAAAACCCTTGTGAACCTTGGAGGACTGGTAATGAACAAAGGGAATTGTGAATATGACATAAAAACAAGAATCAGACTAGCTGCTGTAAAACTCTGCAAGGTCTGGAAGACTACAAATATTTCAGTTACAATAAAAATTAGTGTATATGGGGTAACTGCCATGCTGAAATTGCTGTACAGGTCAGAATGTTGGAGTATGAGAAAAAAACAATGAATGAAAGATTTTGACTGCAGAAATGAACTGGATGAGGGGAATACTGAGAATTTCAAGACTACAGAAAATAAACAAGATAAGAAAATGGCTAGGACAAGAAACAAAGCTGTTACAGCAAATTCAAGAAAGACAACTGCAATGGTTTGGACATTTCATGAATGGATCTGGAAAAGATACCATACATGGCGTCACATACCAGAGTGCAAGGAACGAGAAATAGAGGAAGACTGAGGATGTGTTGGATAAACACACTGAAGAATGACACGAAAAAATAAGATGAATGAAACCAGGAATCTGGTGTAAGATAGAAAGGGATAGAAAGACTTCTCTTGGCCCCATCATCACTGCTGAACTGATGGAGGGAATCAAGGAAGACAGCTCCTGTAATGATCCCAATAACTTGTGTTGCATTAAAGCATATCTTCCACAAAGGCATCCAGTCTTGATTTGAAGACTTCAAGAGATGGAGAATTCATCTCCTACTGTGGTAGTTTGCTCCAGTGGTTAATTACCCTGACTATTAAAAATGTGTGCCTTATTTCTTATTTGAATTAGAAATTAGAATTCGGCTTTAATTAGAATTAGTTAGAATTAGGCTTTAACTTCCAGCCATTGAAAGACCAAAACATCATTTTACCACCTCTTGGGTGGCAGACAATTTAAAATGCAAATACTATTACTAGCCATTAAGCAAGGCCTCTGCTGAGGGTGAGGAATTCATATACTTACTGCTGATGATGACATTATACAATAATATAGAAACATTTTTCTTGGAAATTCCCTCTTGCAAAAACATGGTCAATGTATAAAACTCTCAGTCCTGTCAAAGCCACAGTGCAATGTTTATAAAGGGGCTGGTACCCAACATCTTCCTTGTTTGCTCACTTCACTCTCCAGCCTTGATTAATATTATTTGTTGAGCAGTTTCATACAAAAATAACAGAAGAAAACAAAATCCCTGACTTGTACAATACATTTTTATAATCTACACAGACTGATAACAGTGCTCAGACTCAAAATACAATGGGTGATCTTGAGGAAGATTCTTTCTTGGAAGATTTTTATTTTTCCATCTCATCTCTTTCTAGATTGGGTCACTCTTTTTTGAGTTGTGCTCCATTTAGCTGGACCTCTTAGCCTACTCCCTCACCTTTAAGTCACTTGCTTTGTTCAAAGCTTGCCTGTTCTCTTTTGCCTGTGACTTTCTGTCGGTGATCTTGTCTGTGAAGATCACTATCGAGAAATGTATTATAATATATACTACAGGTACAGGGAGCTTGTTCCTCAAAGAATATCACTTCAGTGATATACAGTGCCTGTGCTTCTAGGGCAGAATTCCTTATCTCACCATTATATTGCATTGCCTACCAAGCCACTATCCCATTGATGCTTTCATGGACTTTTCCCCTCTAAAGGTAGCATCTGCTTCAAGGCTGAGTGTGATACACTTTCATTATTGATTCTGGTTCCACATTCTGTTTCACAGCGTTGCATTCTTACTGTGTTCAATGGACTGTGTCTTGCAAAAGGTGTTGAATGGTTGAATGGGATGAGGAGGAGATCTTATGAGTTAGAGACATCAGGCCTACCTCCTACCTGAAGCACAGGCTACTTTAAATGACTCGTTAGGAATCTTGACATACCTGGTCTGGGAAATGGGTTCAGGAGTGAGTGGTGGTAAACAAACACTTAGGTGCTGGCTTAAGATAACTTTAAATGCCCTTTGCACTTCAGGAACTGTGCAAACTTGAGTCCCCTCAAATCAGGGCTATATTGCAAGGGAGCCTAGACTCCCTTTCTATGGATTACACATGCAATTCGGTGATTTGTGTGATATAGACTAAAACTACAGCAGACAACAATTTTGAGTGGATTTCACTCCATTTTTGTTTTAAGTTTGGTTCACTGAATGCAAAACTGAGAGGATGATCCATGTGAACTGACGCCCAACAAAGGTTTGCCCAAGCCCCTGCTATCCAACTCAACTGACTTCCACACAGCTTAAGCAATACCTTTCTTGTAAGCAGGCCAAATAAAAGCTCATTATAGAAAATCAGGATGTCACCAATAAATATTATAGACTACGGGGTGACCAGGATAATATTGACTCTGTTCTAATGGAACTTATAATAATATAGCGTTATGGAAGTATTATGTTTTAGCCAGGTCAGAATAAGACGATCAGTGACTTGATATTTTCTTCTTTAGGAATAACACCCTGTAATTCCCATGGACTTCAAGTGACTCTTTTATAACCAGATACTCTATTCAATTATGGAGTACTTGCTTTGGGAAATTGTTTCCCACTGATCTATCAGCTATGATGTGCCCTTCAGTGCTCTGCAGCCTCCCAACTTCATTCTGATACCTCCACCTGTAAAGATGAACTCTTATGAAAATGACAGTTACCTTATGTTGGGACTGGAGAAAGCTTCAGATCAACCATACAGAATTGGGAGAAATAATTCCAAAGGCATGTAACAAATTGCATTTTCAGACCAAGTAGCAGTTACAAAAGTGACATCCATAGATTGCATTTTCCTGAAATATGACTTTTTGTTGAAATGATTAATGTATAGTAAAAATGGGATTGCTTCTTACTTGCACTGTTAGCCGGTTTCCAGATAAAATCCAGTGGGCCATTGCTCCCCACTGCGCATCATCTAATCCTCAGTTTCAATACATTCATCAGTCCTGCACTGACCTTTTTAAAAACCATCTATAGTTTTTTCTTTGCAGGCCTACTGAATCTCAGAAAAATGTGCATGTCTACCTACAAGGGTAGTTTATATGATTGGCTCCTACACAGTTGTTCTGAACAGACTCTGATATCATCTTGAATCATACCATCAGAGGAATTAGGAAATGCCACCTTTTGGAAATAACATTGCCATGTCAGGTAGTCCAAATTGGTTGATCTGGTGACAATCCTTCTGGATGTATTCTTCCTGGCCATTAATGATGGCAGTGTTTGGTATCCAGTGCACTCATAGGACATGTATTAAGAAGGGAAGTCAGATTTCCCACTATCCTTTCACCATCTACTAGCTGGGATCATGTTCTGAGAGGACTGGAAAGGGAAAATGTAAGTTCCCTTGGGGAAAAAAATCCTCTAACTAATAAATGGGCACACTGAACAATACTGCTTGTTGGGAGGCAACATAGTTTAATGGATAGGGCACTAGACTGGGAGCCAGGAAAACTGGGTTCTCTTTGCATCATGCCCACTTATCAGCTATGTGACCTTACACAAGTTACTTCCCATCTCTGTCTCCCCTACCATTCTTTGTCTGTCTTGTCTATTTAGATTGTGTCTTTCTATGAGTTTGTACAATGCCCTGAACAATGGAACCTAGATCTATGCCATCAGATGCTACCATAATACAAATAAATAACAATTGAGAGGGGGACATTTGGTTTTGCCTTAGAGTCAGGGTGCAGAAATGTATTTCTCTCAAGTCACCTCCCTCTCTGGGCTTTAGTTTCCCCATCTGTCAAACAGGGATATAATACTGACCTCCTTTGAAATCTATGGATGAAAAGTGCTTATAAACCCCAGACCCCAGTTGAGAACTACTGGCCTAGATTCCCTCAGACCTACGTACATCCACTTACCAACATGTCTAAGCTGCTCTTACTCTCCAACATTGTACAGATTTCTGGCTTTGTCATTTTGGTTTTAAAACCACAGTCACAGAGAAATGTTTATCTAGCACCCCACATAAAAGCCTAATGAAAATATAAAGTCTAAAGGTATAGCAGTAAAGAATGTCTTATAAAGAAAATCCTTAAATGGTGCAGATTGCTCTGTATAAAGCAGTAATGCTGGAAATGTGAATCCGTCCATGTTTTCAGAAACCTAGACAAGGTAAAATCTCGGCATGTTACCAAATATTTCTCTCAAAGGTGTAGCTGTTTTTCAGTAAAGACACAAAGAAGGTCCCCTGTGTATATTTGGTTTATTTATACCTTTAGCATGTTGCAAGATGGTCCTTTGCATATTTCTCTGGAGTATGAATCCAAACAATTAAGATTATGCAACAATACACTTCACAACACAAAAGCTGTTCTGAAATATTATTTCTACTGCAGAACGTCACATTCTCAAGCAAATTCCAAATACAAAAGGGGGGGGGGGAGTAAAATGGGGCTACTATTTTTTGAAGGCTTATGGGAAATGGGGGAAAGACCATTGCTAGTCTGCATCATCCATCACCACCTTAGTCATAGAGTAGAAGTACTGAAAACCTAACAGAGTATGCAGAGTTTTGATTGACATCACATGGGAGGTATTGCACTTTGGCTAAAATGGCCATTTGTATATGCTGTAATGTAGCAGCTATAAACAGACAGTAACACTGACAAGCCACAGCTGCATGCTGACAAGCTTTTAGGTTAAATTGTACACTGTTCCCATTGCCTTTATGGGAGCCACATTTGTCCAAGGATAGAATACGGTGTTTAAACATGGACCATTTTATCAAAATTCCTTAGAGTTCTGACTTTTTTATTGTATTTCCTTCCCATCTCTACAAACTGTGGAAGGGTTTTGTGTGCAAACAGGATCTTTCTCCTTTATAACCATTCTTCTCTTGCAGCCATTCAGTGCTACACTTCAGCATATATGGCACATAGTTAGAACTGGGCAAATGGCAAAAAAATTATCCAAAAAGCAGTTGGCAGCTTGTGAGTTAGAATTTCTCTGTGACTGTGTTTACAGGCCATTCTATGCACATTTCATACGTATTCCCATAAACAGAGTGTTGAAGAGATGAGTGTTTGCAGAAAGCAAATTTCCAGCCAGGGCCGGCTCCAGCATTTCTGCTGCCCCAAGCAAAAAAAAAAAAAAAGCTGCGATCGGCGGCGGCAGTTCAGCAGCAGGTCCTTTGCTCCTAGAGGGAGTGAGGGACCTGACGCCCCCAAATTGCCGCAGGTGCCGCCCCTCTCCCTTGGCCGCCCCAAGCACCTGCTTGTTAAGCTGGTGCCTGGAGCTGGCCCTGTTTCCAGCCCATGGCCAAATTTCAATTAATCACAAAACCATAATTGTGGAGGGGAAAATCCAGACCCCAGCAACTGGCCTTAGTTTCTGGTCAGGAACCTGAGAAAATGGCCAGCAGATAGGAGAAATGGTCTCCCTTAGATTTTGGAAATGATCTACTGAGGCTACCTCAGACCCACCACTGAAGTTACTTACTGGAGACTACATACACCCTAGCCCTGCAGAAGAGAGATGGAAGGATCTTCCCATCCCCAGCAACTCCCTGCATGGATTGTGGTTCTACACAACACGTGGCTGCATGGGGGTATGCCCCCTGTATAGTCCCCCTATTGCAGACCAACCAATTAGACAACAGAAAAGATATCTTATGACTTAGGGCAGCCAATCACAATTCTCAGATATCAAATGCTTAAAGGAATGGGGGAGAGGGATAGCTCAGTGGTTTGAGCAGTGGCCTGCTAAACCCAGGGTTGTGAGTTCAATCCTTGAGGGGGCCACTTAGGGATTTGGGGCAAAATCAGTACTTGGTCCTGCTAGTGAAGACAGGGGGCTGGACTTGATGACCTTCAGGGTCCTTTCCAGTTCTAGGAGATAGGTATATCTCCATATTATATTATTATTATAGTCACAGCAAATAGTTTGAGAGCAGCCTGGAGCTGAAATTTGTTCACAAAAAATATTTAGACAATTGTCATTAGTGAACAAGGCCCCAATGAGCTCCACATAGGTGCATCCACCTCAGTGAAGCTCCATGTGGCTCAAGGGTCCATCTGCCCAAAGCAGGATCAGGATCCAAATTTACAGAGTCAATCACTAGCACTTCCATGATAATGAGTCATCATGTCATAGACACCAGCATATGGAGACATCACTAAATAGATAAGGCTGGAGACAGATGCTCATTATAAAGGATAGAGCTGCATTTAACCATGGCAGATGGATGAGAAATTAGCAGAGAAGGGCTAATCCACTAGTCTTTATTTATTTACATACCTTTCTTTTGCGTGCATGCTGTGTTTGTTCCATAAAAAACCTGATATGTTTTCAATAACATAAAGATCATCAGTTTATTCAAACATATCTGGATAATTAATAATGATGGTGTGACAAATTGGGAAATATATAAATCGTTTTTTATGAGCATGTTGCATGCCCCTTGTGTTTGCTTATGAAGGGTTACTTGCTATAGAGTTAGATCACAAGGAATTGTTAGAAGAACCAAGCAGGAATTGTAAACAATGGCCTAGATAAGGAACATCCCAGTAAAACACACAAACAGAATAGGCAGGTTTATAGCAGTAAGGAGGCCACTCCTTCACCCCAACCTTACTGGCATAGCTGTTTTGCCAAGGCTAATGAGAGAAAGAGCAAAGAGAACACTAAAACATTAAAGGACCCCAAGGCCTAAAAGAAGGTGGTTGTTGAGTGAGTTTCCAGAGACTGCCCAGGTAGGGTCAGCAAACATTGACAGGCTGGCAACAGGACACATGGAAACAGAGAAAGCACGATGTGGGCAGGACAGTCTGTTTCTCCTGGCCAGAGATGGGGGTTAGCTGGGCTGAGGAGAATTTGCAAAACCCACCAAGGAAAGATTTTAGGGTAAGGAAGACCCAGATGTATAGGCCTTTTCTTGTTTTTCCCCCTTTTCTCTGTGTGCTTTGTACCTTCGAGTGAATAAATAAAGAATGCTTTCTTTTGAAGAAGCTGTTTTTGAGTCACTTTGATGAACTCCCTATTTACAGGTCCGCAGAGGGAAAGGGCTGACTTGTGCCAGACACAGTTGGGGCTGCCTCATTAGCATGGTTAGGAAACAGTGGGGCTGCAGCTCAGAGATCCATCAGAGTGAGGTTCAGGAAGCCAGGCCTGTCACCTAAGAGGAGTACTAACATGGGTCTAAGGTGCAGTTCACCCAGTAACCATGACAAATGGAAAAATAAATACAATTTTTTTAAAAGCTATGAAGTTTTTCAAGATCCCAAAACACTTCATCTACCTCAGATGGGATTTTCACTGGGGTTTAGGCAGTTATGGACTCAGGTCTCATGACTATCCTGAACACATCAGTGACGTATTTAAGCATCTTCTAGAGCTCTAAAGGTACAATCCATGTGCATTGTGTGGGTAAATCATGAAATGCTACACTAAACCTTGGTCCCTCAAAACTCCCCCATAAAGAATTAGAATCTTCTTACTTATGACTCCCATCCAACATCCATGGGATGGAGGTGATCACCATACCAGCGATAGCTTTCTAATTAGGCACTCCATAACTAGAGACTCATAAAGTCATTAGCAGATGAAGCTCCACTCAAGGTCCAGGTTAGTCAGCAAATCATTCTATTCCACTTCACTCCTCCTGGCACAAGAGTGCATTGGGGAATCATGCACTCTGAAATAATCTTGTTAATTTCTTTGCCAGATACAGTAATACTAGCCAAAAAAATGAAGCAGCTCTCTAAAAACTGAGTGCTTTCCCAGAACTGTCTCCCCCTTATGATAATATGATTTCCAGCTCTGCCTAAGAGGCAGAACCCTACATTAGTGATACTGCAATGTAAGACCCTGAGTAGATTGGAAGTGACTAGAGGGCTCTGGGAGTTAGGGTGAAGGAGTTGGGGGCGCATGTGGTGTTCTCATCAATTCTTCTGGTCAAGGGTAGAGGCCCTGGTAGAGAGAAAACTATCTGGGTGTGAATGCATGGCTGCGTGGATGATGCATGGATGATGTCACCAGGAGGACTTCAGCTTCCTTGACCATGGGATGATGTTTTGAGAAGAAGTTAGATGTCTACAAGTTGGCAGGCCCTGAAAAAATACATCCTAGAGTATCACAGCATCAACAATTATCTTTAAGAACTCATGGAGGAATGGGAGAGATCCTAGATCACTGGAAAAGGGCAAATATAGGCCTATCTATAAAAAGGGGAATAAGGGTAACCCAGGGAATTATAGACCAGTCAGTTTAATTTCAGTACTGTGAAAGATAATGGAGCAAATAATCAAACAATCAATTTGTAAGCACCTAGAAGATGATAAAGTAATAAGTAACAATTGTCAAAAACAAATGCTGGCAAATCAATCTAACATTATTCTTTGACAGGGTAACAAGCCCTGTGGATGAGGGGAAGCAGTAGAGATGGGATAGATCTCTACTTTAGTACGGGTTTTCATACTGTCTCACATGAGCTTCTCATAAATAAACTAGAGAAATACAGCCTAAATGAACTGACTGTAAGGTGGGTGTACAACTGGTTGGAAAACTATATTCAGAGAGTAGTTATCAATGGCTCACAATCAAGTTGGAAGGACATATCAAGTGGTGGTCACTCAGGAATCTGTCCTGGGTCCAGTTCTATTCAGTATCTTCATAAATGATTTGGATAATGACAAAGAATAGACTTATAAAGTTTACAGACAATAACAAGCTGGGGGAGGAGTTGCGAACACGTTGGAGGACAGGATTAGAATTCAAAATGATCTTGAGAAATTGAAGTAAATAAGATGAAATTCAATAAGTACAAATTCAAAGTACTACACTTAGCCCTGGTCTGCACTACGAGTTTAGGTCGAATTTAGCAGCGTTAGATCGATTTAACCCTGCACCCGTCCACACGACGAAGCCATTTTTGTCGACTTAAAGGGCTCTTAAAATCAATTTCTGTATTCCTCCCTGTCGAGGGGATTAGCACCAAAATCGACATCGCTGGGTTGAATTTGGGGTAGTGTCGACGCAATTTGATGGTACTGGCCTCCAGGAGTTATCCCAGAGTGCTCCATTGTGACCACTCTGGACAGCACTCTCAACTCAGATGCACTGGCCAGGTAGACAGGAAAAGCCCCACGAACTTTTGAATTTCATTTCCTGTTTGGCCAGCATGGCAAGCTGATCAGCACAGGTGACCGTGCAGAGCTCATCAGCAGAGATGACCATGGAGTCCCAGAATCGCAAAAGAGCTCCAGCATGGACTGAATGGGAGGTACTGGATCTGATCGCTGTATGGGGAGATGAATCCGTGCTATCAGAACTCCGTTCTAAAAGACGAAATGCCAAAATATTTGAAAAAATCTCCAAGGGCATGAAGGACAAAGGCTATAACAGGGATCCGCAGCAGTGCCGCATGAAACTTATGGAGCTGAGGCAAGCCTACCAAAAAACCAAAGAGGCAAACGGCCGCTCAAGGTCAGACCCCCAGACATGCCGCTTCTATGATGAGCTGCGTGCAATTCTAGGGGGTGCGCCCACCACTACCCCACCCCTGTTCATGGACTCTTGCAAGGGGGGAGTCTCACGCAACAGGGATGAGGATTTTGGGGATGAGGAAGATGATGATGATGAGGAGGAGGAGAGTAGCGCACATGAGGCAAATGGAGAAACCGTTCTCTCCGACAGCCAGGAACTATTTATCACACTGGAGACAATACCCTCCCAAGGTGGGATCCCGGACCTTGAAGGTGGAGAAGGCAACTCTGGTGAGTGTACCTTTGTAAATATAATACATGGTTTAAAAGCAAGCGTGTTTAATGATTAATTTGCCCTGAAGACTTGGGATGCATTCGCGGCCAATACAGCTACTGGAATGCAATCAAGCAACATCTGTTCTTTATCTCTCTCTATTATCCTTAGGAGAGTGGTATCATTCATGGTCACCTGGTTGAAATAGGGGAATTTTATTAAGGGGACATTCAGAAGTGGCCGTTCCTGCTGGGCTGTGTGCCTGTGGCTGAAAAGAAATCATCCCCGCTGTTAGCCACGCGGTGGGGGGAGGGGTGAAGCGATCATCCCAGAGAATTGGGTGTGTGTGTGTTGGGGGGGAGTTAGTTGGGTTTGTGCTCCACGTTAACCTGAAAACCACAGCTCCTCCGAAAACTGGCAGGCCCTCAATATAAGAGGCAAAATGCGACCTTGTACCAAAACAACACGTGCTATGTAATGTTAACAGCTTGGTTCACCATGAAAGAGTCTACCCTTTGTTCTCTAAAATGTGTCTTTTTAAAAAGAATACTCTCCCTTTTTTTCCTCCCGCAGCTGCAAATGTTTCAACTCCCCTCCCCACCATCATCTCTGTCCCAGAGACTAGCACAGATAAGAAGGTGAAAAAAATGCACTCGTGATGAAATGTTCTCTGAGCTCATGCAGTCCTCCAGCACTGAAAGAGCTCAGCAGAATGTGTGGAGTCAAACAATGGCAGAGTCCGAGGACAGGAGGGACGAGCAAGAGGAAAGGTGGCGGGAGCAAGAGGAGAGGTGGTGGCAGCATGATGAGAGGAGGCAGGATGCAATGCTGAGGCTACTGGAGGATCAAACTGATATGCGTATGGTTGAGCTGCGGGAAAGGAAGCAGGAGCACAGACCGCCGCTGCAGCCCCTGTGTAACTGACCGCCCTCCTCCCCAGTTCCATAGCCTCCTCACCCAGATGACCAAGAACGCGGGGGGGCCCTCTGGGCACCCAACCACTCCACTCCAGAGGACTGCCAAGCAACAGAAGGCTGGCATTCAATAAGTTTTGAAGTGCAGTGTGGCCTTGTCCTTCCCTCCTCCCCTCCTCCACCATCCCACCCAGTGCTTCCCTCCTCCCCCACCCCTCCCCGGCTACCTTGGCAGCTATCCCCCTATTTGTGTGATGAATTAATAAAGAATGCATGATTTTGAAACAACAATGACTTTATTGCCTCTGCAAGCAGTGATCGAAGTGGGGAGGGGAGGGCGGTTGGCTTACAGGGAAGTAGAGTGAACCAAGGGAGCGGGTTATCATCAAGGAGAAACAATCAGAACTCTCACACCGTAGCCTGGCCAGTCATGAAACTGGTTTTCAAAGCTTCTCTGATGCGCAGCACGCCCTGCTGTGCTCTTTTAACTGCCCTGGTGTCTGGCTGCGCGTAATCAGTGGCCAGGCGATTTGCCTCAACCTCCCACCCCGCCATAAACATCTCCCCCTTACTTTCACAGACATTGTGGAGCACACAGCAAGCAGCAATAACAATAACATTCTGCACTATAGTTGAACTGCTCCTTACTACTGTCCAGGGTGCCTGTGTATGGCTTCATGAGCCATGACATTAAGGGGTAGGCTGGGTCCCCAAGGATAACTATAGGCATTTCAACATCCCCAATGGTTATTTTCTGGTCTGGGAAGTAAGTCCCTTCCTGCAGCTGTTCAAACAGACCAGAGTTCCTGAAGATGCGAGCGTCATGTACCTTTCCCAGCCATCCCACATTGATGTTGATGAAACGTACCTTGTGATCCACCAGTGCTTGCAGCACCATTGAAAAGTATCCTTTGCTGTTTATGTACTGGCTGCCAAGGTGGTCCAGTCCCAAGGTAGGGATATGCGTTCCGTCTATCGCCCCACCACAGTTAGGGAATCCCATTGCAGCAAAGCCATCCAGTATGACCTGCACATTTCTATGAATCACTACCCTTGATAGCAGCAGCTCAGTGATTGCGTTGGCTACTTGGATCACAGCAGCCCCCACAGTAGATTTGCCCATTCCATTCCTGACCGGTAGCTGTCTGGCGTTGCAAGCTTCCATAGGGCTATCGCCACTCGCTTCTCAACTGAGAGGGCTGCTCTCATCTTGGAATTCTTGCGCTTCAAGGCAGGGGAAAGCAAGTCACAAAGTTCCATGAAAGTGCCCTTACACATGCGAAAGTTTTGCAGCCACTGGGAATCATCCCAGACCTGCAACACTATGCGGTCCCACCAGTCTGTGCTTGTTTCCCGGGCCCAGAATCGGCGTTCCATAGCATGAGCCTGCCCCATTGCCACCAGGATGTCCAAATTGCCAGGGCTCCTACTTTGAGGGAAGTCTGTGTCCATGTCCTCATCATTCTCGTCACTGCGCTGCCAACGCCTCCTCGCCTGCTTTTGCAGGTTCTGGTTCTGAACATACTGCAGGATAGCTACCCACAGTTCAACGCTCCAAAAGTCGACGCTAGCCTCGATACTGTGGATGCACGCCACGGACTTAATGCGCTTAGTGGGGACACACACAATCGACTGTATAAAATTGCTTCCTAAAAAATCGACTTCTATAAATTCGACCTAATTTCGTAGTGTAGACATACCCTTAAGGAGGAACAATCAGTTTCACAAATACAAAATGGGAAATGACTGCCTAGGAAGGAGTACTGCAGAAAAGGATCTGGGGTTTATAGTGGATCACAGACCAAATCAGTCAACAATGTAATACTGTTTCAAAAAAAGCAAACATCATTCTGGGATGTATTAACAGGAATATTGTAAGCAAGACATGAGAAGTAATTCTTCCATTCTACTCAGCACTGATAAGGCCTCAGCTAGAGTTTTGTGTCCAGTTCTGGACACCACACTTCAGGAAAGATGTGGACAAATTGGAGAAAGTCCAGAGGAGGGTAACAAAAATGATTAAAGGTCTAGAAAACATGATCTATGAAGAAAGATTGTAAAAAGTGGGTTTGTTTAGTCTGAAGAAGAGAAGACTAAGGAGGGACATGATAACAGTCTTCAACTATGTAAAAGATTGTTAAAAAAAAAGAATGATGATAAATTGTTCTCATTAACCATCGAGGACAGGACAAGAAGTAATGGATTTAAATTGAAGCAAAGGAGTGTTAGGTTAGACATTAGGAAAAACTTCTTAACTAGAAGGGTAGCTAATTGCTGGAACAGATTTCCTAGGGAGGTTGTGGAATCTCTGTTATTGGCAGTTTTAAAGAAACGGTTAGACAAACACCTGTCAGGGATGGTCTAAACAATACTGAGTCCTTCCTCAGTTCAGGGGACTGGACTGGATGACTCAAACACAATCTTGTAACCATCATGCACCTTACTTGGTTGGTTTATAAGGTTACAGTGCAATTCCTAATGATTTGGTGAAAGCAGCAGTTTCTACTCAGGAGTGGCAGAATAGCAGGGCATTTTTGTTAGTTAAGTTTGAGGTGTTTTTATAGAGCTCAGTGGGAAAAACTTTCTAAAATACTTGTTTGAATTATGCCTGGCTAAAACCAATGTTATTAGTCACTTTACTAAGCACTAAATTCACCCTTTTTTTTTCAAAATTAAATTGTAGTTAATGGACAAAATAGATATGAATAGCACTCTCTCACACCTTCTTAAGGAGTTTTCAAAAGAATTCCTCCCCCCCGACCCCCGCACTGTATTTGTTAAATGCTGTGTTTAAAAAAACAACAACAAAACCCACAATGGCTTTGTTATAGTTGTATGCTTGAGTGCAGGGTGTAGTGGTAGTCAGAGCTATTATAGGGCTTTTCAGGCTTAGCAAGTGCCCAAGATGTCATCAGGAAATGAACATAAAGGGTATGTCTTCACTACCCGCCGGATAGTAATCGATCTATCGGGGATCAATTTATCGCGTCTCATCTAGATGCGATAAATCAATCCCCGAACACGCTCCCCGTTGACTCCGGAACTCCACCAGAGCGAGAGGTGGAAGTGGAGTCGACGGGGGAGCCGCGGCCGTTGATCCCGTGCCATGAGGACCCGAGGTAAATCGATCTAAGATACGTCGACTTTAGCTATGCTATTCTTGTAGCTGAAGTTGCGTATCTTAGATCGATCCCCGCCCCCCCCGTCTAGACCAGCCCCAAAACCACTCAAGTTGCTGAGAGAATGGTCACTTCTTTTAAAAGAAGAGCTTTGATCTTTTTCTTCTTGATATCTTCACCCTTATCACACTGCAGTACCACAAGCTGCCTCTGGGAGAGCTGGGAAAGGGGATAATAGAGTACAGAGAGAAACTATCATTTGCCCTATTCAGTTGAAGAGTTCTGCTCTTCTCCTCCATGTCTAAATATATTCCACACTGGCTAGCAGTCTAGTTACCCCAACTGTGACTCTTTTTTAAAGGGCCCACTCGAAACAGGTGTGCCCTTTTGAACCTTTAAAGCAGACACCCAGAGGTACTTTCCTCTAACATTGAGCAAGAAATCTTATTAAAATAAGGAAAACATGTACAATTCGTATAGTTATTGAGATTGAATCTCTTTGTGCTTTCTCTGCATTAAGTCTAGTTTTCCTACGTATACAATTTTTCTACAGGATAGTTCACCAAAA
The DNA here is from genome assembly GCF_002925995.2 of Terrapene triunguis. Lineage (NCBI taxonomy): Eukaryota > Metazoa > Chordata > Testudines > Emydidae > Terrapene > Terrapene triunguis. Next base: position 51,747,386 of record NW_020664446.1, on the reverse strand, counting down.
ACATTATTTTAAAGCCTAGTTATGAGTGTGTCAAATCTCTAGCATTTGTTCATGTCCTGGCACCTTGTGTAAGAGATAAATTTCTCTCTCTCCCTCCCCCCCCGCCGGAAGCTTCCATTACACAGAATAACCCTGAAGTCTGCCATCCCCAGAGCAGGGGATCAGGGATGGTAGACTTCAGCCATTCCTCCATTGTCAGCCCTGTCATTATAATCCAAACTGGGAGTGGGTGAGAGTTGAACATGAACATCTCTTTTGCATTAAAGTTCTCTTTGGGATTTCACTGTCTCCATTAGCTTTACTCCCTTTCCAGCTTACCAAGGCAACAACATAACATTCAATTAGGAAAAAGGACTTACATAATTAACCAGCTTACTGTTGGTGATGGGGATGTTAGTGTAAGTAAAGGCCTTCCCAAATAGTAAACTCAGACTGAAGTTTTGTTTTAAAAACAAAACCCTCAGGCTCATCTAAATCACCACGGGTTTAAACGCAAACGTGTGTGGAGAGTGAGTCATCACCCTCTGACCACTGTTTAGTGGCCTTATAACATGCATGTCCATCCAGGTTCTGTCAGATGGCTGCACATGACAAAGGAATCATCATAACAACTAACACTGTCAGACTGCCCACGTAGCACCCTAGATAGCAGCTTGTGAGTGGCAAGGCACTCAGAGCATGTAACCCAAAACAACACAAAAATATCTGCAAGCAATTCCTCCAAATAAGTAATGGTGGCAGGAATCATAGCACTGGACCACACACGAGCAGTATAACTAGAATACTTATCAGAGAGCCCCTGGATATACCCAAGGGCTGCCAATATGGTCATGATATCATGTTACACACACTTTGGGTAATGTTGAATACAAATTTTAAGGTCTGACCTACAGCTGGCTACTTAGGGAATGATGAAGCTGATGAAGAGGTAAATTCAAAATTGAAGCATTGGCAGATAATCAGAAAGGTAAGTTGGAATTGGGAAAGAAGCAATTGGATATGGCAGCCAAGTTGGGGGACACTTTCCAAGTCCAAGTTTGACTAGTTCTCTCTATGAATTGTATTTATAATAAAATATATAAAAATGCTTAAGACTTAACTGGACCTTGAAACTTTCAAAGTGGTGACTTTAAGGATACCAAAGATAATCAGGCCTAAAGAATGATAGGACATTGTAAATCTTTTTCCTGTCCCTTTTTGCAGAAGAATGTGTGTTATATATGGCTACATACATGGACCCCCAAATTTAAAATTTTCTGATTTCCTTCCTGAGAAGGAGAGAGTCTGCAATGACCTTCCTCAGGAATGATGATGCTGTCACCCTCCAAGGTGAAGCTCACAATCAATGCTTCATTAACAAGAGGGCCAAATATTTGGAACAACAAATTAGATTGCCTTCAGAGTGAAGTGTAAAGCCTCCTTCTTTTGTCTAGTATCCCTACAGAGACCAACTCAAAAGAAAAAGAAGAAGAAGAGGAGGAGGGAAGGACAAAGAGGAAGAGAAAGAGGTAGAGGCAAGAACTAGTCAGAGAAGAGGAGGGAGAATGAGGAAATAATTTAGGAACAATACCATGTCATATGAAACAGGCGTCATACCTGTGACTACTTGGGGGGGGGGAAGGGGGAAGTAGGGAGGAAACAGACCAAGGACCGGTTGTGATTTAATATAGATTGACTCTTTTGGAAGGCACTCAGACACTATTATATTGAGTGCCATTATAAGACCTGAATAGATACAGTTAAAGACACATGACAGATATATTGCCCGTCAATCACTTTTCTCTTGTCATCAAGTAAACACTCATTTATAAGGCGAGCCCTTCTGGCACAGGTACTTTTTGGCATACATGGGCATGATCATCTGTATAGGAATCACCATATTTGCACAAATCAAAGCCCCTCCCTAAACATTCATGCAAATGATACCCAGCGGCACCATCATCCATGAAAGAACAAATAAAGAGCTGGACTCAGTCAGAGCAAAACTCAAATCTAATACATTTGCAAACAATTTCCTTCTTTTATTTGCCCAGTTCCAGACAGGCCCAAACTAATCCATTATTTCTGTCATTTACATCATGAATGCATCAGTTTCATTCAAGTGCTTACAAATACATTATAAGTACATGTAATTATGTAAATGATAGTCATTTGTTTGCTATATAGAGTAATATTCCGCTGCTTTGGGGTCCCAAAATGAAGTGGTGTAAGTTTGAGCTTTGCAGCTGTGCCTCTGTATGGTGCTATCTCTCACCTAAAATTTAAAAAGAAATGGATCTTGCAATTATTGTGTTTTAATACCTGTATTACATAATTGGTTGTCTATTAATAATACATAGAAAATCTATTTCTATATCACAGTTAGGATTTAATAAGAGGAATGTGTTTCTCAGCTCTGGAATACATGTTAACTGAAATCCCAGCAGTGTATTTCCTTTATGTTTCTTTTTAAAACATTTACATTTTTTACATTTAAAACCAGCACTGTCATGCCTCCCATTAGCCCCGTTATTTATAGAACAACCTTATGAAATTGGGACTGCTAAGGGGTATGAAGAGTACAGCTCTATTAAAGTGCCAGTAAAATTAGGTAGCCTGCTTGTACCTGGGCACAGCAGTCTGTCTCAATTTCCCCTCTTGGACTGTTTAAAAAACTCAAGAAACACTTCCATCTTTTCCCATCCCTCCTCAGCTTGTACTTTAGTAAATTAACATTCAAACGAAAGTTCAAGTCCACCCAAATAAAAAGTTTTTTTCCCTCTTCCCAGGACTTCCTGCCTGGGGCCTTTCCTGCTTTGGCAGGCCACTTGCAGGCCCTGCCTGGCTGGAGTCTCAGTCCTGACTCTCTAAAAGTACCTGCTTGCGCCTAGCAGTCTATAATCCTGGATTTTTTCCCCTTCATTGTGGCCTCCTGCTGCTCTTCAGGGGGTAATCACCCTGGTCTCTTTCTCCCAGGTGTGGCTCATTCTGTAATCAGGGCTGGCTAGCCTCAGCCCTCCAGCCCTCCACCCTGTTACACTGCTTTAAAAACAAACAAATCAAACCAAACAAATACAAAAAGAAAGAGAGCAATATTATATCAAAGTTTATATATATATAATATATATACAAAGTTTCATGTGGTTATGGCAACAGGTCTATGCCTATAATGTAGTTATCCCAAAGTACATGTATTCAGTTTTCTAAGGATGTGAATTATACACATCTCTACCTAATATAGAACATATTACAAGTCACTGACGGGAGACGCAATGGAAAATTGAGAAGGATAGAATGTCATGTACACATCATAAGTAAAAGCTCTGAGACTTAGATAGATAACGTACATAAATAATGGCTAGAAGTGCTAAAAGATGTGTTCTCCTTTCCCAAATTTCAGATGAGATGCCCATCTTGTCTAACATCTTCATGGTCAAACAGAATTTTCCTGCTTTCTAGATTATTACATGTACCTTTGGTTTATAAAAATTCTCTACAGGGTAGGCAACATCAGAGTTATCGTTCACTTTACCATATAATCAGGATGGCAGGCTGACTGAAACAGGAATAAGATGATCTGATTTTGTATTAATAAAAACTACAATATCCAGTACAAAGAAATTGCCTCTTGGGGCTTTCTGGCAGCATATAACTCAGCTACTCTGGCACTCAGATACTATGGTGACGAGAGCCATATAAGTGCATAAAATAAGACATTATAAAATATTGTCCTGATTGGGAAAGTGTGTATACACACCACAGCCATTTACTAGATGGAGCGAGAACTGCTCAATGGTGTGTCATAGGCCTTATACAGCTAACAAAGATCCTTCTTTTGCTCACTTACTAGGGGCCTTTTCTTCTTGAACAAGAGAATCTGAACTCTATCCCTACTTGTGCCCTCATGTTCAGAATAGCTCTAATGTGCAGCATAGTGACAATCACATAAACACAGGTGGCCATTGACTTGTTAAAATATACTGTAATAAGGCAGTCTGGATGGTCTAGCTGTTAATACAGGATACTGAGAATCTGGGCTCCTCGTTTCTTTTCCTGATTCTGTCGTTGACTCACTGAACATCCTTGGGTAAGCCACTTAAGGTGTGATTTTCAAAAGTGCCTGAGTGATATAAGAAGCAAGTTCCATTTAAAATCACCCTGACCCTCTGCCTCTGTATCCTTCTACAAAATGAGTAAACAGACCTGGCCCTAGGTGCAATGGTACTGTAGGCAATATAGGGCTGGACACTGTCTGCACAATTGTTCCCAACTCCTGTCTAGCTCAGCAACCCTGTATGCATCTCCTCCTCCAAAAAGGTATCCCTCTTTCTGCTTGCTTGTATGCAGTCCCAAAGGGGAGCCAGAAAAGAGAGAAAAGAGTGGCTCAAGACTGACTTTTTAGCAAATGACCATCATGGTCCCACTGCTATTAAGGATCCTTGTTAGACACTGAGCTGTAGACAAAAACCTGCAGCCTGTGGCTACCACTGAAAACTGCAGATAATATTGGTAAAGGTAAATATCTATTTTTAAAGGTGGCCACTGTAAGAAGCCCATGCCTAAAACTGCTCCAGTAGGTATATCAGTACTTTTTTACCTCAGCTGGGGTATTGTGAGGCTGAGCTAATTCATGTTTGTAAAATGCTTGGAGGTTTTCAGATGAAAGATTTTTAATTACTATAAACGGAAATATCTGTTTTTATTGCCTGGAGTTAATGGGGGGTGCACTGTACTTTCTTCTCAGAAAGAAACAAAACTCCAAAGTTATTTTGGAAGCTTGAAAAGATTCATCTTCAGTGCAAAGAAATTAGTTGATCGTTGCTTAAATATAATAGTGCTGACTGGCCCAAAATTCCACTATTAATCCTTTGAATCAGTAAGTTATAGAGAGATCTATAGATACACATAAAGTGAAAGTTACATAAAGGTGGTTTATTCTGAATATTCTTTCCCTTATAATTTAACAGGGAACTTCTTAATCCTCATTTAGATCCACTTCCATGTGTAGAATGATAATCAGAAATCAATACACTCAAAAGCTTTCTTCACCAGGCCCAGATCCATTTCTCACAATACTGCAGTCTCCCAGAGCAACATCATTTTTTAGGCTCGGTGACACCAACAGCTGAGCTGACTCAATAGGGTGCTCCATGAGTGTAATCAACTAAAATATTCATTGAGTTATTAATTTATTCTGACTGTGTTGCTCCAGTCACAGTTTTCTCATGGACTGTATGCACATTCCCCTGGAAAATACTCCTGCAATGTGGAATGCAGGAATTTCAGGGGGGAAATGGTGGGGGGGCTGGGATGTTGGGGGAAACAGTGATTTTTTTCTTAAAACATTTGTCTTTGTCTATATCATTAATTACAAATTGAATAAGTAATTAATCATAATTAAATATTTATTTTTAATGCAGTGATGGAAAAATGACTTTTTTCATCAAATTTTACTTTTGTGAAATTAATTATGTTATTCAAAAATATTTACTTGGTGATATTATTCTTTGCAAGATATTTGTCAAATGCCCAGGCTTATTTTTTAGCTGTTATATAATAAATAATTGAGTCATTTTAAAGACATTTGTACCTCCTGTTAATTTGTTTTAAATGTAAAGTTAAAATTAATCCATTTTCTTCATTGGAGTGAAGCAAAACAATGATAAATGACAGGATAAAACCTTGAGGATTGAATGGCTTATAAGACCTATAGTGGGATACAATCTTTTCATTCTTAGGTTGCTGGTTTGGATTCATTTCAAAATTGTACAGTAAAACCTGCCTTAGAGACCACCTGTCATAAGCGACTACTAGCAAAGGTCATGGAACACAACCGCTCTCTCATGTGCAAACCTTTGAATAAAGACCACCTCTTACAAGCGACCACTTTTGCTAACTGCCATGAGTGGTCACTCTTGGCAGGTTTTACTGTATTTGTCTAAGGGCTCATCCTTAGGTCATTGGTTCAAATCCATTCCAGGACAGTGAAAGTACAGTAGATATTGTTGTGGGTGGATTGGGTGTAATGATTTAATGGTTTTAATCCTGCTCTAATGAACTAGCATTCACATCACCCAAGGAAGAACTATTGCTGGCTGTACTTGGCGGGCTCAGAGAGTCCTAATTATGCAATGGGCGTGGACAACAGACACACAGCACAAGCCAAGTTCTGCTGCTGCAGGTCAGACTTCTCCACAGTCTCTTGACAACGTGCCTCAGCTCTGATGTGGATGGCAATTCATCTCCATGCCCATTCAGTCCTCGGGTACTCTGCTGAGATATCAATTTGTTTCAATCAAAGGAACATTGTGATGAGATCTTTGGTTCCATATGATCCAGGACCCATGGTCAGAATGGTCCCAGCTCAGTACTGGTTCTGTGGCAGAGCAGCTGGTAGGATAAGTGTTCAGCTGAGTGTCACATTTGGGATCTAAGTTCCCAGGGGTAGAAGACAAGAGCCAAAACAGAGGGCTGGGTGGAAAAGTCTGTCTGGAGCAGGAGTGGTACACTAAAATGAGGCATCTATCCTTGGAATGTAACAAAGTTTATGGGAAGTCTTAACATTTTGGTGGACCTGGGCTATGTAAACTTTATTTAACCCTTCGTTCTGCTTGAGATGATAGTTTCTGTGACAGAGATACCTTCCCACCATATCAATTGGAATCAAATTGTCAACATCATTTAAATAGGCTACCAAGAAGCTGTCAGTTGGTAAATGATTCTTGGTCATTAGCAAGTTGGCATTGATCTAAACTAGTAATTTACAGTTGAAAAATGTCCTATTATTAGTTGTATATGCCTTTCAATTCTCCATAAAGAGTCACTCATGTGCTACTGTGAAGATTTCCAATACAGTTACATCCTTTCCTACAATGCCTATAAGGTTTGGCTTGGTTTCTGTCACCATGTTTGCCATGTCACTTGACAAACTAGTAAACTTTCCCTGGTGGGAGAATGACGCTGATATAAGTCAATATTTGTACAGCTACCTGGGTATAAAACAAATGCACAAGTGGAATGAATGCAACATGAATACAGAAAAATCCCTCTTTCCTTCTAAGTCCAGGACTGAGGACAACTGTTGAGAATCTGTGGGGGTGGTTTCCATTACCATGCACGCCACACCTGTTCTGTGGAAACTTGAGTATGGTGTCTTTCTCAGGCACTTACCTGAAAAAAAGAAAGATTCTGCTTTCAAAGGTATTTTTGCAGGTGAGCAGCCTTCTCTCAGAGACCATGTACGGGGAGAAGGTAGCGAGAGGTTGAAATGTCACAGCAGGAGAGCTCATTATGAGTAAAGATGGTAAGAACTGTTGCCTATAAGGACAGACTCAGAGCTTGTCTACAGAAACACTTCGCTCGTGGCAAGCTGGGGTGTAAATCTAACCTATACTAGCCCGCTGTGCACTGACTGACTGCATGGACCCTACTGCCGTGCACTGACTGTTCCCTACTATGCATTGAAATGGGAGTAGCTCAAAATGCACTAGAGAACTGTTTGTGCACGGCAGCAGGGTCCACACAGGCACTTTCTTCTCCTCAGGTTAGTGTGGGGTAGATTTATGCCTCAGCTTGCCACAAAATAAGTGTCCATGTAAAACAAGCTCCCAGAACCTACAGATCAAAACATATTTTAGTTGCTTGGGGCCTCTTTCTCTTCCTTATGACTCTTCCCCCATCCTTCTCCCTGCTTGAGCACACTACTTACAACATAACCATTCATTTACACCATTAACCAGACACTTCCAATGTCCGCTCAACATTTCCAGTCTCCTTTTAGCTAACTTTCAAGTCTCCCTGTTGCTGGTTAGATGAGTGTGAGTGAACTGTCACTCAAAATCCCTTCCTCTCTCCGCAGCCAGTCCTCGAGAGAGTGAACAGAATTCCAACCTCAAAAGTTCTTGCTGTTCTTATTAAACAGTGTCTTCTACTGTTTTTTTAACTGAAAAATAGATTATACTAGAATTGGGGGGCCGGGGGGTTGGTTTCCATGTCTGTAGACAAATGAGAATGTGTGAGAGAGGCAAGGGAGGGGGACAAGATGGGTCTTTCAAATGAAAACTGTCTATGGTGAAGCAACTGAATTTTCATTTTATCTATCAGGCTATTAATAAATATTCATAAGCCTATTAACTGAAGCCCCATGAGCTAAGACATTTCTGAGTACTCATAATTCAAGGTTTGCATCTACTCTTCACCCCCCTACTTCTTGAATCTATTCCTAATCAAAGTGCCTGCTTTCCCAGACATCACCACTTAGAGAACATTACTACAGCCCAAATAAAATCAGACAAACACTGATAAATGTAGCCAGCTTGTGACTGGGATTTTTTTTTCTTCTCTAAACAACTACTTTGCCATGCAGTGGCATTGTCAGGATTACAGATGTAAAGGTCTCGCTGTGTTTGTTATTGTACCATAGATTTACATCTGAACTCATAAAAGCTGAAATCATTGCACTCAACTTATACAATAATTTCAGTCTAAATAGAAGGGACTTTAAAACTGAAGAGGCTGCTCTCTGTAGCAACAGCAGGATTTTATTATGACAACTGGGGTAGAAGAGATTCTCTCCTTCCAACCAAGGAGTGATTTCTTTGTGAATATGTACCTAATAGAGAAGTATTTGGGGGCTGGACAGTATATAGTTGGGACATCCAGGGAATGCTCAAGAGATTCCACAAGAAGTATTAGTGAGTAAGCACAGACCTGAGACAGGGCTCCAGCATTGTGGGCTAAGCTGAAGGTACAATACAAAATAAGGTCCTGACCACTCATGGTTAGAAAAGATAACAGGACTCATTTTGTAAAAATAGGATGTAAAACAGTCCTAGTGTCCCTGGAGAAATGCACACGGGGGCAACATTTGGTTACCTAAAATCGTCCTTGTGGTTTATTGACTTTCGGTGCACACTGCAAGGTGCATCTATTGATGAGGAGTACTGCTGAGGTGGACTTTAGAGAACATTCAGATTTGGGGGATGGCAGGAGAGGAATTGTGTGTCCTGTCAGCAGTTTATGTAGATTATGCCTACAACCTTTGATAGGTGCTCCTTTTAATATTTTATAAATCTAAATAAATCAGTGAAATAAAAAAGTTTGAAATAGAGAAGTTGAATAACAGTTGTATAGTTGCTAGCTCCGAATGACTGTTGCGTTGCACTCCAGCAGTGGTTGATGTGGGTGAGTATTCCCATTTTACAGATTGCGCTCTTCAATCCTTCATGGATGCACAAAATTAGTGGACTGGGGGGAACACAAGACATTTATAATATACTATTAAAGGACTTTAAAAAACAGGATATACTATTTAAAGGGAAATTTGAATTTCTGGAGAATAGTAATAAAAAAATCAAGTAGACAGTGTCCTTGTAATTGGCAGACTTCTTGATGTGCTGCTGTAACATAATTCATTGCTTTGCATCCAAAAAAGTACCAAAACATTATATTCCTAAGCCAAGCATTCATTCAACATGTTTTCTTACTACAGATATCAAGGAACATAATTTTCTATTATTCACCAATTGCTACTACACACATATTTAATTATCCTAATGAATTTTCAATAAAATCACTTGTGATATGTTTAGCAAAACTTTAAGTTTTCACCTGTTGCTTTTAGTTTTTGTACATGCATATTCTCATTTGAAAGTCAGGCTACAGATGGTACTGATTGTGTGAAGACCTTTTTGAAAAGGTCTTAAAAATATTTAAGGGTCTAAAAGAGAAATATGTTCTTGCATTAAAGGCCTAGGACTGTTAAGGAAAGCAGGCTGGTTTGAGTAAGCTGTGCCTTTACATTCCCAGGAGAACTACTGAGTTCAATTGCATTTCAGCTGGTGCTGACTGTGTGCACTGACAGCAGGAGGTTTGCTGAGGGATTGGCTGCCCTCACACTGGATAACATTTTTGTATCTTCCATTTCAGCATTTTTGTACAGGTTATTGTGAGTCTGAGGAATTAACTAACTAGCACAGAGGAAAATCCTGGGAGGCACTGAAAGGTATGATGCTTTGTGGCTGAAGTTGTGTAAGGGAAAGACATGTTGCATGAGGTATCAGCTTCGTTAACACCTTGAGAACAGCATTATGACTTGGCACTCGACACAGTGTTCAGAAGAATAAAACGTTTAATGGAAGAGGCATTTGGAGAAACAGTCTGCTGTGGTATGAGCTAACAATGGAAATCGTTAGATGGGCTAAAAAAATAGTGCAGAACGGGGCTGTGAGGAAACAGTGTTGCATAGTACATTCCCACAGACCATATGGCCATCTTTAGAGCCACAAGTATGACACACATCATCCAGTGACTCCCCAGAAATTCAATAAGTGGGCTTAGCCAGGTGAAGGATGGAGAAGCAAAGATCAGTGCTGTCTGTAAAAAAAAAAAAAAAAAAAAAAAAGGTACAATGAGAAAAAGTAGTAAAACGCCTGGCTGGTAAAGGCCTATAAATAACTGGCTGCTGGAAAAGCAGGAACTTAGACTCCATGGGTACAGTGCTACCACCAGAAACAGGAAGTCCTAAAAAGGTAACCAATCTCAGATAGACCACAGGCCACAAGAGAAGCATGCAGGACAAAACACTGGGTCGTGGGCCCAGAAGCCTCATGTAAACAGCCCAGGGGGAACAATCGACTATAAGAGAGGGGTATGTATATAGAACAATGGACAGAAAAAAACAGCTACAATCTGTGATATGATGAAAATTATACACATTTCCAGGCATAGGCAGTTGCACACATTTTCTGATAGCATGCTTTCCCTTCTGGACAGTATGCCACCTCCACATTGCCTTACAAAGTTCCAGTCATTTCTCAGTCGCAATTTAGCCATGCCCAAACAGCTTTTCCCAGTCTCCTTGTTTATGTGGGTCTTCAAAGGCATGATGCTGTGCTTCTTTGTTGTTCTCTATCGATCTTAACTGCCTGCCCAGTTCTGTTACTTACATGTTTTCTCTCCTTGACAATATGATATGACCATAAAAAAGAAGAGAGGTGGAGTTGGGTTACTGTTTGCACAATTGTTTTTTTTTTTTAAATGCAAGATATGGCCAAGGAGGTGTGATTTTTTTACACAGGCAATTAATGTTATTAACGCTGTGATATCCAGAGAATGACAAAAAGTACAATAGAATTGAATAAAGAAGTCCAGTGCCAAGGCTCCAGGAAACACATTTCATGCCCTTAAGCAATGAGAGCTGATCACTAACTCAGTCACAGATATACACAGGAGCAGCCCAATCATTTTCCTTTCAGTACAGGGTATGACACACACAAAGAATCTCCACCATCAATCTTCTTATTCCCCTCCTCCCACCATCCTACAGTCAGGTTCCTGCCCTTCATGCGTATATGATTCCATAAAACAATAGAGACCCTCTCCTCCTTTGCAGGTTTCAGCACTTTTTCAGGATATTAAGGAAGATAAATAAAGCTAAGAAGACTGAATAAGAGGATTAAAAAAGTAATACTGAATTTCTGATGACAATTGATTTGAAACATCCAGTGTTTGGTGAGCAGATGGTACCTGACCATGTGACCTGCTCTTCAGCTCTACTTAAGCAGGTATGAGGAAAACATAGAAAATAAGCTTTTGAGTAGCAATAGATCTGATTCAACAGTTCTCCTTTGAGGGTCTGTTTTTAGCCTCTCTCTGCTTATGAGTAAGTCAAGATATTTCCAAAAGGAAAACCATCAATGAGAGAGACATTCTATGCATTTTCCACTTAACTATAGCTTTTGTGAAACATGCCATAATATGATGTGCTAAATTAAGACTTTTATTTATAATGCACCATCACTGCTGACTTGGGCTGGACCCTGCTTGTTTCCAAAAGCAAACAAGACTGGTTGTGTTGTGCCTTCAGGGTCTTCCGTGCTCAGTTGTCTTTATTTTAAGTGTCATTCTGTACAGTCAAGCATATACATCTACTGCCCTCTTTGCAAATGCGAAATCATTTTGTGTTGTACAAGTGTTTTATATCAGAGAACTCTCTGGGTTGGCTAGATTTCAGTTAGTCCCATCCTTCTGTGGTCTCTCAGTCTTAGCTACAACTGAGTCATCCCTGAAAGCCCGCGTGCACTTAGCCATCAAGAACTCTGACTTCCACCCACCTAGAAGATTCAAGAAAAGCTGATGTAGCTCTCTAAGGACAAAAATAATACTGTAAGGTGAAAAGAAAACCCTGTGTTACTGAACTTCTATGCAGCTCCCTGGAACACCAAGGAACATATTAATATAAAACTGTTTCATTCATGTTACACTAGACATAAGTGTCTGTGAGAGAGTGGAAAACATACAAAATTATCTCTTCCCAAACACTTTAACCTTCCAGGAAGGAAATGCAAAATAATTAAGAGTTAATGAAAGATAATTAAGAGTTAACAATGCAAATTGCAATACAAGATAAGGAAAAAATAGAAACAGCACAGCACTGTACTCTGTCACTCTGACAGCAACAGGATAGAATTATGATGAAGAAATAATTATGATGTGTAAAGAATCTGAAAGGAAAAAAAGAACATTATGTAGTGAACTGAGGTTAAAAACTACATGTGAAAGGGAGAAAACAAGACAAGTCAAATATTAAATTTACAATGAACTGTGCTGGGTACTATTTTCTTTCATTTACTTTACCTTGCTTACAGTAGGCAAAATTTACTACAAGCAAGGAAAAACAAAAATGTGAATTTTTATACAAAATAATGTGTGGGATTCAGAGTTCTAGGGCTTATTGACCTTAAAAATCCAGGACCAAAGTATCAGCTGGTATAAATAGGTACAACTCATCGATTTTGATGCACTCGTGCACATTTTTTAGACCACCTGATCATCCAGCCCAGAAATCTACAAAGATCTTTTTTGCTCTTCCACACATGCCAAATCACTGTCTGGAAGGTGTGGGCACTGAAAAGTAACAAAGGGAAGGCTGTTTCATCAAAGTGATTGCATGAACTTGCAGTCAACACACAGGCCTAGAAAGGGAGAACATTGCCTAAGTTCTAATACCCAATGAGCCACTGAATCATTCTTTGATTTCAGGCAAATCATTTGATCTTTCTGTGCCTAAGTAAACTCAGCTAGCAAAAAATTAGGTAAAAAAAATTACTGATAATAGCCAGCTGTTGTATCTGATCTGCTTCAGCTTTCTATGCGTAAGTAAATTAACATCCATAATGTCTAATAAAATATAGACAAACAGGAAGACAGAAAGAAATGAAAATTGACTGAATTGGAGGCAATCTACCAAAGTAGTGAAATAAATTAGGGTTGGGGAGATTGTAAATTACTGATCATTCTGAAGTGCCTTGCATAATAATGCAACAGTGCTTACTAGTACCTGATGGGAAAAAATAATACTGTTATATTGTTTTGGGGAGCTGGTAACAGGGTTGATGATGTACAGTTAGAGGAGGACATGTGTCCAGGTGTAGCGAGGCGGTGGGATACCCCACAGCCCCGCTGAGGGCCGAACCTCCCCTAACACCAACGTGGGCGGAGCCACTGGGTCTGGCGCCCGCCCCTCAGAGGTCACGGTGCCAACCCGGAAGTATAAAAGCCCGCCTACAGAGCTCAGTTGAGAACAAGCCGCCGGAGAGAGCAGACGTCTGTGGACGAGCTCCCGCTTGGGAGACAGCAGCAGGCTGCAACCGGCCTGAGGACTCACCAGGCCAGCCGAGCCTACCCCTCGCCCGTTACCCCGAGGAGGACTGGCCGAGCCTGCCCCTTTCCAGCTACCCCGAGGAGGAGCCGAGCCTGCCCCTTTCCAGCTATCCCGAGGAGGAGCCAAACCTACCCTTCGCTACCTACCCGGAGGAACCGGTGCTGGTGGAGACCACCAAGGGCACTAGTATGACCCAGGTACCCTACGAGGGGGAGTGTGGAAGTAGCCCAGGGGCAGCCGACCCCAGTCTGGCTGCAACACTGCCAGAACCTATGTCAGTGTGTTGCGACCAGGATCCCCACTGACAGCAGCGAGTTTCTGCCGCTGCTAGGGCCCTGGGCTGGGACGCAGTGGAGTGGGAGGGCCTGCGTCCCCCCTGCCACCCACTCCTTGGGTGGCAGACTCCCCCTTTCCCTGGCCTAGAGAGGCTGGGACTACAAACCCATTGACTCAGCCCCTGCTTAAGGGCCTGGGCCCCTGACTATTTGATTGCTGCCCCGCCCTGACCTAGGGCCTGGGCTGCTACAAACTCAGTGACTCAGCCCCTGCTTAAGGGCCTGGGATCCTGAACTATTGGCTCAGCCCCTGCTTCAGGGCCTGAGCCCCTAACCGTGTGTTTGCTGTCCCACACTACCACTGGACCAGGACTAACGGCGGACCGGAGCGAGGCGGTGGGATACCCCACAGCCCCGCTGAGGGCCGAACCTCGGCCGAGACTTCTACACGAGGTTTTAATGTTTACACTGGTATAAACACAGAGCAACTCTATATATTTTAACGGTGTAATGGATACAAAATAAACGTGATTCATATAGTTTCCTATTAAGATTGATTCCAGTCCTGCAAACACTTACTCATGTGTTTGAAATCAATAGAACTACATGCTTAACTTTAAACAAGTGAGTAGTCCCATGAATTCAAGTGGTTTAAGAAATCTAATTGCTGAAAGTGGAAAACTTTGATCTGATACATGCATTAAAATTCAATCAATGGGACTACCCTGTGCTTAAAATTATGCAGCTGTTTAACTATTCTGTTGGATCAGGGCCTTAGTCTATAGGCAGATCTGTACAGAAAAGTAGGTTGGGAGGCTGCTAAAGCACTCTTAGAGATGGTTAACCTGCTGATTTGAACCTCATCATTTCTCAAGCATCCTTTGTTTGTTTTATAAAAACATTGGATTCCCCACAAAGGAGATAGCCAACTATTTGGATTGCACAACAAGATACCAGCTTTGGCAACATTGCTCAGAGATGGATTCCACTAAAGATTGGAGGCTGGGTTGGCTCAACACCAAAAGAATCCAAGGGAAAACCCTTTCTGCTCTCATTCCTGAAAAAACAAAGATGTTGTCACAGATCCTAGCAAGTGCCCCCTGGGATTGATGGGAGGGCAGTCCAAGCTTCTGCTGTTCTGGCTCCCATGGGATGCCTTACGCTTCTGAAGCCTCAGCAGGCTGCAGCAGTGGTTCCACCCTTGACCTCTGGGTGCTGACTCTCACTCTGCTATCCCTTCTTGGAATGGGATCCTCGGCTCACTTGCCATAGGCCCCCAGTTACTTAAACACAACCCTTCTCCCAGAACTCCACCCCAGAAAGTGTGATGCTTTTGATTTAGAGTTTAACGTAGGGGCACACAGCTGTTGTAAAGCAATCAACGCACAGACACTTTGCACACTCTAAAACCTTTATACTTTATCATATGTAAATCACACAAAACAGTAAAAACTACATGCATGTCACTTTCTATCTCACCCTTTCCTTGGGACTCCTTAGATACCATTAGTGTCTAGGAAAACAGGCAGAGAGGATGTCCCCGGCTTCATTCAGACTGTCACATGGTGAGAGGTTTCTCCCTCATGGAAAGGAGAAAATGGTTTCCAAGCAGAACAACTTCTGCCCTTTGTAAAGCCTTCAGCCCCCTGTGACAGCAGCCACCACTGCCAACTTCCCCACAGGAACACAAACCTCTGCCAGTTATGGTGCCAAAGTGGTGACTTCTCCTCTGTTAAACCAGTTCTTCTGGACAGGGACTAGTCTTTTGTCTAGAGTAAATAGATTCCCAATGATTGGATACTAAAAGTCAGCTACCCTCTATTGTTATTCATTTGCCACTGGCCTTTGGAATCTCAACCCAACATGGAGGCAAACAGACCACAGAGAAAGGAAAAGGCTGCACATTCAAAATGTATTCTGCAGCCTGAGACAGGCACATAGCATTCATAATCTCACACAGCATTCATTTTCATGGACATAGTCCCAATCATCATAGATGTCACCATAGTCAGTTTTATCAAAATATAATGACTTCAGAAGATTCCAGTGAAATAATCTTGTGACAAAAGTGTATCAAGATGTTGTGAAAAATGTTGGCGAGAGATCAGTACTTTATTCTAATGCAAATGTGAGATTTCAAATATAGTCACATAGCTACTGTGTTTTATTAATATCAGTTGACTTTATTTTGCATCTGTATTTTTGTTGCAGTGCAGCTACAAAGTGATCTCTTGTAAAATCATGAGCTAACCAGAAGCTAATTCATGACTGCTGTACAGCATAGGGATTCCTGCTCCAGTAAACAATCTGTATGAATGACTGGAGCCTCAGGAAAATTAAATGGATAAGAGAGGTGCAATACAGTGTGAGGGGTTAATGGGAAATCCACGTGGCATTTTAAAATGCCAGACAGAAAAAACGGTGATTGAGTGGGTTAAACCAGAAATAATACACTATCCTGTTTGTTGATGATGACTGGATACAGTGTTATAGTCCTTAATACAATGATGACCTTGACATGTCACATCTGTATAGCAAGGCATTCCTTATTGTATCTTCTTGAGATAAGACATCCATCTGTCAGTTCATTGCAGCAGTTGTAGAGGAAAATATATACCAGGGCTTATTATTTGACATACTGTTGACATAAAGAATTCTTGACTGGAGGGAATTCCCTGACTGTAGAAAAAACAGGATGCTGCACAACTTAAGAGACACACAGCCCCCTAATGAGCACTATGCCCAACTGTGGAGGAACTTGCTCAAAAAAGCCTGCTCTTGTCCAAGAGGAAACCCCAAAAGGCTAAAAAGGAGGAGTAGATGAAGAGGGAGAATTCCAAGTACCGGCATCCATATTGATTTAGGCAGATGTGACAGAGACAAACAGGGCTTCCCAGGAACAAAGTAAATGTTAACTTGTGATAGGTGTGTCAGCCTGGTCTAGGAGAAAGGTTGCATACCTGAGCAAAAAAAAAAATAGTATGTAAATTGACTTTCTCAGATATGTAGATAGCAGTAAGTGAGAGTTGTTCCTTGAAGTGGGTTAGACTGGAAGAATCTAGGTATGAGGGAAGCAGTTCAAAGAAAATAGAAAACATCCCAGATATTCATCAAAATCTCAATGTGAATCTATAAAGTTTAACAGTTTTATTTATTTTTCACTTTCACAGTCCTCTAAACTTCTGAGTTCATCCTCACACTAGAAGCTGCAATGCTGAAATACTACAAGGGACTGTTCTTGTAGCATCCTTTGTCTGCCCAGAAGGAAGCAGCACTGGACATCTTATAGGAACGCCTGTTTCTGTGAGATTTCCAGCCAAAGACTGCAGCCTCAAGGAGTTTGGATAGTTCACATGAGCATCAGAAATATTGGAAGTGATTATCCAAGCCAAAGCTCTGAAGCTCATCCATCACTACTTGTTATGCACAATTTTGTATTCTAAAACACGTTCAGTTCTTTCCTGGTTCTTCAGGCTGTGATGATTAAGTGGATCTTTGGTGCTAAAGGTTGAGTGCCACTGGTCTAAATAATAGCTAATAATAGAAATGTTATAGAGATATGTGAGGAACAACTTGCTAAAATTAATTTCAGATCACTTGATTTCTTAAGGATGCAACAGCCTCCTTTTCCTTAAAGGAGAGTATGCTTTAAGTAGAACAGTTTGAGTCTGCTTATGCTGCTGTCATAAAAACAGCCTTTGAAACACTGTGTGTGTGTTGGGGGGGGGGGGAGACTTGAATATTAATTTAATTTGGTTTTGAACCAAAAATACAGAGTAGAATAGCTTGAATATTATTTTTGCATCATGTAAGAATCTTATGATTTTCACTCCTGGATGATGATGCTAATAGATTATATATGGAATCCTAGAACTCGAGAAGTCATCTAGTCCAGTCCCCTGCACTCATGGCAGGACTAAATATTATGTAGACCATTCCTGACAGGTGTTTGTCTAACCTGCTCTTAAAAATCTCCAATGATGGAGATTCCACCTCCCTAGCCAATTTATTCCAGTGCTTAACCACCCTGACAGTTAGGAAGTTTTTCCTAATGTCTAACCTAAACATCCCTTGCTGCAATTTAAGCCCATTGCTTCTTGTTCTATCCTCAGAGGTTAAGAAAAACAATTTTTCTCCCTCCTCCTTGTAACAATCTTTTACATATAGATTACATACTAAAAGGTACACTTTTTTTTAACAGTGAGCTTGAACAAACTACCAAGGGAACTGGTGGATTCTACATCTTTTAATGTCTTCAAATCAAGATGTGTTGGGAAGATATGCTTTAGTCAAACAAGATATTGGTCTCAATATAGGAGTTACTGGAAAAAATTCTATGGCCTGTATTATACAGGATGTCAGACTAGATGATGTAATGGTCTTAAAATGTATTAATTTTGGGTGCCTTGCTATTGGATGCCCAATTTGAGACATGTTAAGACATGGTTGCATAATATCGAATCAAATGGTGACAAACAGTGGGATCCATTGGAAGTCAGTTTTAGAACACACGAAGAAATATCTTTAACTATGAACTAAAATCTTTAGTTTATTGCACAACTAAATGAGGGAGAGGTGAACTCTGTTAACAATTATTTCATCCTTTCTTCCTCTCTCTTTCCAATCCTCCTCTCCCTTGATCAAAAACTGCCACAATTGAAGACAATTACCAAATCTATTGACTTTAAAATGGGGGCAAGTTTGGGTTCCCTATTCACAAACCCTTCCCTCTCTCACAGTCTTTCCTACCAAAAGTTGTATAGACTTTTTCTTTAAAAAAATGAAGTTGAGCATCTTAATGAATATGTACTGCTTCAGAATAATAGGTAACCCACTGTAATGCAATATCTAGGGATATGTGTAATAAATCTTATATTATATGATCATGTACCATAGCCGAACATTCTGTATATGTAACCTATTTTAAATTATTTGCAATTGAGTCTTTTAATAAAAAAAGATATACAAAGACTGGCATCCAAAGGGAAACTCTATGGCTCTACTTCATAGAATCAGTGAACTTAGACATGGACAGAATCTATGAGGTTATCTGATTCATCTCCCTGGAAGTGCTGGCTTGTTCCCTAGAGTATATTCTTAATGTTTGTCCAGTCTACCTTCCCCTGCAATAGAACTTCCAACCCTTCTCTCAACAGACTACCACTCTGTCAGGAAGTTTTTCTTCATATACAACCTCTCAACGTCAGCTCATTATTTCCAATAACTAGGGTTGCCAATTTTGGTTGAATGTATTCTTGGAGGTTTCATCACATTACATAATCTTTAATTAAAGTTTAATCCTTAATTCCTGGAGACTCCAGGACAATCCTGGAGGGTTGGGAACTCCACCAGTAACACTCTTCTTCCACCTTAAATACTTCTACATGCTTGGTGTTTACGTTCTTTGAATATCTGGGTTCCCACTGTTGGTGTAAACCACACTACAACTATCACCATCTTGTACCTAGTTAGAGACACAAAGGCCACTTTAACAGGTTAGAAGTAACAGTTCAGTGTGTACATGTGGCTTATCTGTTATCACAGCCAAGTTTGCATTCCCATACCTATCATACTGTCTGTGTGCAGGAAAATCTGGTTTGTTATCCCATCAGGTCTCATCATGGATCAGAGCACCCAGAGATCATGCAGCACACAGAACAGAACATAAGGCAATGTACTCTGAGCTCAGGAAAAAAAAAAAGAGCTTGCCAATATACATTGCTGGGGATTCTGCACATACTGCCAAAATACAGTGCGCTAAATCGATTGCAGAAGAGCAATGTGCTAGCCTAGGCCTGTGATAAGGATAAAACACTGTCAGGGTTGGAAACAATATTTTAAGTAGAGTATTTTTATGGCAGAAGTCACCGGATGCTGCTATTATATATAGTCTTTTTCTTAACATCTGAGCAGAGTTCACTCTGAAGAAATACTGCATTGTTAGTTTTAATGATGCAGATTTTTGTGGGGGACCAGTAAGGACCAGCAAGACAGTTTGCTCTTTGCCTTCATATCTCTACTTTGGGTCAGCTCTTGGAGCAGAGTTGCTCACTAGGAACTAAGCACTGGTATTTGGACTGAGATTTCTGAAAGAGGAGTTTGCCTGTGTGCTGTTTGTGATCACCTCTGTTCAAGGACTGATATATAGAGTAAAACAAACAAGTTACACTAAGCCATACCCAAGATTCCTCATCACTGATTTTTCCTTCAATAAGAAGCCAGCCTGCAAGGCCCTGAAATTAGCTACCACTTGGTAGAAGGGTGACAGTATGGTGTATGAAGACACCTTTCCAGTCCACTGCTAACTGGATATAAACATCATTAAAAACGTACTGTAGATAATCTATCAATCATCTTTTACACAAGCTAAATATGTAGAAAAGATTATAAAAGCTTCTCTTTCACCCTATGTTCTGACCAGCTCCATTGCTCTTCTATTAACTCCCTCCAATTTGTCAATATCATTCTGGCAGTGAGGAACCCACTGATAAATAAAATACAACATGGTTGAACAATAGCTTTCAGGAGGGAGACAATTATTTCTCTACTATATTTGTAGCCTTTAATTACATTGGCATTTTTACTGCCACATCACTCCTCATATCTATTGTGCTGCCCACTTTAACTTCAATAGGACTAACTCGAATGTGTAAAGTCAAGCACACATATAAGTGTTTGCAGGAATGGACCAAAGTTTTTTTCAGCACCAGAGTTTGCCAGATTTCTCCACCGATTGCATGTGTGTGTGTTTCATATTCCGCCCCCGCAACCAAGGGATTTGCCTGCATTTTTCCTCATCTGAATCTCATTGTTCTTTTCTGCATGCATTTCTAGTCTCCTCAAGCCCCTCTGTATTGATTCATTGCCCTGACTAGTATTTCCAATGCCTCACACAATTAAGAATCATTTGCAAATTTCATTAACACACTTGTTAGCTGGTGGAACTACAGCTATGAAATGAAGCCTCTGATAGGAATAGGCTTTTCTCCCAAGCCTTTATTCTCACAGATTTCAGAGTTCACTAGTTGCAGCAGCAGCAACAACAACAAACTTTTTAATAAACAGGAAAAAAAGGAAAGCAAAGTCTAACTCAGACTGCAGCTCAGGCCCTCAGCTGGTATGGGGGCATTCTCTCTCCTTAGAATCATAGAAATGTAGGGCTGGAAGGGACTTCAGAGGCCAGCTAGTCCAGCCCCCTGCACTGAGGCAAGAAGAAGAAGTACCGGCTACAAATAGGTCTGTTTTATAACCTTCCTTGCCTTTCCTTTGAATTGCTGATTGGGCCTTCAGGCCTCACCTCTTCTTTAGTTCTTTATTTTCTACACCTGCAGGAGATCTGAATCAGGATTAACTCCTTGTCTGCTGATCAGAAAGAGCCTCTGCACCTGCTTTTTGTTACTGTGTCCAAAAAAATAGCAATCAAGTTTGTCTGGCAAGATTTTGTCTTGGTTAAATTATAGTTTTTGTATGTCACAGTTCTTTCCCGCATTTGGGCACTGATTCCCCAGTGCTTTGGGATTTCTTTGTGCTGGGCACAAAGCAGCGCTAAAACCAGTGGATTTAATAGGTAGCATTTGGAAATATTCTGGGCAAACTGTGCAATGTTTCATTATAACTAGACCTCTTTGGGTCTTTTAGCTATTCCTGTGTCCACACCCCTCACAGCCAGGCTCTTTACAGCACTACATGTGAGTGGGTCACTCTCACCCCTCCCTTTACCTTTGACTGTAGTTCAAGCCTACAAAGCTGGCCAGCAACCTGAAAAATCTGGGAAAGTATTTGCTTTGGTTCTAAAAACATTTGGAATCTGTCAGCACATTGGAACGTTTTTTTCCATATCACGTGGTTTTGAATCCCCATTCTACAGCAGGGACTTGAAAGCAAGGTACTCCCCTCCTCCAAAGTGAACAGTCTGGCTAGAGGCTTTCTGGAACAGGTAGCTCTCTAGCTCTTCTGTTAGTGCTGCTCCACTTTGTATAAATACTTAAATATTCCTTGGACCAATGAGCAAACAGGTGAAAATGACTCTCTGGCCTGGAGATTAAGGGACTCAGCTGGGAGATCTAGATTCAAATCCCTCTTCTCAATGAGGCAGAAAGAAGATTTCCATACCTTTCTCTCTCCTTGACATTGAGCAGCATTAAACTTTCTGTTTCAGAATGACTTGTAGAAAGTTTGAGAGGTGAGTTATGAGACTGAGTCATGGGCACTCAAAGTTAAATAAATCCCAAGAGGCAGCCAGCTTGGTTTATTTTCAGCTCTGGTGGCCCATGTAAAAAAAATATGAATTTTTGGAGATATTGAAATGGGATTTATTCTTATTATATATAAACAATCCCTCTGACCGAGGGAAAAACGTTCATAGCAAAGGGGAATGTTTCCTAAAATATCAAATCCTTCCCCCTGGAGAAGATTATGGCATCACTTGATTCTTTCCCTGTTCACACAATTTATTGCCAGGTTTCTCAGAGAAACAGTATTATAGTTGCCTCTCCTTGACAGCAAGTGTCAGTGTAGTTTATCCTTTGTGTCAAGACAAAATGTTGGAAATAGATTAAGCTGAAGTGCTGCTGTCCCCAAAGGGCTATGACAGGAGAACTCCCCCTTTCCTTGAATTGAGACATTTGATTAAGGTCTTCAAGAAAAGCATGAGTTGAAAATGACTCTGTCCTAGGAAGAGTCCTACTATGGCCACGAGAAAAATCTTCTTAGAAGGAAGGGTGTTTTTATTGGTGCATTTGGAATCACTGTTGTATTGTTGTTTTTAGTTAATAGTTAGAGCACTGTGCGAATACAAAAATGTGGATCCTCATCTGATCGGCATCTGCCAGGATCAACCCGCGATCCGACCCGTGATCCACTAGCTGGCTTTTACCTGTACCTGTATCCGCATCCACACCCACAGCAGCAAGCCGTCTCACAAGGGCTAGCGATGGGGGATGGGGGAGCAAATAGGGGAGATTGGGTCATTCAGGGAAGAGGCAGCGTGAGGGTCAGGACTGCGGGTAAGGGGCAGCGGGGGGGGACAAGGTCTCAAGGAGAAGGGGCAGCATGGGGGAGGGGGTTGGGGGGAAGGGCGTTGCATTGTGTGTTGCTCCCAGGGGGCTTGCAAGCGATGGCACACAGCAGCAGCAGTGCATGTTGCAACACGGTGGGGTGGAGAGCTGGGGGCTCGCCTGCTCCAATCCCTGTGACTGGGGGCGGGCCCTGCTGCCCAGCAGCCATGGGCTGGGCCCAGGAGCACGGCCAGTATGCTGAGATCTAGTAGCAAGTGGATAAAGAAGTACCACAATTAAATAGGGCAGATTGACTACAAATCTGTCATGGTCCTGTCATTCAGATTGCAGAAGGCTCCTGTAAAAATGCCACTCTGGGATTGTTTTTGCCTATTTCACACTTTTCCAGTCTTGCTTTTTACTACTTATTTGTTTAATTTATGACTCTGTAGAACAAATTCAGATTTTCAGTCTACAGATTTCGTATTAGAGATATGGAAACAAAACTGGCTGAAAAAAAAGATAATTATATTTTGTCAAAAAATACAGGTTTTTTTTTCATTCTTGAAGAAAAAACATGAAAATATTTGTTTAAATTAAAAAAAAATCAAACAATTCATTTCACTCAGGGTAGAGGAGGCACCCACTTTCACTGTTTTTCTTTCCTCCCATTTTTCCAGTGGAAAAAAATTAAAAAGTGAGAGTCATTTTCCCCCGCCAAAATTTTCATTTGGAAATTTTTCATACAAAATTATGAAAACATTTGACTAGCTTGATATAATAAAAGACTAGCAGCAAATCATTCCCTTTAACTGACAAGTGTACTAGAAGAGTGACCAAAAAGTTATGTGTATACTGGCTAAGAGTATATTAGAAATGGTTTGCTTATTTTCTACTCTTCTTCAGTTTCTACCCAGTTATGAGATGTTGCTAAACTGACCATTCCACTTTGGGTGAGATGTTCAAAACTCCTAAGTGACTTCTGACCAGAAGTCCCATTGACTTTCAACAATACTTGTGTTCCTAAGCCACTTAGCCACTTTTAAAATTCCCACTCATTGCTCATAGGGATTTGTACCTTGTTTGACTATGACTTGCACATTTAATTCTCCATGCAAGAGTTTGAAAATATAATGAAGAGCCTAAACACTGTTTCTTACACCAGCCTACAAGCTTTCGAATATCTAAACATTTAAGCTACATACATGGAGGGGAAGAACAGTGTATGGTGAAGGCACTGATATAGTGCTCAGGAAAGAAAACCTGTGTTCAATTCCCTGTTCTTCCATGGTCTTGCTGGATGACTAGCCAAGTCACTTCATCTCTCTGTTTCTCAGTTCCCTCTCTGTAAAAAGAAGATGAGGATAATACTTCCTTTGTCTGTTTAGATTATAAGGTCCTAGGAACAGTTATCGTCTCTTGCTATACGTGTGTACACCACTTAGCACAGTGGGTCTCTCATCTTGGTAGTGCACTCCAGGTGCACAACACAAATGATAAATATAATTTCTCACTTTATTGTGTGTATCTCTCCATCCCACTACACACACACACAATGTTGAAAGATATAGAAAACTGAATAGTCAAAATCTTCTGTGCTCAGGTCCACTTACTTTTCTAAGAGACAGAATTTAGATACATAATTGTATTTCGAATTTACTGTATAAAACACCATTATCTCAACTTTGAACTTCTCAAACAGAATGCCTTTTGATATAAGCCTCAGTTCATTTGTAGTGAATGAGGAGATTGCAGACAGAATATAGAAGGAAAAAAACATGAGAGAGTACATATTTTTTGAGAATGGCTGGCAGATTTGTGATAGCCTTGTAATTGCACGATGCACTCTCTGAAATATTTACAGAATACAGCCAAAACTTTTTAAGCCTAGCTTAGAAAATATTCATGTCCTCCCAAGAACAGTCTGGAGTGGGCACTCAGTCAGACACAGAGAGTATGTCTGCAAACCGATTTGGCAGACAATAAAAGGTGAAACCGCAGCAATCACTGTACTTGAGGAACACTTTGAGCAATTAGCTGGCTTAGCTGTGCACAGAAAGAGGGCCCTCACTGCAGGGCTGACAGACACACTGAAACCAAAGTGAAACTAGCTTTTCATAAAAGTTAAAGACCAAGGATAAAGTTGTCATGATTCTCAAACTGAGCTTAGCTGGATTCAGATGCACTGCACAATATCATTCTTTCTCTTTTCTTTTCTACCTGCCTTTTCTCTCTCTTTTAGAGAGAGAACAGATATAGAAAGCCCTAAATAAGTTACACTCCATCTCTTTCTTCCACTTCACCGTCAGTTCTGACTCAGCTGGGTCACTTTCCCCTTTTTTTCTACTGAAATGCTCCTCCACCTCTTTCCAAGTGATAATTTCTCAACTGAGATTAAGTGTCGCCTTATACATGCTCCATTTTTGGTAGGAAAGTTGAATCACGAAGCTAAAGGAATGCGAAGCCTTAAATCAACATCCTGTGGTGTGTCCTGTTCTGTTCTTCTTCTTGAGGATAGACATTTTGTTCTGCATACTGTTAGTACTGAAGCTTATTCCATACAAAGCTATTTCTCACACATGTTGAAGTCTATCTGTGCAATTGCCTATTGTGCAGGTTACAGTGTCAGTACATATTTTTTTTAACATTGGGAAACTATAACAATATCTGAATGCAAGGTTTCGTCACTGAAAATTTACAATACTGATAAGAATTCATACATTTTCTCTGGAATTCAAAGACACAATGTACTACAAATAAATAATAATAAATAATAACAACAACAACAAATGCAAATATAAATTTAAAAAAGATGTTGATTTCTAAAAAAACCCCCACAAAAATAGGTATTTAATTTTTTTCTCTGTCATTTTATACTGCTCATCGGTATATTTCAGTGCTTTACAATTTGTCACCAAATATACACATTATACAAATACAATAAAATGTGTATGCAAGCTGTGACACGTTCGGTCACAGAAATCCCTGTGGGACTGTCACCTGATGTGCTGAAATCACCTCCGAGCCCATTTTCCCTGCCAGCTTGGGACTCCAGAACCCTGCCTTGTTGAGACAGACACACTAGTCTGCTGCAACATAGACCCAGGGGGCTCAGCAGGTTACCTTTTTCCAGCACCCAGACACCCAGCTCCCAATGGGATCCAAACCTCAAATAAATCCGTTTTACTCTGTATAAAGCTTATAGAGGGTAAATTCATAAACTTTTCACCCTCTATATCACTGATAGAGAGATATGCACAGCTATTTGCTCCCCCAGGTATTAATCACTTACTGTGGGTTTATTAATAAACAAAATGATTTTATTAAGTATAAAAAGTAGGATTTGAGTGGTTCCAAGTAATAACAGACAGAACAAAGTAAGTCACAAAAGCAAAATGAAACAAACTCGCAAGTCTAAGCCTAATACATTAAGAAACTGATTACAGGTAATATCTCACCCTCAGAGATGTTCCAATAAGCTTCTTTCACAGACTACACCCCTTCCTAGTCTGGGCCCAATCCTTTCCCCTGGAACAGTCTTTGTTAGATTCAGACATCTCAGGATTAAGCAGGGGTTTGCTCATGACTGGCAGTCCAATTTGTCCTGATCCACCCCCTTTTATAGCTTTGGCACAAGGCAGGAATCTTTTGTCTTTGTTCGTCCCCACCCCTGCCTCATCAATGGAAAAGTACAAGAATTAAGATGGATTCCAGCATCATGTGACATGGTCACATGTTGCTGTAAGACCCCTAGTCTCCATTCTTCCTGGGTTGGCCCACAC
Source organism: Terrapene triunguis (assembly GCF_002925995.2). Taxonomy (NCBI): domain Eukaryota; kingdom Metazoa; phylum Chordata; order Testudines; family Emydidae; genus Terrapene; species Terrapene triunguis. The sequence goes on along the minus strand of NW_020664446.1, from coordinate 51,720,691 downwards.
ATACACAGGAAGATTTGCAGGTAAATAAACCATTTACAACCAGTTGTCTGGGTCAATGAGAGCCATCAAGATTCTAAAGCTCCATTAATGGCCCACACTTTGCGTAATTACATAGGACCTCAGAGTTATGCTTCATATTTCTAGCTTCAGATACAATAATGATACATGCATACAAATAGGAGGAATATATTCAGTAGGTTATAACCTTTGTTATGATACCTTACAAGAGACCTTTTGCATAAAGTATATTCCAGTTACATCATATTCACACTCATAAGCATATTTCCATAAAACATATTAAATGCAACGTTGCACCCTCCTGAACATACTGCCATAGTCTTGGACACTGTCCATAGCAGAGGCAGTATATGTAAAATACCTGTTTGTCTCTGGTTACATGCCCTCCCAGTACCTTCAAATTCTATAATGTCATTCATAGGTGTTATTGTAAAGTTCTGGGTCTGCAGGTGCCTGAAAACATGTTGGAGTGTAGTATTGCTAACAGAATGCAGATAGCAATATCTGTTAAAGTGTATTAGAGGGGTAGCCATGTTAGTCTGGATCTGTAAAAAGCAACAGAGAGTCCTGTGGCACCTTTAAGACTAACAGATGTATTGGAGCATAAGCTTTCGTGGGTGAATACCCACTTCGTCAGATGCTTATGCTCCAATACATCTGTTAGTCTTAAAGGTGCCACAGGACCTCTGTTGCTTGTTAAAGTGTAGGTGTCTTGGCATGTAGCCACCAATGCCATGAGGTGGTGTGCCTCAGTTTCCCCTTCCACACAACAGTGTAGGTCTGTTAAGCTCTTGCTGCTGTGCCAAACTCTAAGCCTGTTTACAGGTATTAGCTGAGAAGCATCATGTTTGTGGTACTGTCTTGTTACCATCCCTAGCATGTACAAAAGTTTTTCCCAAAAATCAGGTATGTTACACATTTTCACAGGGTTCATCATTAGCATCAACTCCTTTGTCTTGACCCATAGATGAAGTAGCAAAAGACACAAGATTAACAGCCAATTTATGACAGACAGACTCTGTTCACCCAGTCTGGCTTGTTCAGTGTCTATTGCATTTCCCAGTCCCTTTGTGTACCATGGTAGGTGTTCAGATACAGATTCGCCTGTCTCTTTGGAGAAGGCTCTCAATTCAGGTATGTGTTTGGGGTTTTGGCAAGGAGAGGGTGCACTGCAACCATGCCTGCCCTCGGTCCCTCCCTCTGGAATCTCTTTGTGTTGGACCCCACCAGCTTGTGACGCTTTCCAAATGCAAAGTTTTTCCTCCTCCAGCCTTGAAGAGACAGTGTTATCTTTTACAAGGGTAGCAGGAACAACCTTTCAATGGAGTGCTTTGGATTCGTAAGAACCCCTTGGTCACCACACTCTCTGTTTCCAAAAGGTCAGCTGGGTGGACTCTCCCTTCCAGGAGATCTGACCCCCAGTCTTCCCTTAAAACCTGATCCACAGGTGAGGGGTTTGGCATTTCAGATGCAGATCTTTCACCATCCTCCTGGGGAAAAGCCTTCCTACAAAAGGTGAGCAGACCCTCCTGTCCACCCTCACCTTCCATCTGGACTTCCCTCTCTGGGCTCCCCCCTGAGACAGACACCCTTGTATCCTCCAAAAGGGAAGTGACCCTGATCCAGCTGTGGGCTCACAGCTACCAGCTATGACAGACCCTTCAGTGGCCAGCAAAATCCCCACCCCCTTCACTCAAGTTGGGCTTACTTCCAGCTACAGAGCCCTTTGGGTCTGTTCCCACCGCAGCAGTGGTCAGGACCCCAACTTCCATCTCCGGGAAAAATGTCTCTGTGCACCCTAGGGCAGGGCCTGCCTCCCACTGAACTGCAACTTCCTGGAAGTCACCAGCTTGGACAATCCCCCCATTACAAGGTGGAACATCCCCCTCCCCCGGGGAGATGATCACAGGACAGGAGCTGGCTCTATCCACCCCCTCCCGCAGGGACCTGCCTTGAGCCCCAGGGCTACAGGAACTGGTCTGGACCATCTCTGCCCCCAAAGGCCCATTTTCCTCCCAAGAACAGTCTGGAGTGGGCATTCAGTCAGACACAGAGACACAGAGTCTGCAAACCTATTCGGCAGACAGTAAAAGGTGAAATGGCAGCGATCACTGTACTTGAGGAATACTTTGAGTAGTTAGCTGTGCACAGAAAGAGGGCCCTCACTGCAGGGCTGACAGACACACTGAAACCAAAGTGAAACTAGCTTTTCATAAAAGTTAAAGACCAAGGATAAAGTTGTCATGATTCTCAAACTGAGCTTAGCTGGATTCAGATGCACTGCACAATATCATTCTTTCTCTTTTCTTTTCTACCTGCCTTTTCTCTCTCTTTTAGAGAGAGAACAGATATAGAAAGCCCTAAATAAGTTACACTCCATCTCTTTCTTCCACTTCACCGTCAGTTCTGACTCAGCTGGGTCACTTTCTCCTTTTTTTCTACTGAAATGCTCCTCCACCTCTTTCCAAGTGATAATTTCTCAACTGAGATTAAGTGTCGCCTTATACATGCTCCATTTTTGGTAGGAATCACAAAGCTAAAGAAATGTGAAGCCTTAAATCAGCATCCTGTGGTGTGTACTGTTCTGTTCTTCTTCTTGAGGATAGACATTTTATTCTGTATACTGAAGCTTATTCCATACAAAGCTATTTCTCACACATGTTGAAGTCTATCTGTGCAATTGCCTATTGTGCAGGTTACAGTGTCAGTAATTTTTTTTTAATATTGGGAAATTATAACAATATCTGAATGCAAGGTTTCTTCACTGAAAATCTACAATACTGATAAGAATTCATACATTGTCTCTGGAATTCCAAGACGCAATGTACTACAAATAAATAATAATAATAACAACAAATGCAAATATAAAGAAAAAAGGAAGTTGATTTCTAAAAAATAACCCCACAATAGGTATTTAATTTTTTCTCTGTCATTTTATCATGCCCATCAGTATAGTTCAGTGCTTTACAATTTGTCATCGAATATACACAATATACAAATACAATGAAATGTGTAGGCAAGGAATGGCATAGAAATTCTATTAAGACTTCAGTGTAACAAACATAGAGCCTAATTCTGCGAAATGTACACACGTGTGTAACTTACCCAAAGATTCCTATTTAATTCAATGGGGCTACATTTAAGAGTAAAGTCATGTTCCTAAATGTAGAGAGTACACTAACAGGAACAATCTATTTTACACCAATGTATTCAGATCAGGATTGCATTTAGTAGTGTCTTGTTATTATTTCTGAAGCCCTGATTCTACACTTTGCACAGGTGTAAATAACTACACCAGGGGTCTGATTATTTATACTATGGCTCCTTTGCACTTCTTCAAAGTACGTGCAGAGGTGAAAGAAAGCCCATACAGTCCATTACAGCATACCGGCAAGAGCCGGTACACCTCCGACCGAACCGGCAGGGGGCAGCTTCCCCAGGCCAGCAATTTAAAGGACCCAGGGCTCCTGGCAGTGGCCGGAGCCCCGGGCCTTTTAAATTGCCGCCAGAGCCCCGCTGCCGGAGCCCTGGGGTAGCGGCAGTATCCTAGGGCTCCAGCGGTGATTTAAAGGGCCCAGGGCTCCTGGCTGCCATTACCACAGCGGAGCCCCCGGCCCTTTATATCGCCACCAGAGCCCTGCTGCTGGATCCCCAGGGTAGTGGCAGCGGCCGGGAGCCCCAGCGCTCAGGCAGTGATTTAAAGAGTCCGGTGCTCCCGGCAGTGGCCCCCGGGCCCTTTAAATCGCCGCTCCACCCCCAGGGCTCCCAGCCGCCTCCGCAGCTACCGCTACCATGTGGCTGCAGTGGTGATTTAAAGCGCCTGGGGCTCCCAGCCGCTGCTACCGCAGCCGGCGCCCCAGGCCCTTTAAATATCGATTTAAAGGGCCTGGGGATTTAAAGGCCCCGCCTCCTCCAGTTGAGGTCCCGCCTCTTCCGGTTGAGGCCACCCACATCCCCACCCCCACCCCCCACTCAGGACTCCAGCATACTGGTAAGTCCTTTAAGTTACTTTCACCCCTGAGCACGTGTAACTCTAAGGCCCCTTTGCACTTCTTTGAAGTACATGTAACTCTAAGGCCCCTTTACACTATAAAAGTAGTATTAAAGGGCCCTAGTATAAATAAGAATCAAGGCCAAGATGCATTGCAGTGGAGAATTAGGTCACATACGAATGTTTAAGTATTGGTTCAGACATTTTTGAGTTCTGGGTATGCAAAACTTCTTTCTTTCTTAACCTGAAAAGTTGTATATATTTTTCTCTCTCTCATAACTCAAACACAGTTGAGAGGATTATTCTATAATTTCTCCAATACATTCACCTCTGGAGGAGATCAGAGATAACCAAGATAACAAGTGTCTGCACCCAAATGTTTTTCTTTCCCATAAGTTCATTAAGTTTCATAAGAAGTGAATAAAGTGGTTTATATGGGAATTCCATTTATAAATCTAACTCTGCTTCTCTGGGCATTCTCAACCTGGAGATCATGATCATCTTGCTTTTCCTATCTTGATAAATGGGAGGGGAATCCTGGCTAGATGGGAGGATATCACGGGATGGCTCCAGTGTGGAAATGGGGGTTGCAGTGTGGAAAGGATTGAGAATCACTATATTATTGTAAATATTGTAATATACTGTAGCATATATAAAATAATACAGAAAAGTTGTTTTGTTGTTTGTTGTACTTAAGTCCATGTCACTGGACTGGGAGTAAAAAAGACATCTCAGCTAGTAACTCCCTGTGTGATGTTAGTTAAGTCAATTCCCTCCTCTGTTTTTTTCCATTTCGTCAACTGTTAACTGAGGATACTGATGCTTACCTTTGTTTGTGATGTGTTTTGAGATCTATGTATGAAAAATTATGTGTTAATAACAATAATAAGGTCTGGAGAGCCATGTAGGTTGGATTGTACAGGCAACGCTGCTCGGGAATTTTTAATTCTAAATTGTGGTAACATAAAGCAGAGTCTAGACTGAATTGTGGAGAGGGGATTCTGAAAAGAGAAGTACTGTTGACTGCATAAATAAATAAATACCCACCCCCCCCCAACAAACCAACCACCACAATACCCATGCAACAGTGTTTTCTTTCGTTAAATGTTCTGTCTTGCCAAGAGATCATTTATATTGGGGCAAAACTCCCAAGTTTACAGAGAATTTACGGTGCTGCTTAAAGAACAATCATAAGTGTGAAAGGAAATGTTTGCTGAATCATTGTGGCTGAATACAGCAAGAGAGCACTTACAGTGCAGCTCAATCTCAATTCCTCTTACATACATCACCACACAATCCTCATTTACTGCCCACGGCTTATGGGGGTACAGGTGGTGAATGATCAAACAGTGACTAACATTATTTATTATTCTGGAGTCCTGTTTGCCATCAAGGCTTGTAATTGCTGTCTGCTTCCTTGACTCTTGAAGATTTTCAACCACCTGTTGGAATTTCTCCTCCGCCCCTGCCAATTTTAATGGACGATACACCTTCAAAAACTCCACTACCCAAGGTTGTTACTACTGATTTATGCTCATTGTGCAACAATGGATTTTCAGGACAAAATAAATGATGGCAGCTGGTCATTGCCCTAGAAGTCAGATACATCTGAATATTACTAGTTCTGTCAGAATATTTCTGTCATAAGCTCAGCTGGGCCAGTATGGCAGCATGCCAGTTAAATATCATCTGATGACTATTAGAGGATTCACTTGTGAGATTTTTGAGGTTTTATAGACTATTTAATGATTAGCTCTGTCTTTGTCCTTGCTAAGTGGCGGTGGCCTTTTTAGCTTCCTCCAAAGCTTCTCACACCCTTGCATGTTTGTGAGGGGACCTAACTCTTCCTGACCTCCTGCAGGTGTTAAAAAATACTTGCTAGGTGTCACAGGTGCCTAGAATGGATCATAGCTAAGGGTGCCAATCTCTGGTTAGACTATCAGAAAACAGGGCAGACATACCCAAACTAGTGGTATGGTCTATAATTAGATTTAACCAAACCAACAACAAATATGCGCTCCTGGATTACTATACTAGCTTACCATGGAGCCACAGCCAGTCCCCTTAGACACCCCAGCCTATACTGCCACCCAGACAAACTGGACATAATGATGGAAGGTTATTAAAACCAAAAATCTTCATACATTAGGTCATAGACGCCAACTCTGTGGGTGCTCCGGGGCTGAAGCACCCACGGGGAAAAATTGGTGTATGCTCTGCACCCATCGGCAGCCAAGCTCCCCTCCCCATCCCCCCGGCGCCCCGCCTCACCTCCACCTCCTCCCCTGAGCGTGCCGCGTCCCCGCTTTTCCTCCCAGCGCTTGCCACAGCAAAACAGCTGTTTCGTGGCATAACAACCTGTGGGATGGAGGGGGGAGAAGCAGGAACATGGTGCACTCAGGGGAGGAGGCGGGGAAGAGGTGGGGCCAGGGCAGGGATTTGGGGAAGGAGTCCAATAGGGGCAGGAAGGGGTGGAGTTCGGGTGGGGACTTGGGGAAGGGGTTGAAATGGGGGAGGGGCAGGGGCGGGAGGGGGTGGGGCAGGGGTGCATTCGGGGCGGAGGGGGTTGAGCACCCACCGGCACCAGGAGAAGTTGGTGCCTATGCATTAGGTTACTTCCAGCCCCAAAGGGCCAGTCACTTACCCCAGATCAAGGGATATTTCAGATCTCACCAAAGTCCGAGCTGAAGCCAATTTCTTTAGTAAACTAAATTAAAGATTTAAGAAAAAGAAATGCACGTTATTGAGAGGTTAAAGCAGGTAAAATACTTTACAGCATTCTTTGTTCTTATTTTATCCACATGAATTCATCAATCTCTACTGATTATTGCCTGTCAATATTTTGTGCTTCCCACGATATCTAGACAGGTCAAATATTTCAGTCCTGGTTCATATATTGGCTTAATATTGCTAGCATATTGTGTTTATAAATTAGATGGAGGTGATAAAATTACTGTATTGATTATTAGCTGTAAACTCAACTATTAAAAGCAATTTACTCAGCATGTTTGGCACCTGGGATTCTGGAAACTGATAACCTCATTAATTTTCTGGATGTCCCTATCAAGGCTCTATACCCAGACAAGGCTGAAAGAGAATTAAATTCACAGAAAGACTATAAATGTCCATATTGATTCAAGTCTTTTGTTAAAATTCTTTGTATGTTCTATGTTCACATTCACCACAGTCATTCCAATCCAGAATGTGTGTGCGTGTGCGAGGGGGGGGGAGGAGGGGGAGGGAGGGTAGGTGGCTATGGGAGGTCTGATATCATCATACGTATCTGGTACTTCAATGAACTTCACTGAGTTCTATAGGATTTACTGCAATGGGTTGTGCAGGGTGGGGGAGTTCTGTGTACTGACAGGATTACAATGGGTGAATACATATTGCATTAGTCAACATAATCTTGGGGAGTGATTAAAGGGAGAATATTGCAGCCTTCAGACTGATCCCTAGATAAGCACTTAAAAGCACAAAAAAGAGGGTGCATCATTCATTCAAAAGCCCTCTTGTAATCAGTTTACAGGAAGTCCATGCACTGCTTGGGAGAGATTGTGGTCAGTAATGGCTCTGAAGTGTTTTTTGGTTTTATAGCATTTCTGAAAAGCTTCAGCAAAGAGGAAAAATTAAACAAAGATATAAAAATGGAGACTTGGAAAAGGCTTTCAAAGCTCTTAGAAAGGGAATTGTACCACACAGCTAAAAATATATCCCAGGTGGAAATGAATAAATGTCAGAAGTTCAAGCCTACGGGATCAGTCCTTCAAAATGTGCTATGAGAAAGCGCACCTTCTATCACCACTTTCCAGCTTGCTGAAAATCCTAAGAGATCTTGTTATGCTTCGGGTGTGAAGAGTACAACATCAGGCACAAATAGTTCAAGATACAGGGCATTTGTCATGTTTTGTTCAATTTCTGTCTCTTCTAGTGTTCTTTTTTTTTTTTTTTGTCAATTAAATTTAGTGTTGGTTAACAATGCCAGACTGACAACACTAGAGAATGAACTGAATACAAATAACATGGGCAGCGGGAATGGATGCTTCAGTGACCGCAGCCAATGTGCCTCATCCCAGAGCTGTGAGGAGATGAGAATGTAATTCAGGCATAATCCATACACTAGTGATAACTTAGTCTCCACAATTATTTCATGCTCCTTTCCATGTCCAGCCCTTGGCTTCTACTGAGACCACAACCAAGGGTGCCAAACATGAAGATGTTGTCTTTCCTGAAATGTGATCTTCTGTTCACTAGGAATTGGTTTGATACCATAAACCACTCTTTCACAGAGTATCAAATAACTTTCATCTGTTTGCGAATCTCAGCATGGTTAAACTTGAACCAAGAAGAAGGGGGAGATCTTCATATGCATTAAATTTAACATGATTCTTCCACTCCCTCTTTTGCAGCCAGTTTTTCAAATATTTGTCTCTAATTTTGTGCCTGCAATCAACTGGATATAAATCACACATTCTGGACATCTAATTATACAAGGTGCCAACAGTGGAGAAGCAGGCCCATAACAAATTTATAACTGTCTCTTCATTTATTTTCTATTACTATGCTATATATGTAATAATTGCTCTCAAACCTGGGAGGGAGGGGGAGACTCCGAGTGGCCGCAGCACGGGCGCCGCTTCTCCCCCTCCCTCCTAGGCTTGAGAGCCTGGGGGGAGGAGGCAGGGAAGGGGCGGAGTTGAGGCGGGGCCGGGGGTGGGAGTAATTAAAAAAAGGGGGGGGCGGCCAAAATTGTTTTTGCCTTGGGCGGCAAAAATCCTAGAGCCGGCCCTGATTATATCTAAAACCCTGACAGTGGTTTTGATTTGAACTCAGATTCAACTGTGGAAACAAACTGACAACCCTTCTTTCAAGAATTTACACATACACATTCACCCAGGTGCATCTTCCATCCCCTACAACAGTCACTAGCCACTAGACATCATCAGTGATGGGAAGCTGCAGGTGTCCACCTCTTCTTCATAAGGGACAACGGAGGATCCCTAGCATGGGCTCTGCCCCAAACCTGGTTGTGGTCTTTAGGAACCTTTGCTTTGTTGAGGACTGCTGGAACACTTTGCACTCTAGCAACTACACCAGCTTGCCCTCTCTGTCTTGACACACACCCCTGCATTGGGGTGCAAGAGAAGGTAGGTGTACTAATCTGTGCTGCTGATTCTATGCCTTTTGTGGCATGCTGTGCTGGGGAGTAATCAGCAAGTAATGTAGGGGAAATTCTGCTTCCTTTGAACAGTTTGAGTGGTGTAAAGCGAGTACAGTGGGCCAGAGAATCTTAAGTTTTGCATTTCCTGACATTTTGTGATGGATAAGTGCAGTCTTAAAGTTGAACTAAAGTATTGATGCATTTGCATTTTTTATATACAGTGAAGAAAGCAATAAACAGGATATACAGTTAGCCATCTTAAAATTATGGTTTGTCCTGCATTTCTAAAATGAACATTTTAGATAAAAAAAGATAAATGCCAGAATGACTACAGTTGCAAACAAAGCACCTTCTCCGGCAGTCCTTTGCAGCCAAACTATTACCGAAGCCTCAGTAAATACACTAAAATAACCTTAATGCTGCCCCATAGCTACACCAAACTTTACTCTTCCTTCCTTCATATTGGGAAAGAAGAAGGTCTTCAAGTATTGTCTCCCTATTTAGTAATACAGCCATGGAATGAAGTGGGTGAGAAAAACCCACAAAAGGAGGCGGAGAAGAGATGAAGATCTTTACCAAGGGAAATAAAAATGACACTTGGGGTAGGGCGTGGGGAGTGGGAGAATGATTTTGTGGTCTGCAGAGCTTTATGCATAAGAGCTTCATTCTGGTCATCTGCAGTACAGTTTTCTATGACTGCACTAGCTGGGAAGGGAGCCAAACCTAAACATATTTTCAACTTTCCAGTCGTCTTTTAAGTAGTTTGTGTACTGCAGTCAGTACATTTTCTTTTGTGTTTCTCTTGTTTTCTTTTTTATTCAAGCTTCAGTTTAAGAGCAGTGTTGCAGTCTAGGGGCCACAGCATATCGCTGAAGGCTGAGGAGAGGAATACACACATGGAAATGTGTCAAACTGAACAGAGACCATGGGGCTGTTGTTGGGCTAGCTAGCTGTGATGAAATAAAAACCCTCTGAAGTTCATGCAGTATGGGAAGTGGTGGTTGCTTGGTTGAAGGAAGGAATCCTCTTTGGTAACCCAATAAGTAACCCAGATTGGGCATGTGTCAGCTGACCTGGGTTCGCAGGGCTCAAGCTGCGGGGCTGTAAAATTGTGATGTAGACATTTGGGCCTGGGTTGGAACCCAAGCTGTGGGACCCTCCCCACTCACTAGGTCCCAGAGCTCAGACTCTAGCCCAAGCCCTAACATCTACACCACAGTTTTAGAGCCCTGCAGCCTGAGCCCTGCGAGCCTGAGTCAGCTGACATGAGCCAGCCCTGGCATTTAATTGCAGTGTTTATATACCCTTATATGGAAAAATTTAACTAGAGTCATGCTGTGTTATTCTGAACAGCAACCTTCTAGAAGCAGAAGAGAGAACATTTCTTCTGTTCATTATAGGACTCCAAAACTGTGTCTGTGCTGAAAGTGCAGCTTGATTTCATGGCTTATTGAAATGAATCTAGTATCCAGTGTGACATTTCAAATAACAGCAACAATATAGTTTTCCAATACTTTACATTAAGCACATGTGTTTTGCAGTTAATGCAGCTGTCGGTGATACAAGAGTGCAATGGAAACAAAAAAACATGCTTAATGCACTGAACTTTGACCACATAACAGCAACTAGAAAATAAAATCCATTTATTTTTCTTCTTCCTTTTGCTTTAAGGAGCTGAACGGACTTTGTAGAAATGCTGCAGCAGGTTGTGAATGAGGATATATGAGATGAGAAAAGCATGCCCTTCTGCTCAGAGGACAGAGTGAATGAGCAAAAACAAGCAGTGCTGCGATGTTGGGCTGTTTGTTCTCTGCTGAATACTCGGGTGCAGTCATAGAAGGCTAGGAAGCCTGATACTAAAACAAAATATGTATCAATGGCCTGGTCCACACTAACCCCCCACTTTGAACTAAGGTACGCAAATTCAGCTACGTTAATAACGTAGCTGAATTCGAAGTACCTTAGTTCGAACTTACCGCGGGTCCAGACGCGGCAGGCAGGCTCCCCCGTCGATGCCGCATACTCCTCTCGCCAATCTGGAGTACCAGCGTCGACGGCAAGCACTTCCGGGATCGATCTGGGATCGATTTATCGCGTCTAGACAAGACGCGATAAATTGATCCCAGAAGATCGATTGCTTACGGCCGGACCAGGAAGTAAGTGTAGACCTGCCCAATGTGTTTGTCTGTTGCAAAGCACTAATCACTAGGAGAATGATTCAGTTAGGCAGTCAGGCCTTATCCAAAAACCAGTGAAGTCTATGAGAGTCTTTCCATTGACTTCAGTGAACTTTCGATCAAAAATACCATAGTCTAGATTTTTAAAACCCAGCCTTCTTTTATGTGCTTATAATAATCATTGGATGCTATTTCACAACTGGAGTTATTTGTATGCTCTTTTGATGTCATTTAAAAGTCTAATTGCATAGTACGCAGATACAATCATTTAGTATATTTTGAACTTATATCATGTTTTCTTAAAATCCTACCTCCTCAACTTTCTGGTTAAGGCAGGAGTTAGGTGAACCCTGGTCTAATGCTGAAGCAGGACTCAGAGTAACATCAATTGAGTGGATTGGCAGGGTCCCAGCCTCAGCTCCCATTTTGTCTGAGTGAAAGAGGGATGTTCCTGCTTCCCTAATGTGACTGTCTTTAAGCCTGTAGGATGGGGGAAATGGGGGAAGCCACAGAATTCAAGGGATGAATGGTGAAAATAAACTGGGGTTTCTGGAGGCCTGTGAGTCACCAGCAGGGTGAAGAGGATAGCCATTGATGGCTAACTTGCCTGCTTCCAGGTGAATCTACAGAGACAGTGATGGAATAGGTGAAATGGATTTTCAATCCTTGAATTCCCACTCCTTATGCCCATTTAACTGTCCACTGAATAGCTAGTTCTCCTATCTCTCACAGGGGCACCTTCATGACACGGGCATTTTTTCTCCACTGTGAATGTTTCCAGCCAAAGGTACAATAGCAAGCCAGGAAGCAATAGGGCTGGGGTGTGTTGAAGAGTCCCATGTAAAGATAAGCACTCTGATGGAAAGCAAATCCTTTGCTTTGCTATTAAAGTATCTTCCTGCTACATAAATTGTTATTGACTCTGCTAAATAATAAATAAAGTCACATTACCAAATCAGCCTCTCCTGATGCAATAATGAAAACATCTTACTGATCTCCTTTCTCATCCATGACTCACTTTCAATGAGAAATGGAAGTGGCAAAAGCCATCTCTTGCAGACTCTGACTCAGAAGCCTCTTTTTTTTTTAATTTAACTTGTTATGTATTAAAATGTTCTGGATACAGGTTGACTTGCTTTGTTCAATATTTATTATTGTTTCACCTGCCTCGAAATGGGAATAGCTAAACCTTTGATAAATGAATTCAAAGGCAGTCAAAATTCATTGTTCTTGCTATAATTGCCTTTGTGTCCTCTGCTGGAATTTTATTTGGTACCTTCCGGTGACACCCTTCTGGGAATGAAATAGACATGCCTTCTGATACAATAGAACATCAATAGCACACACACTTCATTAATTCAGACATTCCTTAATTCACAAATGCCCAGTTGTTTTTTCTCACTTCTCAGCAATGATGTGAAGTCTACTATTACTAAGAGCCAGATTCTCCTACCCTCCCTCATGTTTTCCTATCCCCCCACCTTACTCCACCTAACATCACTGGGCCCACTTGTGGAATCAGGTGTTACTCAATAGGACTAAGAATCTGGCACTATGACTTCAATACTCTTACAAAATATACCAGAGAACATTCATTACTATAGTTTAAAGTATCATAAATAATTTAGCATTGAACTACACATATCAAATACATGATCAGCATGATTATGTATTGTGATCAGCTAACCTTTCAATTTTATTATTGTGCTTGTTTCTGTGCTCACTAATTTGCAATATCCAGCCATTTACAATGGGTCTCCCAATTAGAGGTTTCCTGAGGACTGTCTCTCCATTATTCTCTAAAGCACCATGCAAACTTATTGCATTATGTAAATATTAAATAATAACACAATCTCTATCTCATTCAGCAACAAGACACTAAGGGGACTATTTTATCTTTTTGATTTTGTGTAGGTACATGATTATTACAAATTACTGGAAAAAATGCAGGCAATATTTTTCTTTTGACTGATATGACAAAGACATACTTTAAAAGGTGTAAAGTTTAAAGATGGACCCTTTGGCCTTATAGTTATAATAGAAGGATAAAGGCTTGTGCCACTCCCTCTTCTTTCTATTCATGGCACACACAAGAAAGTTTTAAAAAAATAAAGGGGATGTGTGGAAAAACCCAGCTGATTTAAATTAATATTTTCTCTTTCACTGAGAGCAGCTAAAAAAGAAACCACCCAGATGTAAATATCCCTTTAAATTTCATTCTGAGATCTTCTCTGTCAGCATAACATGATGTGATGCAACTGAAAAATGAAACGGGGGCAGCAATAGTTTAAAGTGATTGTTGTTGTTTCCATTATTAAGTCCTGACTCATGGTGCTACAAGGAAACACGACATGACACGACTAAGTGGTGAAATGGATGCAATGAAAATTTAAGCAAGGCATACACAGAGAAGCATACAACAGCTGCACATTAACAATCCAAGGCACTTCAGAAACAAACAAAAAAAGCCAGCCAGTCCAACCCTGCCTTATTTTTCCTGTCTTCTTCCTATCAACCGGTTTCTAGAGTATTCTTCCCAGTCCCTTGCTTCTTTAAAATCAAAGCTAGATGTCTCCTTCCTGAACTATTTTAGTTATTTAAAGCTTTTCAGTGAATTTAACCCTGGCAAAAGACAGCTCAGCAAACTAAGGTTCTCTGTTTATTCACAGAAATTGCGATATTGTCAAGCAACACAGCTCAATGTCTTGCCAATGTGATTACAAGCACTGCCAAAGTATGTGAATACTGGACAGAGGTGCTGGAACTAGGGGAGCTGGGGATGCAGCAGCACCCCTGACTTGAAGTGGTTTCCATCATATACAGGGTTGACAGTTTTGTTCAATGGCTTTCAACACCCTCACTATCCAAATTGTTTCAGCGCCACTGACACTGGATGATAATCAGAACACACTGTTCTGTTATTGCCGACATAATCTACATACAGACATAGTACACGTTTAGACCCAGACCTTGAGAAGAGCTGATCAGAAATGTTCTGTCTATATGGTTTTTTTCACCAGAATATGCTGATTTGTCAAAACCAAAACTGTGAGGGGGGCAAGAGTTTCGACGACTCTCCACATTTCAAAAAAATGTGAAAAGAAGTTTTGAAATAGTAAAAAAGTCCTATTTTAACATTTTTGAATGAAAAGTTGTTTATCATTTCAAAACAACTTTTCATTACGTTTTAGTTTATTTATATTTTAAAAGGAAAAACATTTTTTAAAAGGTCAAAATCAAAACAAAATCTTTTGATTGACCCAATCCAATGTTTTTTGGATTATTGGACTCATGAACATTTTTGTGATTTCAACTTTTCAGTCTGATTTGGCATAGGAAAAATGTCCAAAATCTTGAAAATTTTCGCAGGGAGAACAATTTGCCGCCTGGATTTGTGGCCACTTGGAGAAGAATGGGCAGCAGCAGGATTATCCCTCTAGTAGTTACACAGGAGTTACTCATAAGAACAGTCCCTGAGCTCTTAGGACTCTGAACAGTACAGAAATTGTTCATCTCTTGTCCAGGATATTGAAAACAGGGAGGGGATGACTGTGGCCATGTTGACCCCTCTACATTGGCCCACACCCAGCATGACTGGGGAACCATGGAACAATTGGCTCCATGCAGTTGGAAGGATTAGGTAGTGCTGGCCCCATTGCCAAACAAGAAGCAGAAAAGGAGAAAGAGGTATAGAGGTATGGGCAGGCCTATGGCTTTAGAGCCACAATCAGACCCTTAGTAAATAACTTGGATATTTGGAGCCAGATCATGCCTGGCCTTTAAATGGGTGTGCACGGGAAGGGAGATTGTAAGGAGTTTTTATCCTCTCCATCCTCATTCTAGAACCACATATAGCTGCAGTCTCTGCACTTGGAGGACTGATCCCTCCATATCCCTCCCCAGTGAGGCAAGGTGCCCCCAAATAAGCATGGAGGAGTTTGAAGGAAGTGCGGGCAGCAGAGCAGAGAAAGGCTTTAACCTGCCACTGAGCAGCAGGTATCCTGAGATGTATTTGTGTTTGCAACTGTGAAATCCATGTTGCTATGGTATGTAGAAGAGTTGAAGACTGTGATGTCCCAACCAACTATGGAATCATGTGCTTTGGATCCGAATACAACAGTCTGCTAGGAACTGCTGATTCAGTTGGTGCAGAGGGCCTGACATTTACTATAATCTCATTCTGTACAACCCATATAAAAATAGACTGAAATTTTATGCTGTCACTGTGATCCTACAACAGTCTAGACTGTGTCATGTACAGGAATTTATGGGAGAGAGAAATTGTTTTCCTGTTTGGCAATTAATTTCAGTAGATTCTGCAGCCACTTGATTTTCTCAGTTTAAAATCATTGGTTTATTTTTCACAAGGGAAAATAGCGCCCAAGCATTGGTCCTTTTGCCTTCAGAAAGACCTCAAGCAAATTCCCTTCCTTTACTTCAGCTGGCCAGGGCAGCTTCCATTTTCTACTCATTTCTAGTGACTTAGTACAATATAGAGAAACCAAATGAAAATATGTTACAAGATTACAGGTGCTGCAGATCAGAGCAAACCACAGAGAAGCCCTGTGTACTTGATGAATGCCAAAGCCAATGCTTCTTTGAATTCCAATCCAGCTGTTTCCTCTTCGAAACTATCAGACTTGGCTGCAACCTGCTCTATCCATGTCAGTAGTAATAAGTCATTTCACAGTTGGTCTGGAATCCGATAGGATTCACTTGGCACACACTCATCCTCTTCTACTGCTACCAGAGCTATTCCCTCTTAACTTTCCTTACGATGGCAGGAGATCCAAAGTGAGATAGGACAACAGGACTGGAATACTGAGTCCATATCCCAGCTCAGCCATAGACTGCCATTGCAACCTTAGGTAGCCACTTAATATCGTTTTTCAGTTCCTTACTTGTAAAAATGGGGGTTCTACAATCATAAGGGAGCTGTGAAGATAAAATCAATTTGTGATTGTGAGGCTCCCAACTATCATGATGGTGAGGGCTATAAAAGTATCTAGAGAGATCTGAGCAAAAAATGAAGGGAAAAACTTCAGGAGCCCTGATTTCATGGTCTTGTCACTGACTGCAGGACCTCAACTCCCATTCAGGGGGACTTGTTACCCATTTATTACTAACTAGCTCAGCATCAGTTTACTCAGGTTTTCCATGTGTGGTTGACTGGTAGAATGACACAGCAGAGAATGACCATCCCCCGGCTCGGCACTCAGATTGCAAATGCATTCTCTCTCCTTGCCACCCACAAACACAGGACCCTGGAGAACAATCTCCATAAACATCCACATATGGAAGGGAAGTGCATGCTCCTGAGCCACCCCTCTTCTCTTCCTTATTTTACTCTGTAACCGCTGCTTTTCATCTGCTCCCAGATGCAGAGGGAAGCATTTAGCTATACGCAAACTAGGTAGCTGCCTAGGGCTACAAATTCTGCCTAGGGCAACAAACCTGAGTGCTGCTGTGGCCCATGTTCAGATTGCAATGTTACTCACTCACATTGGCCCAGCTGGCAGCCAGTCAAATCAGAGTGAGTGACACTGACAGTGCCCCTCTCCCTTCTACCATAGCCATCAAATCATCAGAAGGCATGTTGCACCATCCCAAACAAGTCCAGGCACCCCCTTCTAAGAACCTCTGCCCTGGGAGTTGTATGTGTGTGGGGGGAAAGGGGTGGACCACTGAAATTTTGCTTAGGATGACAGATTGTCTTGAGCACTCTCTGTTGAGTCTTAATCCTTAGTAAATCAGAGCAAGTGGTCTCTAACTGTTGGATTTCGTTTATACCTTTTCTTTAACCCTCTTTATCTTTAATTAGTAGAGCTGCTAGAAAAGGGCAGGAAAGTTCATGGCCATTTTTTTCTCCCCATTTTTCATCCCCATTTTGGAATGCTTGAATATTTCCAACTAGCTAAGGAGCTCATTTAAAAAAATACAGACAATACAATCCTCTTTAAAATGTTGTAGGAAATATGTTCCATTGTTTTACGTGAAATTTCAAACCATTCAAAGTTTTCTGAGAAGATCTATTTTTGTATAGATCTCTGAAAATGTTGAGGAGGGGGTGGCATAATGTCATCCTATTGACACAGCATGTATCTAACAAGAGGCGCAGAGGCAATAGAAAGTGGGCTAGGGTGAGACATGGAGACAGAGTTTATTGTTCCCTGAATCAGATACTGAATCCAGTTTGATCCATTATACTGCAGATACAACTGTTAAATAAAAACATTTCACTGAAACCTGAGACTCCTTGTTTCCTCAAGACCTGATTCAATTTCCACTGAAGCCAATGGAATTTTTTCATTGACTTCACTGGGAGTTAAATCAGGGCCTAAAATGTGTGTTAGTATTATTTTATCTGTGTGGTCTAGTTAGCGGTTTGAACATTAAACATGGAGTCAGGAGAATTGAGTTATATTCTTGATTCTGCTGATGACTTGCTGTCATTTCATACATCTATTTCTCTCTATCCTCTCCTATCCTTGTCTTATCTACATAGGTGGCAAGCTCTTTGGGGCAGAGACTGGCTCCTAAAATGTGTTTGTACAGCACCTAGCACACTGGAGCTTCACTTTCAGCTGGGGCTTCTAAGTGCTACTGTAATAAATATAATTAATAATAATCATAAACTTTAACAAACTTTTAAATAGTTTTGGTAACCACACATTCCAGAAGAATATACATTTTACAGGTAAAAAAGGATGAAAGTTAAAGTATACAATCTGGTAGGCAGAAATTTTTCAGTATGATATAGCAAAGAACCTGTTTACACTAGCAAAAAATGTCAACACCATAACAAATCTAGAATCTGCATCAGCTTCTAGGATACATTTTAGAATTGCAACAGGTATGGCTTTAACTGACACTGACTACTATGTATTCATATATATTATTTAAAACCAAAAATATAGGGAGCATACATGGTATGATGTGGCATAAATGTTTTACCAGTTTGAGTCTGGTATGGCTGCATGGTCATGGCATGAATGGCAAATGCCATATGCAAGTCATACAGGTCTTTATTTAGACTGTAAATTCTTTGCAGCACGGACCATTTTGTGTTCTGTATTTATACAAAGCCTAGCACAGTGGAGTCCTGATCCAGAAGAGGGCTCTTAAGAACTATAGTAATAGAAATAAATAATAATCCCAAAGAAGACTGATAAATCCTTGATAGCACATCAAAGCTTCGTGTAATCTCTCTATGCCACACGTTACAAACGGATTGAATTGGAGTTTAAAGAAAAGGTAATGGTACTCTATCAAACTCTACCTGTGAAATGAGGTCATCCTGAGACTCCAAAATGAGACATCATTCACAGTAAATTGTGCAAATGTTCAGAATATTGTCATGTGTGTTTTCTGGGATCCATTGGGCTCCTTAGGCTTGGCTTGATGAAGCTGCACTGCTTAGTCTTAGCTCATTCTTGAATGGGAAAAAAAATTGAGTAGTGGTATCTCCCAAGCACATCCAATCATGGCATCCAAATGAAATGTCATTCAGAGCATAGTGTGTAAAGCTTCATAATGTGATTCTTCCCCATTCTTCCATGCAGTGAAATAGTTCACAATATTACTATCTAAACTACCATCACTGGGCGTCTGAGTTAGTGTACACTGAGTTGAATGGGGCAGTTTGTGTCTCTCAGAGATATTGTTTCAGGCTGCAAATCTAGGCAGATCAGTTTGCACTCAGTTAACGTTTTCAAGGCTTTCACACAATGAAAATTGAGATTCAGTTAAACATGTTTGGCAGCCTGGAAGAAGGCTTGCTATACCCCCTTGTAATAGCCCAATTCCAGCCCTGCTTACAGAACAACTGCTTTGAAATGGTTTAGAGTTTAATTTAATATATATTGAAGTCAAGAGCCTGGGCTTGAACCAGGGTGTCCCAAATCCCAGGTGAGTGCTAACCACTGGACTATTAGCTATTCAAAAGTGGGTCTCTTTTAAAAAAAAAAATTGAAAGGTCTTGTTTTTCTTCCTTTTTTATTTTTTCCGTTACTTGAAACAAATTTGAAACCCTCAAAATATTTCTCAAAACAGAATTATTGTTTTCCAGGCAACCCTATAACTAATACATCTGAAATCATTACAAACTTAACACAGACCATCTGCGAACAAAAAAGAGGCTCAGTTAATCAAATATTAAGATTTTTTTCCAGCCAAACAGCATTTTTCCTTTCAAGACGGAACCTAACTCATTCAGATGTACTCATTCATTCAGGAGCCCAGGGAATATTTATTGACTACATCCCTGGATATAGCAAGATGCTCAACCAGCTCTCCCTGAAGTGAGACCCATCAATCTACTCAATCTCATGCCCAGGTGAAAAGTCAACACCCTAAGCCATGGAGGCTGGGAAACAGCTACAGTAAGCACATTTATTATTTAAGGAAAGGAATGGTAAAGTGATGAGTGTGTCCTCCAGCAGGCACTTGGGAGGAAGCAATGTGTTTTACTGTCCTCCAGCTCCAAGTCTTTCCTTTACCTCAGCAAATATACTGCTTCATTTCACCAACACAAGTATGTAGTCTGGAAGAACAATCCACTGAACTACCTCTGTTTTGCTGGACACCTTAAATATTTTATTTTAGTCCCAGACTAAAGCACATGTAATGAACAAAATAAAGCAACCTTGCTGATAGTCTGTTTCATCTTTTTTTGGCAGAGGAATTGCTGACTCGTATCACATAGAAGAGGATAATGGGAGCTTCCCAAAATGCCTGGCCTTTTTTTTAAAGGGTCTTCATCAACATGATTTTTTTAAAAACTCATTTCTAAGTGTCTTATCTGGCTCCTTCCTACTGATTTTTATTTTGCAATTCCATTTTTTAAGTATTATGTTTTATTTTTTGGCAGGGGAATTCAATACCACTTCAGCCTTTCCCCATGTTTTCATTACTTCTTGGCCTGATGCAGGCATCTGGGGAGGAAAGAATGGGGCTCCCAACTTCTGCCCAGGATCCCATTGTTCACTGGTCCCATGCTGGTGTAAATGGAGGGCTGAAGGTGATTCCTTAGCTGTCCCTAAAGCCTCCCTGGAGTCATGTAGGAGTCTGGGATAAAAAATAAGTCTCAGTAACTCACAAATCCCATGGTCAGATACTATAGTAATGGGAAGCAGTACAAAACCCAAAGAGAGACAGCCCCATGTAGAGATCTAACAAGTGAAGGGTTTCTCTTCTTTCTCAGGTTTTTCAGACCCACATTGCATCTATCTTGAAAAAAAAAGTGTTTTTTTTTTTCTGACTTCCTCCTGTTGTATCCTAACACCATGCAGGGTCCTTAGAAAAGAGACAAACTCTACCCCCAAATTCAGAAGCAGACACAGCTGTGATACTGTCTTTCTGGTAAACACTCTCTGACCTGGGACAGTGCAAGCATAAGAGCACCAGAGTCAGACCTGAGAATGAAGTCACCATCTTATTGCAAGAGTCAGGAAGTGCAATTGTCCATTAACCAAACAGTGAGGATGACTAGACACAAAAGGCATGTCTATATTGCAATGTAAGCCCAGGGTTAGTGAGACTCGAGTCAGTTGATCTTTGTTAGGGAACCCTGGGCTTGAATGTCTACATTATATTTTAACCCCAGGTTAAGAATTTGCTGACCCATGCTCGAACCTAGGGCTCTGGCATCCACACTGCAATACACAGACCCATGTCAAAGTAACCATCTCCCAGAGTCCCTCGTGCCCCTCTCCCAAAATGTGGCCACTCTTCCCCTAGGAACATGGTCTGTTGTGGGAAAACTTTACTGCTCGCCCTGCACGTTACCAGGAAGCAGTTCACTTTGCAAAAGGCTTGATTGGTTCAGTCTCCATGGCAAACCCAGGAGGCTCTCATAGCATGCTTGCAGGTCAGTGATCAGAACAGAATGGGTTAACACTGACCTGAGCTGCTGCCGTTTGCCAGGGGGTGAGGGAGGAGAGGCTTCCATTTTCAATAGAGTGGGTTGCAGATTGTTGGGATAGAGAAGACTAAGAAAGTTGTCCCAGGGAATTGTGGGATACTTCTGGATGACTCCCAGGACCTCAGACAAGCAAGACTGCGGCTAAACTGCAAAGCAATAGGGCTCAGACCCTAGATCCAGGCTTGACTCGAACTCGGACCCTTCAGTCCTGCAGGGTCCTGGGACCAAGCCCTGGGTTAGCGGAATTGCAGTGAAGGTGGAATGGGGGTTAGCCTTGAGTTTGGGCTTACACTTCAATGCAGACATACTTCCAGAGCTGACAAATGTCCAAATACACCAACTAAACAAACTTTTTTTCATGTAATTTCTTTCAGTTATAGTCCTCTTAGATGTTACTTTCAACTATAGCAGATAAATAAATTTTAAAGAAGTTCCCTGGAAATGTGATTTTCAAGTTGATGGTGTCCCTTTAAATGCAATGTACATTTTTGTATACTGTTCACTTTGTGCCCCTTTCCTAAATACTAAACAGCCTGAAAGACCATAGGCTGATGTTTTGTAAGAGTATTTCAATTGTATACATCTCCTAAACCTGCTACGTACCTCTCAAATGTTTATAGAATTTCCTACTGAATAGTGCTCCACAGGACTGTAAAACCACTCTCTAATATCCTGTTCTGGGGATATAAATAGAGGAATTCAGTCTCCAGTAATGAAAACATGGAAACTTTAATCAACTAAAATTCACTAGAAGGAAGGAAGAAAGGAAGGAAGACTTGCATATACAGAATTAGGCAGTTAGGAGCCAATATATTAACCTGTCTTTCAAATGAGGTATAAAGGTCCTCACCAGTAAAGAACAAGAGCAGGGCTACTCTTGCACTATCCTGGCCAAATTCTATATGATTCCAGTAATTACATTACCTAAATTCCTCTGTTTCTGTGTTGTCTTCTTCACTTCTGTGTTTAAAATTGCAGGTACCACTCTAATGGCTGTTAAATTTTGCCCTTAAAGTGGCTGCATTTCAGCGATGGTTGCAGTGAAATGATATGTATACTATAGATACTCATCTTACTGGCACGAGTATAATCACCTGTGCTGGCATTGCTCCTGAGTTACAGTGAAAGGAGAATCGAGTCCATAATCTGAATGAAAGCCTCTTTCTCTCTCTCTCTCTCTCTCTCTCTCTCTCTCTTTTAAAATCTCACTTTCTAAAGTTTAGTGTCACCTTGATACTTCTGGTGCAACCCCTCTCCTCAGCATGTTGAACATAATTATACCACAGTCACTATTAATGTCTCAACTATAGTTACTTCTTGAACTAACTTCTGGGTTACTTAGATTTCAGATTAAAACAGCCTTTCATTTTATATGTGCTCTAGAACCAGCTGTTATAAAAAGCGGTAGATGAAGGTGTTGAGAAATTAACTTCACTAAGTCGTGTCCAGTTCTGATATTTGAACTTTTTTATTTTAAAGTACCTGAAGTCACCTATTATAACAAGTTTTACTGGACTCTATTACCTCCCTCAGTCTACTTTCTCACCTCTGTGACCTGATCCACACTTCCGATATAGTTTATAGTCAGATATTCGCTCCTTGCACAAATGCCTATTAAGAACATTCATGGAGAGACAGTGACCTCTGCCTTAGGAGTCTTTATGTTCCTGTTCCTTCAGGCCTAAGGGTACGTCTACACTTACCAGAGGGTCCGGCGGCAGGCAATCGATGTTCTGGGATCGATTTATCACGTCTGGTTTAGACGCGATAAATCGATCCCGGATCGATCCCGGAAGTGCTCGCCGTTGACGCCGGTACTCCAGCTCGCCGAGAGGAGTACGCGGCATCAACGGGGGAGCCTTCCTGCCGCGTCTGGACCCGCGGTAAGTTCGGACTAAGGTACTTCGAATTCAGCTACGTTATTAACGTAGCTGAATTTGCGTACCTTAGTCCGAAGTGGGGGGGTAGTGTGGACCAGGCCTAAGAAAGAGCACAACAACCATAGCTTCTATAGACAAGAGAGAGAGTATGTCTTACAGTATAAAGGGACAATGCCACAAATATAGCTGCCAGGTAAGAGAAAGACAATATGTTACAACAGAAAGGAACTAGAATTATGGTTTTTGTCAAAGAAGGGGTGGGGCTCAGAAGAACCCCATCTTGTTTCGCCTCAATGGGACTGTACATAAGTGTGGAGAGGAAGACCCCAAGCTCAGATGGCTAAAGGGGGCCATTCAATCAAAATAAACACATCAGTGACCCCATCCAGAAAAAATAAAACTGATGTCCCAGAGGCCAGAAAATGTTTAAAGAGTATGAATTGTCAAACAGAAGAAAAAAGTCAGAAACCTGAATTTGGTTCAGGCTTAGTTCAACATGTCTAACCTCATTTGTTTGTTTTTTATTATAATTATTATCACCATCATTCAAATGAGCCTTACCTCAAAAAATAAGTCACCATGCTAAGAAAAGTCATTGGTCCTTCAGCTTGGATCAGGGAATGTGACACAATACTATTCCTGTAGAAGTTCAGACAGCTTGTGTTTGCTTCAGTCATCTTTTCCTGCGGTGGTAACATCCTGTGTGATGTTGTTTTGTGTGATGTCCCAAGACACTGTCATTTCAGATGTTGTAAAATCCTAGAAGTAAGAGAAGGAGCCAGGGGATGTGGGGAGAAAATAAAAAGGAAATGTCATTAAATACTAACAGACTTCAGATATCCATCCACTGTTTTCAAATCATTGCAAGCCTTTATGACTTGTTAATAGAGCCATAACCAGATCAAAAGCATGCCTACAGCTGGCTTGGAAAGGCCCTGATCCCTATAAACTGTAGCTTTAGGTCTTTCGCAAATTACATGTATGGAAGGCATTTTAAAAAAAAAATTACGGTTGGGTTCTTTATTAATTGTAAATAAGCCTGAGAAGAATTATAATACACTAAGAAAGAAATGTACAAGTTACACAGAGAATTACCAGGAGGAGCAAGAAAAAATAATTAATAGACAACAAAGGAAGAGATAACCCAAAATGTTGAAGTTGCTTAAGCCCTTTTTAAGTAGGGCTAACACTACTAAATTGCCATGCCTTTTAAATACACTACTCTTTCTAGCATGACTGGGCTGCTGAGCCTTTTGATGTGCATCACTCTCTGACTCTTTAATACCCATTTTCTGTAATAATAACAAGATGACATTTTATGGCTCCCCTTATGGTTAATAAGGCCCAGGGCCTGATTTTTAAACCCTTGGGGCTTACAATTGCATACTTCATTTTCATGCACAATTACTGTCATGTGAAATTGTGTGAGCAAATATTATCTTAGACATTTGTGCATGCAACGCATAATTTTGACATGGAATCATGGTAAATCAGTGCACAAATTAGGTGTGCAAGTGCATGAGCGGACTTTTAAAAAAATCACACACACAGTCTTTCCGTGTGTGTGTGTGCGCGTACGTGTGCGTGTGTGTGTAGGTAGATAGATCGATTTGAATTTTCAAAAGTAACTAGTGAGTTGGGTTGCCTCAAATTTTGAGTACCCAAGTTGAAGCATCTTACAGGTGCTTGATTTTTCAAAAGTGTTGATCATCTGCATTCTGAAACTCATAAAGACCCATAAAGATTTATCAGGTTGGATGCCCACAGATGGGAGTACCCAAAAATGGAGGCACTAGTTACTTTTAAAATAACAGTCACAAGAGTGAAATGCCTCCAAGCTGCATGGTAACTTTTTAAAAACCTATGATAGAGTCTCAAATTAAATATATACCTCAAATTAAAAAAAAAAATTAGAAAGAGGACCAAAAAATGCTACGATGGCTAAACAACAAGGTGGCAGCCTCTAAAAACTGGAAGTCAAATCCAACTGAGGAAAATAGAAAGGAGCATAAACTCTGGCAAGTCAAGTCTAAAAGTATAAATAGGCAGGCCAAAAAAAAATTTGAAGAGCAACTAGCAAAAGACTCAAAAACTAGCAGCAACATTTTTTTTTTAGTACATCAGAAGCAGGACGTCTGCCAAACAACCAGTGGGGCCACTAGACAATCGAAGTGCTAAAGGAGCACTCAAGGAAGACAAGACCATTGCAGAGAAGCTAAATGAATTCTTTGCGTCAGTCATCACTGCAGATGATGGGAGGGAGATTCCCACACCTGAGTTATTCTTTTTGGGTGACAAATCCGAGGAACTGTCTTAGACTGAGGTGTCAATAGAGGATGTTTTGGAACAAATTGGTAAATTAAAGTCATAAATCACCAGAATCAAATGGTCTTCACCCACGAGTTCTGAAGGAACTCAGATATGAAACTGCAGAACTACTAACTGTGGTGTGTAACCTATCACTTAAATCAGTCTCTGTATTTGATGATTGATGGATAGCTAATGTGATGTCATTTTTTAAAAAAAACTCCAGAGGCAATCCTGACAATTACAGTCAGGTAAGTGTAACCTCAGTACAAGGCAAATTGATTGAAACTATAGTAAAGAACAGAATTATCAGACACATAGATGAACATAATTTGTTGAGGAAGAGTCAGCACAGCTTTTGTAAGGGGAAAGCATGCCTCATCAATCTATTCAGATTCTTTGAGGTCAACAAGCATGTGGACAAGGGTGATCCAGTGGATATAGTGTACTTGGATTTTCAGAAAACCTTTGACAAGCTCCCTCACCAAAGGCTCTTAAGCAAAGTAAGGAATCATGGGATAAGTGGGAAGATCCTTTCATGGATCAGTAACTGGGTAAAAGATAGTAAACAAAGGGAAGGAATAAACACTCAGTTTTCTCAGTGGGAGAGATGTAAATAGCAGTGCCCCACAGAGATCTATACTGAAATCATTCATAAATGATTTGGAAAAAGAGGTGAGGTGGCAAATGTTGCAGACAATACAAAATTACTCAAGATAGTTAAATCCAAAGCAAACTGTGAAGAGTTACAAAGGAATTTCACACAACTTGTGAATGGGAAGCAAAATGGCAGATGAAATTCAATGTTGATAAATGCAAAGTAATACATATTGGAAAACAATCCCAACTATACATACAAAATAACGGGGTGTAAATTAGCTGTTACCACTCAAGAAAAAGATCTTGGAGTAATTGTGGATAAGTCTCTAAAAACATTCAATTAATGTGCAGCAGCAGTCAAAAAAACTAACAGAATATTAGGAACCATTAGGAAAGGGATAGATAATAAGACAACAAATATCATAATGCCACTATATAAATCCATGATATGCCCACACCTTCAATACTGAGTGAAGTTGTAGTCTCAAAAAAGATATATTGGAAATGGAAAAGGTACACAGAAGGGCAACAAAAATTATTAGGGGCATAGAACAGCTTTCATATGAAGATAGATTAAAATGATGGTGATGATTCATCTTGGAAAAGATATGACTAAAAAGGTCTATAGAATCATGAATGGTGTGGACCAAAAAAAAAGGAAGAATTATTTACCCCCTCACATAACACAAGAACCAGGAGTCACCAACGAAATTAATAGGCAGTAGGTTTAAAACAAACAAAAGGAAGTACTTCATCACATAAAGCACAGGCAACCTGTGGAACTCATTGCCAGGGGATGTTGTGAAGTTTAAGAGTATAAGTAGGTTCAAAAAAGAATTACCGTATATACTCGATCATAAGCCAGTTCGTTTATAAGCCGACCACCCCAAGATGGATAAGTAAAAATGGAAAAATTTTATGACCCATTCAAAAGCCAACCCTATAATTCAGGGGTCAGCAAACTTTGACTCCTGGGCCATCAGGATAAGCCGCTGGCGGGCCGAGATGGTTTGTTTACTTCGAGTGTCCACAGGCACGGAGGTAAACCTAAGTAAACAAAGTGTCCCGGCATGCCAGCTGCTTATCCTGACAGGCCGGGACAGCAACTGATGGGGAAATTTTTGAGGGGGGAGAAGCTGGGGGTCAGGGGAGTAACCCCTGTGACCACCCCCCAAATGACCCCACCCCTAGCCCGGGACTCCCACACTCTCCCCATCCCATCCCTTCCCACCTTATCTGGGGAGGGCCAGAGAAGGATGTCTCTGACCTGGCTGGAGCTGCTCCAGCAGGCTGGGCAGCGTGGCCGCAGCCTGCTCCGGCAGGCCAGACCAGGCAGCGCGTCCGCAGCATGTTCCAGCAGGCTAGGCCAGGCAGCACAGCCGCAGCATGCTCCAGTGCCCGGGCGGCACGGCCACAGCCTGCTCTGGGGGGCGGGGCTGAATGGCACAGCTGCAGCCTGCCAGCCCCGGAGCTGCAGCTGCTTCAGAGGCTGGGGGGAGAGCAGCGTGGCCAGAAGTGGAGAGACTCTGGCCCCGCCTCTTCCCTTCTGTCTCTGCTGGCTGTGCTGCCTCTCCTTGCTCCCTCTGTTGGGGGGAGGGGCTGTGTCCCACCTCTCCATCTCAATACCCGTTCATAAGCCGACCCCCTTCTCTGGTGCTTCCCTTTTTAACTAAAAAAATTCGGCTTATGAACGAGTATATACTAGATTAACTCATGGAAGATAGGTCCATCAACGGTTATTAGTCAAGATGATAAGGAATACAACCCCATGCTCTAGGTGACCCTAAACCTCTGACTGCCAGATGCTAGGACTGGATGATAGGGATGGATCACTTGATAATTGCCCTGTTCTGTTCAGTCCCTTTGAAAGATCTGGCACTGGCCACTGTTGAAAGACAGGATACTGAGCTAGATGAACCTTTGGTCTTACTCAGTATGGCCACAATTTCCTATGTTCTTATGTTATCTTTGAAAATTAAGCTCATATACAAGTTTATCTTTCCTCATGAGTCCTGAATTTAGATAACATTTTGTGTGCTGAAAATTGCTCAGTATAACCCAGGTGATTCTAACTTTGAGAAATAATATGAATTATGATTGCTACCATTCAGTAATAGTAGTCCA
Source organism: Terrapene triunguis (assembly GCF_002925995.2). Taxonomy (NCBI): domain Eukaryota; kingdom Metazoa; phylum Chordata; order Testudines; family Emydidae; genus Terrapene; species Terrapene triunguis. Next base: position 51,692,511 of record NW_020664446.1, on the reverse strand, counting down.
TTCATTTCTGTTTGATTTGTGTTCCTAAGAGAGTTATATTTTAGCTGAGGAGAAAGAGCTAAATCATTTTACGAAGGGTATTTTTTGATATTTAATGTATTCTTATCAGTTAACTATGATTATTAAAACAAATTCGCTAATTAAAATAAGAGAAGAACTACTTTGCATATTGCAGACAAACTAAGAATAAAGATCCTGATTTGGATGTCACATCAGTTTTATATCATTGTGACTCCATTGCCGTAAATGTAGTTGCTTCTGAGTTACATCAGTAGGAGATCATAATCAGGCCCATACTTCAAAGCACTTCCTATTTCATTCCAGGATAGCCATGGATGCTAAACTTCATAATAATCAGACCAGTTTACTCCACTGGCATTTGCTTCAAGTCTGGTAACCTAGTTCCAATCTTACACTAGCAGTATTGCCAGCCACAAACATTCAAAAATCACGCGTCAGGTTTCCCCAAAATCAAGAGATATGATTTTTAAGTCAAAGATTTTAAAAAATAATAAATGTAAGATTCTTTTTACTGGCCCTTTGGTTGTTGAAAATTTAGGGCTCATGTTTTCAAACTGTTCTCTGCAGCCATAGAGGCTAGAAACTTGCTTTTGGAGGGGAAAAAAATGAAAGCTGAGATTCTAATGAAATCACCTGACTTCTGATTTTGGGGCTTTAAGAGAAGCGACAAACATTGAGAAATTGGTGGTAATATCATGACAGCTGCCACCACTGAGATCTCACACTGATGAAATTACATTAACTTCATCAGAGTACACCAGTGTACAAAAATCAGAATTAGGATATGTCTATATGTACAGTGCTGTAGTGTCACAGCTGTTCTAACACAGCTGTTCCGCTGCAGTGCATCTGGTGAAGATGCTCTATGCTGACGGGAGAGAGCGCTCGCGTTAGCATAAAAAACCCACCTCCACGAGAGGCATAAGCTATGTCGATGAGAAAAGCTCTCCTGCCGACAGCGCTGTGCAAATGAACACTTATGTTAGTGTAACTTATGTCACTCATAGGAGTGGAATATTCACACCCGTGAGCGACATACGTTTTGCAAATATGGGCTGTAGTGTAGACATAGCCTCAGATTTTTCTCTCAACAGTAAAAGAAGAGCAAAGAAAACTTTTCCTATATTTAATTCCACATTTCTCCATAACTAGGTCACTCATTTAAATATTTTTGAATATGATGTTAGAGTGGCTACCTCAGTACAGTGATATGAAAAGAAAAAATGACAGTAATTGATATTTTTATAGCAATACACCAGATTGTCTCATTAAATTCTTTCCTGAACAGACAAAACTTAGAGTTCCCTTTTACAAGCCAGGGCATTGAGTCATTCAACCCCTTTTGTTTTCCTTCTGTTCCTTTGCAAACCTGCAAAAATGCAAATAAAAATAGCCCTCTGGTAATCTGAGTGTTAGTGTACTCCTGGAGACCTTGCTTTAGAATTTGCCAGAATAAAAAGATGTTTCATGGACTCATCCCAATTCCAATTGTCCACAGTGTATGCCTGTGGCATGCTGTCTGGAGTGGCTCACGACTGTGAGTGCCTACCTCAGGGCAAACCATCAAAAACAAGGCCAACACCTCAAACTGGTGGTATGATTAGATTTCACTAACTGCAATTAGTATCTAGTCATGTGCACACAAACTAATTTCTAGGTTTCTCCTCCCAACTCTTCCTACAGTAACATGATCAAGATCAATGCTTCACATACAATAAGATTGTCAGAGGCTAGATTGTGACTTGGATTGCATGCCAGTGCAGGGGAGTAATCCTGACAACCCTTAAACCCTACACAGACTACCTGGACCTTGGATTCAGGTGTACATGTATAAGCATGCAACATGTCCGCTATTTGCCTCCAACAAAACAGACAGGTATGGAGAGCAGGGGAAGAGAGGAAAATGGGCAAGGCTTTGGCTTTCCCTACTATGCCCACCATTGCAGTTGTGTCAGATGGGGAGTAGCATAATTTGCTGCTGGCACAGGCAGCAGTGAGGAAGCAAGGAGGAAATTATGCCTCTAAGACACAAAACCTCTGTGGACTATGCTTAGGGCTGGGCTTCAAAGCATAAACTACTCCTATGAAATTTAGCTCAGTTGTCAATCTCTGAGGAGAATCTCAGTCAAGATTGCAGTAGCAGGATATTTCACATTAGGATTGAGGTTCAGTGTGTGAGGATTTGAGGAAAGAGATTTTGGGCCCTGCACTTTCACTGGATGTGCTGAGTTTTTTATTTATTATTTATTATTATTATTATTATTATTATTCCAACAAAAAAAGTGTATTGAAACAAAGTTTCTTCTATATTTCTTAGTTTGTCAATGGTGGTTTGTGTTTCGGCAGAGCTCACCACATGAACCATCAAAAGCCAGCTAAATAATTCACTAATATATCCAGTCTGCAA